>NW_024542090.1:0-355035 GCF_016758785.1 Suillus bovinus | reverse complement strand
GGACCAAGAAAACACGGTGTCTTTCTTTGTGAGGTCGAGGAGAGGGGCGAGTGAGGTCGGAATAATGGGAGATGAAATGATGGTAGAAATTGCAGAATCCTAGGAAGGATCTGACTTCTTTTACCGTCGATGGAGTCTGCCATTCGCTGATCCCCTTGAGTTTTGCCGGGTCCATGGCAACCTGTCTGGGTCGGATGATCATCTCAAGGTACTCTACCTCTTGGGAGTCAAAGGTGCACTTTCAGGGTTTGAGGAAGAGTTTCTCCTGATGGAGTTTCTCTAAAACCCTACGGGTGCGCATCTGGTGTTCTGCAAGGTCAGAAGAGAAAATTAGGATGTCGTCCATATAGACGATGAGCCATCCTTCATCTATCTCCTTGCTGAATGTCTGGTTCATGTAGGCCTGGAACGTTGCTGGCGAGTTGCAGAGCCCAAAAGATGTCAAGAAGGCTGCCTTCCATTTGTCGTCGGGGTGGATTAAAATGTTGTTGTATCCTGAACGGACGTCCACTTTGGTGAAGTATTTCGCGTCTTTGAGTTTGGCGATGAGAGGCGGAATGAGGGGAAGTGGATATGCGTTTTTGATAGTCCATTCGTTAATGTACCGGTAGTCCTGACAGGGGCGAAGGGAGCCGTCCTTCTTTCCTACAAAGAAGAAGCCTGAGGCTTGAGGCAACTTCGATGGTTGGATAAAATCTTTCTGGATATGTTCATCCAGAAATGCTTTAACCTGCTTCTGTTTCTTTTGGAGAGAGCGGGTAAGCACGGGAAGATTTTGGAATAAAACCTTCCTTCATTTCGATCCGGTGGTCTACACCTGGTCTCGATGGAGGGAGCTTGTTAAGCCCATCCTTCTCAAATATATCTGCGAAGTCGTGAAGGTATTCAGGGACGAGCTCTTCGAATGGTTTCTTCTTCGTTTCTTGAGCTTTGTCCTTGGCGAATTCCTGCGCCTTGTTACTGGTTTTCGTGTACTCCTCCTTTGCCGTAGCAAGGATCCAAATGTTGCGAAGGGGAGTCTTCTTGTCTTCGTGGTCTCCGTCTTGGAGGTCCCATCCCTAGTTAGGGGAGTGTCGAAGGTGAGGTTCTCGATCAATCTGACCGAAGAACCATCAGCCGAGTATTCTATAAGAATCTCGTCATCAGTCAAGGGGTAAGTCGCGACTTCCTTGACTTCGGGTAGGGGGATCGATCTTCCCTACCCAGACGTCTTCCATGACGTCAGGTTTCTTGAGGCATTTCGAAATGCTTTCTTTCGGCGGGTACCTCCTCGGTAGGTTTTGCCTTCTTCGTCTTCCTTTTCTTCTTCTTGCGTCGAATTTCTTCGAGTACGTGTTCCGTACCCAGGGGGAGTGACTTGAGAGGCTTGAAAGGTGCCTCTTCCTTCGTCCTCGATCATCAGGTCGGAGACCTTCGAATCGGTAAGGGGTTGCCCCGTTCTTTCTTCGAATTTTGTTGAGTAGATTCTCAATGTGTCTAGATCTGGGTGTGGGGAGCATTGTGATTTTGTTGCGTCCCCAATCGATATCCGGTTTCATGGCGGATAGCCAGGGTTTCCCTAGCAGGATTTCGTCTCGTTCGGAAAGTCTGGTGACGTTAAACTTTCCCCACATGGTTCGTCCGTCGAGTCGGACAAAGAGCATGCAGTATTGAGAGACCTTCCCAGCAGTGGATTGGCTTCCATCTACTGTAGTGATGCGGAAGGGTTTCTTCAGGAGGCGGGTTTTAATATTGTGCTTCTTTATGAAGGTGTCACAAATAAATGTTCCCCCAGCCTCTGAGTCGATGATGGCTGTTGTTGCAACGGTTTTCGTACTTGTGGAAGAGAAAAGTGTCACCGGGACACGGAATTCATTTTCTTTTCCTACAGTATGAGTACACAGGATATCTAAGGAGGGGACGCACATTGCTTTTGCGGTCCTCTGCTCTAAAAATCCTCTTATTCTTGGAGCCGGTTGGTCTCCATGTCGTCTCTGGAGCTTTCGTCGTCACGCTGGTCTCTACCAGTCGTTACCAGAGTCTTTCCTTTGGTATCTTTCTTCTCTCCACGTCGTATCTTCGGGTGGAATCTGGGGTCGTTGGCTCTGTGGCCATGCTCTTTGCATGAGAAGCAAAGGCCCTTTCTGTAGCAATCGTCTTTCTCTGCCTGAGAGAGGGTGCGGTCTACGTCCATAGCGTTAGGGATCTCTGGACGATGAGACATTGGGCTTGGGGTAGTGCTTGGAACCGCGAGGGGCGTATCGGGAGTGTTGGTTTCGGGAGTTGGCAGAGACGGCCTTGCTCCTGCGGTAGTTAGCGTTGAGCTGAACCGCAAAAGTGTACCACTTTTTGATAGTGTCAGGAAGTGTCTCCTTCCTGTAGATTGCTTCACGAAGGCTTGGGTTCAGGCCTTTCTCAAAGAAGTGTGAGAGTGTCACGCCTTCTTTGATATTGGCGATGGTAGCCAACATTTTGAACTTCGAGATGTAGTCCGTAACGTTGTTTCCCATTCTGAGTTCGGCGATTTCGGTGAGGGCATTCACCTGCTTATCAACGGGTTGAAATGCAAGGTTGAATCCTTTCTCGAATTCGGCGAAGGTTCCGAATTTCGGAGGGTTGGTGCTGAAAGCTTTGCGATAGAAGTTATCAGCCCATGCTTTAGCGCTGTTCTTTGTCATTAATGACAGGGCGACTGAGACCATGGTCTGCTCGCTGCTGTAGACAGTGATATTGATGAGAAAATATGTCTTCAAGCTGTAGAGCCATCGTTGCGCGTCGTCAGTGTCACTGTCGAATTCCATTGGTGCTCCTGCTTTGAGTTCAGGAGCGCGGACTACGACAGCGGTGGAGGTGGATGATGGGTTGGACATTCTTGTCTTCGGATTGGCGCTAGTGTTTCGGGGAGGTACTTCATCTGGAAAGTCCTCTTCAGAAGTCGGAGTGTTTCCTAGATCTTCTTCGTCGTTCAGTCCCTCGTCTGAGTGGTACTGTTCTGTCGGTGAGGTGGGAGAGCTAAACTGTCCGTCTACCTCTTCTTTGTCAGGATCTTCCTGATTCGGGTCGCGCTCCCAAGAGAACTTGCGTGTCCAGGGAGTGGTCGTCTTGTATCTGTTTCTGTCCTCGATAGGTGTCGAGGGCTAGAAGGTAACTTGAATCTTTTGTTACGACTTGGATGGTATCTGTTGGCGACACTCAAACAGAGCGTGTGTCGTCAACGGTCGAGGACGTCCTTGGGCTAGCCCAAGGTTAGGGGTCTTACTTGGTGAGGCTTCGGCAAGTAAGATTTGACACCTATGTCCAAATCGGGTAGCTTACGTCAAGCGGGTGTGAGACAATAAGCTATATCGGCCTAGGCTTACGACACCCGAAGGTTAATCGTAAGATCATCGTTAATTAGAAGGACAGAAGTCCGACTAGTTAACAGGGGCTTTGCTCGTCGATGAAGTCGATGAGTAAAGATCGAGACTATAGGCTTATCCGCGAGGAGCAGATAAGAAGATAGAATATAGACTGCTGGCGAGGCAGAAAGGATCACTCTGGTGAGAGTAGGAGGTCAAGAACCAAGTAGATTCAAGTTGGGGAATACAGTACATGGTAGCGAGTTTATATAGAGGACAGGAGACGTATTAGTGGGTGATAACTTCATACTACCAAGAGAGGCAATTGGTAAAGGGTATAACCATAAAAGGAAGGCATGTTCGCGTCGAGACACGGGCGAGGTAGAACGTGCTGGATAAGAAAGTGAGTCAAAGATCGAAATAAGAAGTGAAACGCGCAGGGGCACGATCGTGCAGCTGCGGAGCTAAGTATAAGTCGCATGTGCGACTGCGCACTGAGTCAGAGATCAAGAAGGGGAAAAGGACAAAGGGGATGTGTTGTGCATCATATCATAGGTTATTGTCCGGACGGTAATGGCAAGGGGACTGTCCACAGGATCAGTCAGGTGGTGGAACGGAGCATGGGTATGCTTTGTCAGCGAAAGGATCCAGCCAGATGTACTGGCTCTGCTGAAGCGACAGGTAGAGGGCGAAAGGGAATGCGAGGATGACGAGGATAACAAGGGTGAGGTCGGGGTAAGGGTATGATGCGAGGGCTGATACCAGAAGGATGAGGAGAAAAATGGTAGGGGCCCAAGCGTCTAGATGTTCTTGTAACAGACGTGCAGCACCTTCAGCGTAAATAGCAATGTCACCACCAACAACAATAGCATTACGGCCATCCCACAAGGTGAATTCAACCCAGTTGACTGTGTTGAAGAGCGCAGCAGTGGAACCATAGTATGCATTCTTGGAATCGATACCTTTGATGTTGAAGTTACCAGATTCAGAGAAGAGGTCCATGAGGGTGGTGTTACGACTGGGATAGTTCTTCTGTCAAAGGTCAAAGATAGACCAGTCGAGTTGACAGTTCGTCGGCCTTCCTAGTACAAGGAAGGTTTCTGGTTCAAGGGTTCACACTACACGAGCGCTGCAGCTTCTATGTAGGATCAGCGGCGAATGGTTTTAGCACTTCTGCCTAGGCGGTGAGTGGTTTTAGCACTTCTACTGCAATCAAGGGTTCAGGCTAAGACAGTGAGTGACTGTCTTAGAATCAGGTATCAGGCTACAAGGGTGGAGACCTTGTAGATCAGGTTTCAAGGGGAAAACCCAGTAGATTAAGTTAAGGAATATAGCTATGGTACATGGGGTTTATATAGGTAAAAAGGAGCGGCGCAGCCGCGACAAGAATGGTAACAAAGATAGGTGAAACCACCATGCGGTGCAAGATAGTATCTATGTTACAATCAAGAAGAAGGGAAGTGCAGACAGCCCGCTTGATAAGAGAATATCCAAGTCTAGATGAGTCTAGAGTCGGCTAGAATCGGTGGCATGGTTACAAGAAGAGAAAAATGAAATAGGAGTAAATGTTGTATTCTACACAAGATCGAGATTCGAGAACGCGTGTAGAATGAGGTCTATGTGGCGACACAGCCTCTCGAGTTTTTCTCACACTTCTTGTTTCGTACTTCTACCTAGTACTCACAACGCCTCCACTGCTTGATAACGCTCTCGTTTCGTCGCACCCGCCCTCCACGTCCCTTTCAGCAGCTGATATTATGTTTAAAAAACAGATTGAAAATAGAGATTAAAGAACTAACATTAACAAAAATCTACTCGACGCATTAGTTTCTAGTCCAACGGAATCTGAGAATTCTACGCAAAATGAGCTGCTGATGCCCACCCACCCATCACAGCTCACATGGACTTTCTCCACAGATAGGAAATGGTGTTTCGGGTCGCGAGACCCTGCGGGTCCGAGCCCAAATAGCTACACGAACGTTCTTGTTACCGTTTGTAAAATCAGAGATTATTGCTTACCAATATACGTGATTTTACTCGCTAGACCAGAGAGCAAAAGCTACACATAGATTATTGTAACAGGTGGTCTTTGTGGGCCGTCTCTGTAAAAGCTTTGGGATCCAATTTTGCATCTATTGAAATGCCTTGCTCAATTCTCTTTTCGTGATTGGGGACTGCTATTGAGCAAAAAGAAGGCAAGTTCTTGATGCATAGACAATGTTAACCACCTATATTGTAATGCTTCCAAAGTCTTGTGGCAATACTGTAAGCACAGTTTCTTCGCAGGTAGATTACTGACCCATGTGGCCCTTCAGCCAAACATTCTTTGTTTTGGCTTCTTCTTCCTCTGTTCGTTGGTAGCTACACTACATAAGCCTGTGAAGCATAGACATACAAGAAAGTACTTACTACTTGATGAACCTAACTGATGAACAAGTCAGTGATGGCACAATCTGTTTGAAATGTATGTACCGGCTGTCTCGCCAGTGGTGCCAAAGACATGTTTTTTCAACAGTGTATCTTCTGGTAGCTCAAGGCTGTGGGCAATAAGCCTGAGAAATATATATATATATGTATCAGAGTCTTACTGAGCACACCAGGATGGATATATGTTTACCTCAGGATAGGATGTAACACATTGAAGTAGTTGTGATTGCTAAACTCCTGTATCTCAGGGAGGAGAGGGAGAAGGGCTTCTGGGTGCCTTCGCTTGGTTACATCATGATGGACTAGAGTGAGGTGAGGTGAGTCTATAAAGATAAATGCGCACCACATACTACAGTATTGTTCAAGCTGGTCACACACCCAACCATTGTCATACTGTTGGATTTGATTAACCAAATATTCCTCTGTTGCGTGATCCACGACTGTTACGTACCACGTACTGCACTGAGGTATATCCTTGGAGCATTCCATTTTGCTTTCTTGTCAAAGGATAATTTTGCTTCTCATCGTCAGTGACAGCTGAAAAGGGTACGTCTGCAATGTCAAACATGCGAGTCATCTGAGTCAAAATATGATTAACATTCTACGTGATGTGAGAAAATTGTCTTGCTTGAGTTTGCAAATATCCATGATTCACAACATAGAAGAACCCGAGGTTCAAGAGAGCCTCCCGTAACTCAATTGCAAGCACAGCGTGACCATCTTCGGAGCTGGCTTTCAAAATGTCAATGATCGCGAGGTCAGCATACTCCACTGTTGATGTATATGTCAGTGTTCTGCATTAAGCACAAGACCTCACACACAGACAGTTTTGACCGTTGCTCCACAAGGTGATGCATTTTGTTCAGCTTCAGCTTCAGCATTGCAGTTTTGACACTTTTTGATGCAATCGGATTGCACGTAAACTGCAATGGAGCAAGATCAGTGTTATGGGTGTTTGTCAGAAACTCAAGTGCTGGGGCACTAGTTGGCAGACGTGTACATTAGGAGAAACATTAATGAATGATGGTGTCACACGTGACAACAGTGTCGGCCCCTTGTTTGTCAATGTTCACCACAATGACTACACAGACACACTGCAACAACTATCCCACTTGTATATATCATATCATATCAACTTCCTCATCACTACATGCCTCCAGAGGCCAAAAAATGCTGTCACCATGCACCTTCTTGCTATAAGTTCTTGTCTTGCTCTCGCAGGGAGAAACACTATGCCTCTGCAGACCCTAATGAAGCACTATGCTCTGATTCTGGGAGCTCAGACTCAGAGGCCGAGGATGATTCACAGCTTTCTTCCATGATCATCTAGGATGCCACAGCATCACACTCCTCCCATCATGCTAACAAGGACAAGTCATCCGACTCTAAGTCTAGTTTAGATGGAACCTCCTTGGATGGGACTGCCACATCAGAGGCTCATGACTTGTATGATTTTGATGAGGATGACATGGACCATCATTCCATCATGACTCTTGACAACATGATTCTTGAGCTAGAGGATTGGCAAGGTCTGATGAAGACAAGAGAAACACATGAGCTTTGTATGTATTCACATTTAAATATAACTGATAATTCTAATGTAACCTAGGTAATGTTATGACTTGGATGGTATCTGTTGGCGACGCTCAAACAGAGCTTGTGTCGTCAACGGTCGAGGACGTCCTTGGGCTAGCCCAAGGTTAGGGGTCGTACTTGGCGGGTCTTCGGCAAGTACGATTTAACGCCTATGTCCAAATCGGGTAGCTTATGTCACGCGGGTGCGAGACAATAAGCTATATCGGCCTAGGCTTATGACACCCGAAGGTTAATCGTAAGATCGTCGTTAATTAGAAGGACAGAAGTCCGACTAGTTAACAGGGGCTTTGCTCGTCGACAAAGTCGATGAGTAAAGGTCGAGACTATAGGCTTATCCGCGAAGAGCAGATAAGAAGATAGAATATAGACTGCTGGCGAGGCAGAAGGATCACTCTAGTGAGAGTAGGAGGTCAAGAACCAAGTAGATTCAAGTTAGGGAATATGGTACATGGTAGCGAGTTTATATAGAGGACAGAAGACGTATTAGTGGGTGATAACTCGTACTACTGGGAGAGGCAATCGGTAAAGGGTATAACCATAACAGGAAGGCACGTTCGGTCGAGGTAGAACGTGCTAGATAAGAAAGTGAGTCAAAGATCGAAAATAAGAAGTGAAACGTGCAGGGGCGCGATCGTGCAGCTGCGGATCTAAGTATAAGTCGCATGTGCGACTGCGCACCGAGTCAGAAATCAAGAAAGGGAACAGGGCAAAGGGGATGCGTCGTGCATCATATCATAGGTTACCGTCCAGACGGTAAAGGCAATGGGACTGTCCACAGGATCAGTCAGGTGGTGAAACGGAGCATGGGTATGCTTCATCAGCGAAAGGGTCCGGCCAGATGTACTGGCTTTGCTGAAGCGACAGGTAGAGGGCGAAAGGGAATGCGAGGATGACGAGGATAACAAGGGTAAGGTCGGAGTAAGGGTATGACGCGAGGGCTGATACGAGGAGGATTAGGAGAAAAATGGTAGGGGCCCAAGCGTCTAGATGTTCTTGTAACAGGTAATGATATGCTCACTGACGAGGATCGCAATAACATCTGTGCATTCCAGCTGCCTCTTTTCAGTCCTGTAGCTGCCATCTCCGTGGCAATGGTTGCAGCGGCAGCCTTGCCAACAGGATGAGGATGCAGTTTTCTCACGGTGCTTACGTTTTGCTCCTGGATGGCAAGTTTATCCTGGATAGCTGCAACTTTGGCAATGCCCTTGCCTCCCACTCTTCCAGCTAGTTGGGAACATTTCTCATCGTGTATTTGATCGCATGCGGCAGTCCTTTTGGCACAAAATGACAATAGACTCTGAATGGGTCATTCTGCGCCGCCTTGGAACATTATCAGGCATCCAACCAATCAACTATGATTGTTGTATTAACTCATGTATTGCATATACTGATGACTATTCCCATCATATCCAATGTCCTTTTTGCAATGAATCACGCTATAATGCTGGTGGACATGCACGGTGACATTTTTCATATCTCCCACTCATTCCTCACATTCAAGCATTTTTTCAGAGTCCAGATATGATACAACTGCTTTCATATCGGAAGAACTATGTTGGGGAGCCAGCTATCATTTGAGATGTCTTTGATTTGGAGTGGTATCATACACTCTGTCAGACTGATGTTATGGTTGATGATGTCAAACGGAAACACAAGTTCTTTTCCGGAAAGCATGACATAGCGTTCTCGCTGTCAATGGACGGTTTTCTGCTTTTTAATCATTGTCGAAGTGGTCTGTTGGCAACACCAATCCTCTTAATAAATCTTAACCTTCCTCCTCTCATCTGAACACACCTTGAAAATGTTCTGTGTCTCGGTATCATCCCTGGTCCCCATCAACCTAAAGATCTTGCTTCATTTATCTGCCCTCTCAACAACAAGCTTGCTGAACTTGCTGATGGTATTCAAACATTTGACACATCCAACAAAACCAACTTTTATCTCTGTGCCTATAACATTTTCAAGAACAGGGATATCATTGCCATCAAGAAGCTTTTGAATATTAAAGGACACAATGGCTACTCTCCATGCAGGTCTTGTGAAATCAAGGGTGTTCGCAAGATCAGTGCTGGAGGTACTAACTACTACACACCGCTCAAGACACCTCAACGAGAAAATCAAACCTGCCAATCATATAATCCCCTCAATCTCCCTTTGTGCACACATGAGGGATTTGTTAGTGTCCTCAAGGAGTTGGATGCCACAGTAATGAAGCATCAGAGAGAGCACCTTGCAAAAGAACATGAAGTAAAGGGCGAGCCATCACTTCATCGTGTCAATTCAATTGATTATGCCAATTGTGCACCTTGGGAATGGATGCACCTATTCCTTGAAAACATCATTCCACAACTTGTTGACCTCTGGCAGGGTGTTACAAGATGTTGGATGTTGGCAGTGAGGATTACGAACTCACACCACATATCTGGGAAGAAATTGGCACTGAGATGGCAGCGGCAGTGAAGGAAATACCTGCTGCTTTTGTGCGAGTCCTAGGAAATATTGCTGTTGATTGATCAACCTTTACAGCTGAAGCTTGGAGTTTTTGGTTGATTCACATTGCACCCATTGTGCTTCAAAATCGTTTCCCGCGAGTCAAATACTACACCCACATGTGCAAGCTTATTTCATTGATGAAGACATCCACCAAGCTCGAAATCATGACACAAGAGATCAACGATCTTAAACAAGGCTTTGCAGAGTAGGTCAGAGAGTTCGAACGGTAACTAAATCAATTTTGATTCAAAATGTTCTCACTTGATACCAACAGCTACTACTATCAATTCAAGGAAGATAGGTTAGCAGTTTGTACACTCCCAACTGCACATGTGTGGACCTGCTTGGGTCCACTGGACATTCTACATTGAGCGGTATTGCCTGCACCTCAGGACTGGTCTCCATTCAAGATGGCATCCATGGAGTGGCCTTTCCCGTGTGGTGTTGTACACTGCATACCTTAGTCAACTCAGTGTTAAGTTTGACCTCCAAGATGAACTCAAAGACCTCAATCACTGCTGCGGACAACAAGAACTAGAGAACGAACAATCATTTGAAAACTGTGAGTTGTGGAAGTCATAAGTTTAATACACACTCAATGGGACCAGATCCCCAAATGGTTTTACAAACACTGTGTCGTTTGAGCTATGTACCTGATGAAGACACCCGCAAATGAATCGGACGGTATCTCTTTCAGGTTCTTGGAGGGCGTCACAAGGACCTTGCAGTGCACTTACCATCTGTGATGCCTCTGTGGGGCAAAATGCAGATAATTGGTGGGGGTGACTCAATCAGGACCAAATATGCTCTGATGGGTATGAGTAATGCAAAGTATTGTGACAACTTGTTTGTCTGAGTAAGTGTATTCACCTCATGTGACCACAGCTGACACATTTTTTATCATAGTTTGAAGTCTTGTATTCCGATGCAGGAGAATCACAACCCATCAATGTGATTAGTTATGGCCGGCTGGATAAGATTTTGATTTGTGAACTTGGCGAACACAAAATTTACAGCTTCCTTCGCAATACAACACTCATCCTTGCACTCATAACACCATGCAACGCCGATGGAACAGATGCATCAATATCCTTAGTTGGATACAAAGAGTTTGTCTCACCAGTAGTTACGGATGTGCGAAACATCAAGGCAGTTGTTGGCCGGGTACAGACATGAGGTAAAACCTTTATCATTGACCAGTGGTTAGCACCCAGTGGCAATGAAGAGGTTGCAGATGATTCAAATACTGATTAGTGTCATGTATATGGAATTTCATTACATCAGCAAACTACAAATTTCATGACAGACCATACAAGGTGTCACAAGACATCACAGATCTTATAAGCTTGACAGACATATAATAAAATATTACACCAATGCTTCTAAGCTTATTATAGTCTCTACTAGTGTCCTTAAACTACTATATGTCATTGTAATAACTGAAAATATAGTTGAGATATGTACCATTAACTTGATTGAACCTTCTATAAATACTAAAATTGCGATATATCCTGATTCTGTGGACCGAATTTGATGAATGTTGGATCATATTAAAGCCCTGATTTTGCTGCATAAATCAGGATGTGAATTAAACAAAGTGTCTAAAAAACAGCTGAGATATATCCTAATCTTTATTGTACAAGGTCTATCATCCTCAAGTGAAACAGGATTTATATATATTAAATATAGTTTATCATTCAATTACATTTGGATTAAGCTACTGTACTAGAATTTATGTAGTAGTGAATGGTGGTGGTGTAGTGATAATTGAGTGGACTGACTTAGTGAAATTTTCGCATTTTTGTCATGTGGCTGGTATATATATTTAATATTGTTAAGATGTATGACTGGTCTTGTGGCCTAGTGGTAATGATGCTGCACACATATTTGATTGAAGGCTTGAGTTCAGTCCCTGCCAATTGCAAAATATAATGTGTGAAGTTGATCATGTGATGTGACATGTCACGCAATATATTAATCTTTTGGCATGTGTTCTGCGAAATTCACAAGCCCCACAAGCTTTACAGGCCATACAAGGTGGCCTTGTACAGTTTATACCACCATGTACAGGAGGGACTTAGCTGTGGGCTTGTGAGGCTTGTACAAACTTGTACAGACTTGTACAGGGCTAGGGTAGTTTGCTGATGTACGAACCAGATCAATGCTTACCAGCACATTGGCAATTGCACGCACTGAACATCCAGCATGTTCTCGCTCAAGTTCCCACACCTGGACTCTGAAAGCCCAAGCCTGACAAAAAAACTCCTCTAGTACTACTAACATGGGATCGCCATACCAGTCAGAATACCAGCAAGGAGCTGAATTTGATTCAGTAAATTTTCCACTGAAAGGATGGTGCTGAATTGAGAGTGATCGACTGAAATTCAGAATCAGCAACCCAATGAAATTAACTGCATGCTGTTTCAGTGGAAGTTACTCTGAAATATTCAGCACTAGTGCATTTTCCAATGCTTTTAATTAGAACTACTATCTACAGTGTTCACTTGTTGCAATTCTTTATATACCTATACAATTTCATCATTGTCATTTCATGTCTGATCAAGTTGATTATCTTGCAATTTTTTCTCAGTCAGATGCCTAAGTAGTGTCAAGTAAAAATGAAGTAACTTGATATTGTCTTAGCTGACTTAGCGCAATTTTTACATTTTCAAGCTCGGTTAAGTGAAGTGTAGATTTGCCGATGCAAGTATATAATATCCCGCGTTTGTACGAAGCTCCCAGATTTCTTTCAATCACAACTAGGCTTACATCTGGTTAACATTGCAAAGGGACTCTAAGTTTTCTCATTGTGCCGTCATCTAAATTTCGCAAGGACTTCTACCTGCCGTCACAGGTTGCCATAATGGCTCGAGATTGCTTGTGTCCAGTTGGTTGAGTTTGGTCAGCATGCCAAACTTTCGGTGGAGCTGCTATGTATGAGTCTCGTGCATGTCTTCGACTCGGACAACATCGTACCAAGCAGTGCCTTCTGACGAAGGTAGTTTGCCCGCCAAACCCGCTTCTCGTTTTACATCTCGCAAGACACTTTTTCTTTCTGGATTAGTGTTCTTCGTCCTCGCGTTTCTATCGTATAAAGCGTTCTTCTCGTGGTCTGTTCAACATCCGTCTCATCAACTAGATTCTTCTGCGACTAGTATCAAAGCATTAGAATCTCAAACATCCATACTACCAGCACCGAGTGATACTCTAGAAATGCAAGGCCAAGGAAAGTACAGCGTTGGATAGTAAGTGTTGGCCTCCTCCACAACGATCTACTTCTGACTGTTTAGCAGCTTCGTAAACTGGTACGTCATTTCATCGGTCATTTGAGGAAAATCTTGACCTTTCCGTCAATCATTACTCCTATTTGTAGGGGGATTTACGGTCGCAAGTTCCCGCCGTCGAACATCCCTGTCCAAGATTTGACGTAAGGCGCTGTCTTCCTTACATTTTCAAGCTTACTATCCATCCAGCCACATTCTCTATGCATTCGCTGATCTGAGACCTGACACGGGCGAAGTTATTCTCTCTGATGCATGGGCCGACAAAGATATCCACTACCCTGGCGATTCTTGGAATGACGTCGGAAACAACCTCTACGGGAATTTCAAGGCCATCTATAAATTGAAACAGCAAAATAGACATTTGAAGGTCCTTCTCTCGATCGGAGGTTGGACATATTCCCCTAAGTTCCATCCTATCGTCGTCAATCCTACCCTTCGTGCCAACTTCGTACGGTCCGCAGTTCGTCTACTCGAGGATTACGGTCTTGATGGTCTCGATGTGGACTATGAATATCCATCCAATGAGCACCAAGCTCGTGGCTATACCGACCTCCTAAGGGAACTCAGAGTAGGCTTAGATCAGCATGCTCAAATGAAGGGAATCTATCATAGATTCTTGTTGACAGTATGCCATGCAGTTTTACCTACCCCGCCGAGCTTTATTTCTTTTTGCTAGATTGCTGCTCCTTGCGGACCCGATCACTATCAAAAGTTACACGTCCGTGAAATGGACCACTACCTCGATTTTTGGAATATGATGGCGTACGACTTCTGTATGTTCTGAAATGTTTGGTTGCATGACCAATCGACTTACATGGAAACATATCACAGCTGGTTCATGGGATTCTGTTGCGAATCACCAAGCCAACATCTATGGTGGACCTATCAGTGCCTCACAGGCGATTGGGTGGTACAGTGCGAACGGCATCCCTCGCTCCAAGATGGTCCTCGGGATTCCGCTATACGGTAGAAGCTTCATGAACACGTCCGGTCCCGGAGCACCGTTTTCCGGCATTGGACCAGGCAGCTGGGAGCAAGGTGTCTATGACTACCGCGCTCTTCCGCTCCCAGGCACATACGTGTTTCAAGACGACAAGGCCCTGGCGAGCTGGTCTCACGACTATCAGAAGCAAGAGATGGTGAGCTTTGACAACGAGCAGGTCGGTCATTGGAAGGGTGATTGGATCCGCCGTGAAGGTCTTCGAGGAAGCATGTTCTGGGAGTTAAGCGGAGACAAAGGAAGCGCGCGAGAGGGAATGGAAGGCGGGTTTGGAAAGGACCCAGTGCCCGGGAGGAGCTTGGTTGCAACCGTCAAGAACGCCATGGGGCCATTGGACTTGAGCCCTAACTGGCTAAGCTATGAGGGCAGTCAATTCGACAACCTGCGCAGTGGTACCATTTAGCTTCATCGATTGCATCACTTTGATCACACAACACAAGAGGACTCGGACATCTTTTTCAGGACAATTACTGTAACATCACTTTGCCTTCAAGCATATTTCATCGACTTTGTATGATAGCAGTCCTGTAATGTCACGCAGCGTGACTTCGTGACCGCCGTGATGAGCACTGCCAAAAAAAATTAGTGGTGGGCGCATCTCAGACCGCTGCAGTGCCCTCGGCTTCCAACTGTATTTCTCATTTCACGACCTATAGATTTTGGACAATAATCGGGGGCATCCTACACTGAGATTCGACTTCAATCTCACCTGTATCATCAGTGCTCAAGTTCAAATAGACCGGTCGACTACGATTTTCCTTCTAATCGCACAATTTATCCTAGGACCTATATCCTGAGTTTTTCAAATGTCCCCCGCTGTAATGACCTCTTCTTTGGAGTCGGAATTCGCTTCGATCATCGAGGCTTTGCGCACTGCACCATCTGGCCCAGGTCTTCGTCCCATGACTTTCTTGTGAGATAGAACTCATGATAATCTGTGTAGACGCCAAAGCAGCAGCTGACAAGCTCGCTCTTGCTGTTTCTAAAGCAGGTATAGAGAGCTTGGTGTGCGTCCATTTTATCTGCGACAATATAAGATAGTTGCATCTAAAGTTTAACAGTGACCAAAATGTAATCACTATCCTTGAAAATTTCGCACTCAACAAGAAGTCTGGATGGGAACGAGAATCTGGTGCTATTGCATTCCAGTCATTCCCCGCTGTTCTCGGTCCCCCCAGTGCACCCCTACTTCTCCCAAGCCTTCATGTTCTCTTCGATTTATTGTCTGACAAGGGAGAAGTTGTTCGGACAGCTGCAACAGCTGCAACGAAGGCTATCCTCCAGCTTCTCCCCCCAGAAGCTACACGAACCGTATTCGGCATTTTAGAAGATATCCTAGAGAAAGGAAAATGGCAAACAAAAGTCGCAGCCCTAGATGCTCTCAAGAGTTTCGTGGCTCGCGCTAAGGACTCAGTGGCTGATGAACTTGGTCATATCCTACCCAAGGTCGAAGTAGCAATGCACGACACAAAAAAGGAGGTGCGTCATGAATGTACTTGCGCTAGTTTTCTCCGCCGAACGAATTACTGCAGGTCGCTTCTGCTGCCGTCAAGTGCGCCACTTCTTTGTGCACGACGCTTGCAAACCCCGATCTCGCTCCTCACATCTCCGCTCTGGTTAAGTGTATGTCTAATCCCGATGCAGTACCTGGTTGCATAAAGGCGCTATCATCAACAACTTTCGTCGCGGAAGTTACAGCACCAGCGTTGGCGGTTCTCGTACCATTGCTCCTCCGTGCTCTTAATGATCGCAGCATGGAAGTGCAGCGGCGTACGGTTGTTGTCATCGATAACTTAGTCAAACTGGTCAGGAACCCCGTAGTTGCCGCGAGATACCTTAGCCCTCTCGTAATGGGTGTGCAGAAGATTGCTGAGGGTGCTGCGTTTCCGGAGGTTGGCTATACCCTTTTGTATGCTTTGCGAATCTCATCTTGCCCTTTACTAAGGTCCGTGCCTTCGGTGAGACGGCACTTAACACATTACTCAAGGCGGGTGCATCTACCTCGGGGACGCCGCCGACGCGGGATGTCAGCAAGGAGGTAGCTGACGTTGTTGCCGTCTTGCTGTCGCTGCTTCCGTCAGACCTCGTTATCCCTTCCGCGACTAGCCCAAATGCTCCGTTATCTGCGAGTCACCCTCTTTTGGATCAATCTTTGCAATTCCAGGGGTCCATGGTTGCTGACCTTATCTATAATCGCCGTTTTCAAGATCCGGAAGTATGGAAACGTTGTGTCGGTGTGTATATGACATTCTGGTTGGGGTCAGAGGGATCTACTAGCTTTGCGGAGTCTGCACGGGCCCATTTCAGTGCGATTGATCAAGTATGTGCTCTTGCTCTATTTTGCGAGGGAACTTTTCATCATCAGGCACCATCCAGGCACTACACAAATCTGTGCACGACAATGAGGGTAGCGAGGGCGAGCTTCTGTGTGACTCATTGTTTTCTCTCGCTTATGGTGCACTTTTACTGCTCTCGCACACAACACTCCGTCTGTTCCGCGGGCGCCGTTACGGCATCCTCGGAACGAATGGATCAGGGAAGTCGACCCTAATGCGCCAGCTTCGGGACGGCAAAGTGGAAAATTTTCCGCCTCAAGATCAATTACGTTGTGTCATGGTAGAGCACTCCTTGCAGGGCGAGGACACGTCTATGTCTGTGTTAGACTTTGTGGCGTCAGGTCGGTGCATCTATTCGTCATCATTATACTTAGTGACAGCGAATGATTTTCTGCAGACAAGGCTCTGGCACAAATTCCCCGTTCTAAAATTCGAAATCAATTGCTTGAGGTGGGATTCGATGACGCTCGGCAGTCAGATGTAGTAGGCGGGTTATCTGGTGGTTGGAAGATGAAACTGGAATTGGCCCGTGCAATGCTTTACAATGCCGACCTTCTTCTTTTAGATGAGGTACGAGATGGTTCGACGCTACTGTTTTAGGTTAGCTCACTCGCAAGTATTTTTTGCCATGCAGCCCACCAATCATGTTCGTATCCGGATTATCCCCATTTTCATCGGCTGACGCTTTCCTGATAGTTGGACCGGGCATCCGTTCAATGGCTTGAGAGTTATCTCATTGCTCACAAAAACGTCACTTGCCTAATCATCAGTCACGATTCTGGGTAAGTAGGCTAACCCAATCCTGGCACTCAATCGCTCAATCTACCCCCACGTGACTAGCTTTTTAGATAATGTGACTACTGATATCATACATTACGAGTCCAAGAAGGTAAGGCGCATCGGTCGATATCGAAGGCCGACTGACTTACTCCCCTCTATTGTAGCTCGTCTATTATCCGGGAAATCTTTCATCGTTTGTGGAAAAACACCCGGAAGCTAAATCATACTATACCCTTGCGGCGACATCCGTTAAATTCTCATTTCCTCCGCCTGGCTCCTTGATGGGTGTTCGCAGTAACACTCGTGCCATATTGAAGATGTCAAATTGTACTTTCACGTACCCCGGTCGGCCACAACCTTCGCTAATAAACGTGTCTTGTGGTGAGTGATAATTCATACTTCTATTTGTGATAAAGCCTCATTGACTCCACTTCGCAAGCCTTATCACTCTCCAGGTGGGTTTGTGTACACCTCATGTTTGATTGAACGTGTTTCACTGTAATGCAGCCGAGTTGGTGTAATCGGCCCTAATGGCGCAGGCAAATCGACTTTGATCAAACTTCTGACGGCAAGAGTGATGATCTGATCGATGGTGTTCCCTTAATCACCTATTTATTCCAGGGCGAAACCATTCCTCAAGAGGGAACTGTCTATAAGCATCCAGCCCTTCGTGTTGGTTACGTCTCACAACACGCCACCCACCATATAGGTAAACCACTTCAGCACTGACTATACCAAACTAACATCATTTTAGAACGCCACTTGGAAAAGACGCCAATTGGCTATATTCAGTGGCGTTTCCAGGATGGTCACGATCGTACGTATTTAAACTTAAAGCGACCCTGTTGTGTCTCATTAATATAATTTGCCAATCATATCAGGTGAATTACTGGAAAAGGCCACTCGTGTTCTGACAGACGAAGAGAAGGTACTCCTCGATCAAGATTGGGTTGGCAGGAATGGCACCAAGCGCAAATTGGAGGTTGGTATTACTTTCCGTTGTCGATCTGATCCATATACTAAATTTATACAGCTTATTATGGGACGCCAAAAACTGAAAAAGACATTCCAATATGAAGTCAAATGGCGTGGTCTTGACCACAAATTCAACACCTGGGTGCCTCGTGATGAATTGATGGCCAAAGGTTTCGTAAAGTTGGTCCAGCAATTTGATGATCTGGAATCCTCGAGAGAAGGTGCAGGGACTCGTGACACATCTGCCCAACTCGTGCGCAAACACCTCGAAGACATCGGTCTCGATGGGGACATCGCGCAGTATAATGAAATTTCGGGATTGTCAGGAGGTGTGTAATCAATTATTGAGTTTGTTTCAACCCCACTAATCTCCGACGTTGTCAGGGCAAAAAATCAAGTTGGTCATTGCAGCCTGCCTGTGGAATAATCCCCAGGTTCATTAGACGACTGGTTGTCATGATGACGTGCTGACGTTACTTTGTAGGTTTGTATTCTTGACGAGCCGAGTAATTTCCTAGACCGTGAAGCGCTGGGCGGCCTTGCGGTGGCCATTAGGGAATGGGGTGGCGCTGTGGTGAGCACTATGAGATCAGTACGAACTCTAATCCACAGTTGACATGGAGTGCCTTAGGTCATCATCTCCCATAATCACGAGTTTGTATCGGCTTTGTGTCAGTCTTGACGTTGCATTTCACGTACCTTTCTGATAGAGTCCTCCAGGTCCTGAAATCTGGCAGATTGAAGCAGGGCGGATGACACATCAAGGAAAGGCTGCTGTTGTCGAAGATGCCTTTGCCGACTTGAAGTCCCCCAAGGGCAGCGGTGCTAATACCCCAACTCGCTCGCGAGTTCAGAGCCCGGCTGTTTCGGCTCATGTAACTCCAGCAGGAAGTGGAGCCGAAGACGCTGGCGCTTCAAAGGTTGTCAAAAAGAAGAAGAAATTGACACGCAACCAAGTGAAGGCTCAGGAGGAACGTCGGAGGTTGAGAAAGCTCGCGTGGCTCACTCATGGTGGTCCACGGCCTGAGGACACCGACAGCGATGTCGACCCTTGAGAGATCAAAGAGGTCATGTGAAATTTGTGCTATTTATCAGGGGCCATTTCATTCTGATCCGCGGATGCTTTTCGACAAGATCTCTTATAGATTACCTTCCTCTCATGTTATGAAGTAATAGATTTTCCGTTTTGCCGCGAATTCGTTCAGCAGATTTTTTCAGAAGTCTCATTGCCACGTAGTTGTAGGCGATAAAAAGCCGATTCTTTTGCAACGGGGCACTAGATAGCCGTGCCCACGCAGGTCCACGCTAGTGATAACGTGTCGAGCGCTGGCTGTCTGTGATCGTTGTCAAACCTGCAAGGCCAATCCGATCATCGGGACATGTGTTCGAGGAGGTGAATAGCCGGACAACTAATAATATTACATTAACGAATTCAGACATTAGTGACAATCATTATTCGGCAGTCCCCGGAGGTGTTCCCCCAGTCGGCGTTATAGGATGAAATTCATAAATTACAAACTTCGCCTCCAATGCTTATCTCCAATACATTCCTTGCTCCTGAAAGCGATTAAAATAGCGCCACGGTTTCAGCGCTTCAAGCTTCAGCCGCGGACCGTCAGAAGTTTTTTTTTTCTTCATCAGAAGGAATCACATATGAGGGGCTACTTGCCCGAGTAACGAGTTGATCGACAAAAAAAAATTGGTTCCTTCTCGCGCGATTCTCAAAATTGTTGCTACATGAATATGCCAAGGGGACTCCATGCCCGTGGATTTGGAAACTGAATCCTGCGATCGACGCGGCGTGACGAGGGAGTTTTGCTGGACACCTTGGTTGCCGCTGATGCGGCGGTGAACTCGCGCTGCAAGCAGCCACATGACATCTTATCGATGGCATTCGTGCCGTGGCAAACCTGTTGTATCTCACGTATTGCTCATCAGTGGAATCGTATTAAACCGAAGTATACTTAAAAGAGTCGATGGCGTAATTCACGGCCTTCTAACCGCGCGGGGCGGACATCCGTAGCAAGAACAATGTTGAGTTTTCAGACGTGTACGTGTGATCAAACCAGAGATGATAAGAACGTGATAAGTACATAAAAAACTACGGCGACAGTGCATCAAGGAGGCAGGTACATGTGGACGGGTTGGAAAAGGGCATCAGATTGCGTGGGGTGATATGGATATATAGAATTCAATATGAATGGGTATTAAGGGGCTGACGAGTAAGTTAATACGGTGATAATGAATGATCGAGGTCCTAATGCAAAAGGATGACGACGCTTCTGTTGTGAGGAATGAATCTAGCTGAAATGAAGGCATGGTGTTTAGACAACCATCAAATATTCAGTAGCGACCAGGCTGCTGCCATTTGCGGGGATCTTCTTCGCGCCGATGGGGGATAGGCGACCGACTGTCCTGCGCCACAGACCGGGCGTCCTGAGTCGATCGCGGAATGTATGATGTATGTGAAACAGACGTGGGGCTAATGCTACCGCCACCAAATGAATTATGCGGCACTTCGTCTCCTTGAGAGGACATGCTAAATGGTTGATGAGGAGTCGACACTGATGTTGACGACTGGCGGGTAGTCTGTCTCATTGACTGCCGTTTGTTTTGAAACCTATGGAAAGGCATGAACATCGATCTTGTGATTTGCTTAACACACCAACCAGATCTGAACGCTCCTGGCTGACATGTCTAATTTCTTCGCAAGTTCTGCGCGTTCTTCAGTAGAAGGAAACGCAGTGCGGGCGTATGTCTCATTCAGGACTTTGAGCTGAGCTGCGTCAGCTCTCTTACGCTTTTTCTTGATAGCAGGTTGATCGTTGTCCATCATCGGAGCAGGTTCTTGTGTTAGTGCAGAGTTTGTGATTGGCCCTCGGGCGTAGGGAGAAGGACCATGGGCCTCGACTTGCGTAGGCATGCCCCGCTCGGACGGATACATACCCATCGACATTTGCGGTGAATGATGCATCGATGGGAGCTGATTTGAATGATGACGTGGATCAGGGACGGGAGGATATGAGTATGACGTCTGATTTGGGTAAGGAGCATACTCGGTTGGGTAGGTTGCGGTCGGCGAGCGAATATCACCATAGTTGGAGACAAGTGGTGCGACCGCCCCGTAATTGCCCTGATATCTGTCGGGCATATTTAATGGAGGGAGCTTGCGAGAGCCGTGGGAATCGACCGGGATCGTCGGCGAACTACGCTGTTGATAACTTGGGTATGGTTGAGTTTGAGGGTATCGGTCATAGTGTTGTTCATAATAACTGGAATGCTGTGGGGGAACTGTTACCGCTTGAAGTGAAATTGATGAGTGTGCGATCGGAATGGATGATGTCAGACATACTAGCGGGCCACTGACCATAGCTAGAGG
Source organism: Suillus bovinus (assembly GCF_016758785.1). Classification (NCBI taxonomy): domain Eukaryota; kingdom Fungi; phylum Basidiomycota; class Agaricomycetes; order Boletales; family Suillaceae; genus Suillus; species Suillus bovinus. The sequence continues at coordinate 333,448 of NW_024542090.1, read as the reverse complement.
AGCTATGATCACTTTTTCCAGGAGATGAACGTTGCTGGGAATATGGAGGATAGTTGGGAACTATACTTGAGTTGAGCATATTTGCATGTACACTAGATAGAAAAACAGACCTGAAGAGGGTGAGGTTGGAAACGCTGAAGAAAGAGGAGGGAGCACAGTTCGCCCACCCTGTCCCGTCTGAAAAAAACCACTATTTTGAGAATCCCCTCCAGGAGGGCTTTTGCGGGCCTTTGAAAGGTTTGAGAACAAACGATCGTCCCTCGGGTTTGTCATTGTAAGTTAAGCAGATAGGCAAAAGAGGAAGTGAAGGAAAATTATGGTTCAATGAAAAGAAGGAAATCGATGTGGATATAAGTATGAAGGAACACGCGCTAAGCATGCCAATTGCCCGACGAACGAGCAAGAAAAGGCCTGCGGCACGGGAAGGCTGTGACTTGGATAAACCGATCAGGGCCGTTGAATGAACGAGGTAAACATGAACACCGGCAAAGGTAACTAGACACGAGGCGTAGTTGTGCAAAACTGGGCAAGGGGTGGTGGTAGGATGAAGCGTGTTTTTTAAATCAGCGGAATGAGGCACTTGAAGTGGGAGAAGTGAGTTAACTTTTGGACGTTAAGGAATGAATTTAAGTTATACTTGATTGATATCCCGAAGAAGGACTTGTGTAAGTTGGTTTATTGTATTTTGGGTCCTAGACAATCATCGCGGTCTTTCATTATTTTCCGCTTCGAAAACACCAAACGAGGAGACGGACCGTAAGACAGCTTAAGGGAAGCACTAACGCGTTGGAAAAGCTGTGTTCTTCTCTGTGCAACGCGGAAATTGCATTGTTGACATCAGATCGGGGTTCGAGCCTCGTGGCCATTTCTAGTGCGGACACCTTTCACATAACGGCAAATACCGATTATTATCAGATATACCGTAATCAGTGTCTACTGGCATAGTACTACCATGATGATACACAATGGCTTCTATGATCTACTCGCAATGCCCACCACATCCAGTTTTCTTTGGTATGGTGGATCTAATCAAGCTACCCTAAAGAAGGGTAGAAGAGTCACCAAAGCTTTGGTCTCCAGGCCCACAGGTTTCCTGTAGGTTATATTTTCGTTTTCAGCGTCAACTCCATCCAAACAGAGGGCGTTCCTAGGCATCTTGTCCACGCTTCAGACGCTGGTCAAGCGGAAGCCCTTTTGACTCGTTGGGGTCCAGATGGTTTGGGAAAGCTCGGAGGTCAGCCATCAGCGCATTATCTTAGCAGCATTCTAAGCCGGTAGTTTAGACCCGCGTTGGGCAGATCCAATAAAGTCTCGAGTAAGGCAATCCAACCAGGCCAGAGCAGTTAACCAGGTTATCAATGCTCTTAAACCGTCTCAAGATAGCACAGGCCACCCGCATCTCCTGAGAGTCATGAACGGTATGAGCACTACCACTACTTCGTCTACCATAACCACCGCTGCCCGTGAAAATGTCCACTTTTCTCCCGCGGATGGCTTGCCGGGGCAAAAATGGAACGGAGGCCTCAGGGCTCATCCGGAACTTGGCGAGTGCGACGATGACCTGGGCCTTACCTCTCCTGTTCCTTCACCCAGGCCAATTACTCCATCATTAGCTACCTTGGAGAAGGCGGTGTCCGCCCGGATCTATTTCGAGAACCTTTACTTTCCCCTTCTTCGGCAGACACCTTCTCGAGAACAACGAAGAATTGCCATGGAAAAGGATATGGTTATCATGCAATTGAATGAAGATCAGAAGGAAGCTTTACGTGCTCAGTGGCGCCTAAACGAAACGGAATATCTTCGCGAACGTCGAAGGAAAGTCGATGCTACAGCATTCATCAAACTAAAAACTATAGGTCACGGTATGTGTTCCTTGCGTTCCTGAAAGAGCATTCTCACAGAAAAAAATACTATCGATCAGGTGCGTTTGGGGTCGTGTCCCTAGTTAAGGAGCGAGCCACGGGACAGTTGTTTGCCATGAAACAGGTTCTCATTTTCCATTTTAATCTATCCATATGGTATTGTCTCCATATTAATTGTTCATTTCATTAGCTAAGAAAGAGTGATATGCTTCGGAAAGGACAAGAAGGTCACGTCCGTGCAGAACGTGATATCTTAAAATCTGCCTCACTCGTCGCTTCGCCCGGTGGCGCGGAGTGGATTGTGAAGCTGCACTACAGTTTTCAGGACCGCGATAATCTTTACCTGGTCAGTAGCTCTAACCCCGATATCCGCCATCTTCCTAAAATTCAGACGAACACATGAGTCACTGATTTCATTTCGATTTCATATCTTGACACATAATTATAGGTATTGGAATTTATGGGCGGTGGAGATCTCCTGAATCTTTTGATCGAGAGAGACGTATTCGAAGAAGACTTTACTCGTTTCTATGTCGCTGAGGTTGGCATCTTCTTTTTCTCGCACTACACATTGTTGAACGGCAGGCACATTTACCCCAGATGGTTTTAGCCATTGAAACTTGTCATAAGCATGGTTTCATTCATCGCGACATTAAACCTGATGTGAGTCTCGAAAAAAATAATAGATATTAAGGTCCGCTCTAGACTGATAACATGGCTATCCATGTGTTTCTGGACAGAACTTCCTGTTTGATCCGCAAGGACATATTCGTCTAAGCGATTTTGGACTCGCGTGAGTAGGAGGACCATTAGCGGAATTGGCCTACTTCCCCGTCCTCGTTGTCTATATGCTAAATATGTAGGTGTGACTCCACAGGACTGATCTACACTGGGCCCATGATACCTCCTGTCAGTGCGGAACAGGCTGAGTATGCGGAACATGAAACTCACCCGGCCACCGCAGATTATGAACAGCAGCGGCGTCAGCTGTTGCACAAACATGGTATAGACCTTGAGGACAGCAACGGCATCGGGGATGGAACCAGAACCAAAAGAATGGACCGCAAAGACGTCGAATTATTGATGGGCGACGGCAACGGCCAGAGCGGCATATTCACTTGGAGGGAGAAAAATCGCAGGAAGGTATGATCCACCACTAAATTAAATTTTTTATTTCCACCTTGTGCCTCACCTGTCTGTTCACATTGTAGCTAGCATATTCTGTGTGAGCAATGACTTCGTACTCTGTAGCGTGAATCTAAATACCCTTCTTCGGGTCCATAGTTGCGGGACAAATTCTTACAGTATGTGGTCACACCGTTGTCCATATTATTACCCCATGTTGCCATGCTTACGCTTTCATAGTGTCGCCAGAAGTCATCAGAGGCCATGGCTACTCGTTTTCCTGTGACTGGTGGAGCTTGGGCGTTATCATGTTCGAATGCCTGTATGGGTAAGCTTCGGGGCTTTGTATGTCCGGCATGCCGCGTGCTAAGGAATGGACATTCCAGATATCCCCCATTCGTTGGCAACTCCGTAAGCACTCAAATTTCAGCACCCACTTTTCGCACCCCAGTTCATCTGTGGCTGACTGCGGGGGGCAGAGGCATGTCACCCGTCAGAAGATTCTGAACTGGAAGCAATCCCTCAAGTTCCCATCTCACCCTCATGTCTCGGGTGAGGGCATGAATCTGATGCAGCAACTCCTTTGCGAACCCGAGGATCGCCTTGGAAGTCAGGCTCCAACGTCTGTATCGCGTCCAGATTCCCTCGCCGTTCACGCACGACGCAGCGGCTTCATCATGCCAGGGTCGACAGTCGGCAGTGTTGATGGTGTAGATGCAATCAAGGTCTGTGTCACTGGAGCTTGCGTTCGCAGCTGCTGACATCTAGACTTGAAGGCACATAGCTGGTTCCGAGGAATAGACTGGGGAAATATACACCGCCATCCTGCACCATATCGCCCGGATTTGCAGAGCCCAGAAGATACGCAACACTTCGATTCTGATATCCCACCAGTGGTGAGTGCTTCCGAGTCTTCCATCATTATGCGGTGTTTAGTTTGTGCCTAGCCATTGGCTCCCGCGAACGGAGCGCCAGCAGATGTGACGAAAGACCCCCTGCTCAGGGACAGGATCCACGGGGAAGAGATTCTGAGCGTCCGCAAGGCCCTCGCATTTGCGGGGTTCACGCACAAAAGCCCTCGAGCGATCAGTTACGCTCGTGCTGATCGTGCATTTGATGCGGCAACGGACATTCCAGACAAAGAATGGGGCGAACGAGGTCGTCCACGATTTCGCAGCGTACACGAGGCTGGCACAGGCCGGGCTATATCGCTTTAGTCTGATGCATGTTCATGGACCCTGGCTGTGTGGCTGAAATGGTGCCGCAACTTTGCCATGCGGCATAGTCGAGGATATGACGACACATAGTTTACGGATATGACGCGCAGACATGCTTTTACTCCATAATGTGATTACTTACTGTAGTTGATTACTAGGATCTACGGACATGACTATGACATGCACTCACTTCATGACGCTACTCCACTGTACTTGATGACTATGCTATACCCTTGTTTCCTTGCTGTACGCCGCCGGATCTGCCACTGCCGTTAACGGGTGAAGTAAGTCAATCATGTCCTGCCACGAGTCGAACATGACGAAATTACATTTCAATGCCAGAAACCACTATTAATTAAAAGGGAATGGATACACCAAGAGTACACTAGCGACAAATGACTGTATAGAATAATATGAGTGACGAGTATGATGCTCATCAGCGAGTACATGCGATAGTTGTAATAAATAAATGCTCGTAAATTGTTATAAATATGTATCATCACCCCATCATGAACGACCGATGCAATATCCGCGAAAAATGCAACGAAGATCATGAGACCCGAATAGAAGTGATTGCATGCGCCAAATATGCCAGTCCGTGAGGATAACACATGTCGCTCTAACGCCCAGAACGTGAATGTGCGTCGTTTGACTCGTCGCTGTCCTCATGATAGCGCCCTGAGGCATCGGCATGCACGCGAGCATGCCGACGCATGTTGCTGAGCACGCTGAAACTACGTCCACAGCCCTCAAAAGTGCACGTAAAAGCTAGATGGTAAATCAGTATGACGATGAAACGTCGTGGATGGACACTCACGCTTTTCGCCGGTATGGCTATTCAGGTGGATCTTTAGGATGGCGGCCTTCATTAGCCTAGGAATGATGGAGGACATTGGAATACACACCTTCAAACTACTGGGGCGATTGAAACCTTTACCACAATAGTCGCATTCGTATTTGAGCGATGAAGGCCCGGCATTGGCGTGAGGACTTGAGTCTTCTATACTAGATGTGGTCTCTTGCGAGTCTCTACGGTAGTGCTGACCCCGTACATCGGGGTAGCGCGGAACATAAGACGTTGATCCAGGGGTCTCCATCATGGATTGCCCAGGATACTGATGCCTTGAGTAATCCATATAGTTGGGCCCTGGGTGGCTCGTGTAATCATAAGCTGGCCGTCCCTGGCCACTGGTAGTGGATGACCGAGAAAATTGGTTTTGTGGATGCTGAGAATGATACAATGAATGCGGTGGATGTTCATGAGATGGATGAAGGTGTGATGGATGCGTCTCGTGTCGGGAACTACGGGAAGAAATAGGGTGGTAGGGTGTTGAAGGGTTTCTCTGGGAAAGTGATCATTATCAAGGTTTGATCTAGTCATTAGACGACGGCTAACCTGCAAGCCTGGCCCAGATAGGGCATCGGACTGACCCATATGCGGTGTACAGTATGGGTCGTGACTAGGACCCACCCAGGGTGGGGGAGGTATTACGGAAGGTCTTGGAGTACGAGATAATTCTGAAGGCTAAAGGTAAATAAAATGTACGGATGTGGAGAGCTAGAGAAGCTTGACTAACCTGGGAAAAGTTCGCGGACAGAAGGAAGGGTTGGCCGAGGTGCTTCTCGATGGGCATCACTATCCGGGAAAGAGCGGCTAGACATTTTATGGTATGAGATACAAATGGGAAAGTATACGAGAGGATGAGTTGAATTGTAGTGGATGTCGGGGAATCTTATATGGTCGGATCGTCTCTAAACCGCGGTAACGGCAGGATACCGTTGCACGCCGATCTTGATGCGGCGGGTTCGGAAGGCTGGAAAGTACTTGCATGAAGAAACGTGACCGGGCCTATTCCATTATACTGCAGGACAGCACCTCGAGGGCAAACCTGATATTCAACGACATGGTTACCACTCGGTTACCATATTTGAAGTAGGCAACCGTGGTGATTGTCGCTTTAGAGCTGCTGCGCACATATTCACAACACATTTGTGGGAGTCTCATGATGGACTCAAAAGAGCCGTTCGGACGGTGCCAGGGTTGGAGATAGAGCACCGCAATGTCACACACTAAGGGGCGCGAATGCCGCGCATCATCCACGGGGGATGTGCTGTTAGTATATCTTGAATATATATGTACCGTCACTTGCCGCATCTCAGATCAACTACAGCGGATCATTATATTGGGCCCACCCGCGTTTCTCTAAACACACCCCTGCTGAGAGAGATCTAGTGCTTCTTGCTGAATGTCAACGATAGAATCCTCGGGGGTAACATTTCGGTAACGTTGGATCTCAAAATGGCCACAAATCGTTTACTTCAATTTCAACATCTTTGCATCGGGAGGCAGTGCACCATAACCAATCTGGGCCATGCATGCCTAAGCAGGGTTCGCATCTCACTGTGAAGCTCGCACGTTATTTATGAGCAGCCGTCGCTAATGTCGACGGTTCGGGTCAGAGAGCTCACCACAATTCGCCCTGCTCCTCCACATGCACACGATCAGTCGAATAATGTTGTATTTATTCTCTCCCCAGTTAGTTTTCCGCTTGAAATCTTTGTGCTTCCTCCGATGTCTTTGTGTTTAGGGAAAGTGCATGCAACCCTTGAGAAAATTCTTCAGAAAGAGCGGAGTATATCAGGCGATGGCGTTGCACCGTGTTCTGTGAAGCAATAAAGCAGATACACCCGAGATTGGATAGCACACACACCTTCCCCTTGAAAGCATCTGAGATTACCTGCACGGCAAAATCTGCGCCCGGGTCGTCAATGAACAGCGCCTTTGGGGTAGTAGAGCATACTTACGTGTTTCTCCATTCCCGCCACCTTGAGAGCGCATTGCGGCGTGATGTCTATGCAACTGCGATTCGTTGGTAATGATTAGCTTGGACGGTTGGAGTAAGGTCACGAGCTATGAATGATTGCTCAGGAGCCGGATCGACCTGCGCTGCTAGCTTGCTGCCTTACCTTTTCTCGCATGGCGATTTCCACCGGACCTGGAGATCCTAATATTGTGTCTGACGCCATGGCACGAGAAAGATTCAAGCGCTGCCGCAGAGCAATGCGAAGGCTGCGTGTTGCCCAGAGCATAAACCTGCTGGCTACCATGCTGAGATTGGAATCAGAGCTGCGCTGATGCTAACGGGCACTTACCACCAGACTCGGAGCAAGCCTCACAAAAAAGCGGAACGATAAAAATGCGCAGCGTGTTCAAATTGGCAATTGTTGGTCATCGCGTTGGTCAGCAACGTGTGAAATGTCACGGCCTTGAACTACTTGACTTATCATAACTTACTCCTGGTCACCCATGCCTGACTCTTTCTCTCTTTTGCGTAATGGATCACCGAACACGTACACTGCGGTACACGGGCTAAGGCCTTTCAAGTCAGCTGCTATGACTGTTCAAGACGATTTCACAGCCATCGAGTGACTGGCCGCATCAGAAAACCGATGACTTGAAGTGACGACCAAATTTCCCATTAGCTTTCTCAGGAAAGAAATACCTTATGGATAGGCACATACTAATACGCATGAGTCATGGTGGCGGTCCCGAAAGCTCCAAAGATTACAAGCAGTGATGATCATGATGATCAAGAAACAGTTGAAGGTGACTGGTTCTCCCCCAATTGGACATGCATGAACCGCCCCATCCGTTTTGACTGACATCTGCCCTTGCGACGGTATTCATCTTTTCCACGTAGCGTTCGTCTCGAACGCTGTGACTCTGTGCCTTACAGTGACTTAGCATTGATGCATTCCATAGCCCGCTGTGGATGTGTTATTCGTTGAGATGGAATGAAATAAAACTTTTAAGGTTGAAAGTCACGTTATCGGCGCTACTACAGTTATGAATTGTCAACGTATTCACTTCACTACGAACAAGTAATTTACTTGATTACCTTGCCATCATGATGCTCTCGTGCTCCTCGCATCAATGCCCTCAAGAATGTGAGATGACTCGCAATCAGCGCGGTCTAGTAGAAACGTGTTTTGAGGAGGGTCAATACGAGTCTGGCATCGCAGTGCTCGAACAGCTAAGGTCCGAAAACTTCAGGCCACCCGTGTAAGATTATCTAGGTTCTCTTTTCTCGAGGAGCATTGAAAGTAGTTCCTAGGTCTCTCGTACGTCAGCTCCTCTACATCTCACTGTACCCCCCACCACCATCCCTTGATCATGTGGAAGAGCGCGATTTCAATCCCGCTTCACCAACGAAAGGCTCCCCTACAAAATCAAAGCTTCAGGCACCAAAAATGACCTTTATTCCTTCAGTCAATGCATCAGAAGCTGCGCAACGCTTATTATTATCCTTCGTTAGGACAAATACACCTACATCTCTTTTCCAGGCTTTGCCACAACTGCGCAGGAGCAACGAATCGCCATTTGAAGGTGATGATCATGACTCTGTCGTAGCAAAGGAGTCCTTGTGCATCAAGGACGCAAAGCACTGCTGGGCGATACTCAAGGATGGTTTCGTACCGCGAATAAAAATATCTCAGCCGTCCCTAGGAAAGAAGAAACGCGGAAAACTCATCACTGACACTGAAGAATATGCAGAGGAGAAATACAGCAATGCGGTTCTCACTCCTATTGCAGAGTACGCCTGGTTAGTCTTGCAGTGGCTGGTCGAACTTTTTCAGCGAGACGAGTCTTTGGCATCCGGAGATGGTTCCGAGTCAGGTGGGAGGCCATTCTTTACTTGGTAACCCTTTGACTAAGATAATGTATAGTGAAGCATTCACCATTGTTGTTGTTGCAGATTGGCACTGGTCTTCGGTGGGAAGCTGATGCACCCCTAGACATCGTGTTCTATTGTGTTTCGCAAGCTCAGCCCCAACGACGACAGCTGGGTCTCGAACTGATGGCTCTGGTGAATTATGTTTTTCCTATTACATGCTGTTCACCTGACATTCTCTGCAGCTCATCGGGATTTCTCTAACGGCAGAATTTGACTTTAACATGTTTCTTGAACAAGTCACCTCACGACTACACTCAGCCACACCAGAGGTAGTCCAGACTTTCATGTCTGGCTTTCATCTGTCGCATTTAGCACAACTGTTCAAATTGGCGCTCTGCCGTAAATTCCTTTCCGATGAATCCGGTGGGAGAAACCCATCAAGCCGTCGCCCCAAGCCACAAGCGCGAGCTGTGAGAGCAACGCGAGGCATTGCTCCTACGAAAGAGGAGAATCTATCATCATCCAGTGCAAATGACTTGTCAGCCTCCTTTTCTGCGAGTAAAATTTCTATGCCTCCCACCAGTGATATCGTCCACCTTCTTTCAGGGTCTAACGGACGGACTTCTCCTGCAATTCTAACTGTGAAGAAGGAACTTCTCATTTCGTACGCCTACTTGCAACAGATCGCGGAACAACGGGACGTGGAATGGCAACAATTAGCAACAGATGGGCGTCTCGAAGACCAAGTCAATTCGGCGTTCGGTGGAGAGAGCTATGCGCAGCAAGACAGAGACGCTCTAATTAGTCTTGTGAAAGTCTGGGCCATGAATTACCGCGAGTGAGGCACAGGGCAATGTTTTGTGGGCTCTTCCTCTATGGAGCGTGCTATTCGTTGAGTTCTTTTTGCTGTGTGACAATCTAACAATACTCACTCAAGCCGGTAACTAGATTATTCATACCCCCCATGAGGATGGCCAGTGTTGTTTATGCGTCCAGGTTCTAGCCAGTTGGACAAAGTTAACATCGGCGGCCTCAGACTGATGAGATGGATGCAATTCCTGCTCTAATCTTGAGAAGCTTAAATAAAGTATTCTGTCACCAATTTTCTCATGGGTTATCATTTACCAGCACTGGTGATAATTTGTGCAACCGAATTTCTACTTGGGTGTTTGCAGATCTTGGGCAATTCAAATTTCGAAGAACAGGACCCTCATCACACGGACGTGGAATATGACGTATTCATCCGAAATATGTCGACGCGTTAGGATAGCAACAGGATAGAACGTAAGCACATTATTGTATACAAAACATTTCTATTGAGTGTTGTGTGAATGGTTGAAAAGAGTGTGGACGTGAAGTTTCACGCGAAAGCATGCGACGTCGAAGTTCCGGTCCGAGGATTGAGTCACAGCATGAACTCGAGAGATAATATGAGAAGTTTGACATCCAGCCCAGTGGATACCCAAATTCTAGGCCTACACGTTATGAGGTGGCAAATTTGGGAGATAGGGGATAATGTATCAATGTAACGGAGGAACCGTTCGCGTGCGGCAGGGTAGAAACAGGCAGTACGTAAGATGACATGAGTGCATCCAGATTTGCGGGATGTCGAAAAGTATGTGCCGAAACCGGAAATGGTAGAATCCAATTGCGAATGCATCGTCCCTGCAAAGGGTCGCAACCGACAGCTGTGGCAGTTACGGAAGTCGACCATGCTAGGAATGTCAGCGATCTGTTGTAAAAAAGCTTTGCACATACCCGAGGAGGATATAACATCGACTCGGAGATAGTGGAGTATCTCAGGTTAGCCAAGATTTGGGGTAGGGAAGATGAAAGTTCTTTGGGCGTAACTTAGGTTTTGGCAACCATACAGCAGACCGACCGTCAGAGCGGGCGTGTCAAAGCTCTGGGTCACGCCTATGATTAGATGTATTGTGAGCAAGAATATTATTTTCTAGCGATTGCACTGGTCGACCCGTCCTAGGCTGACGTAGCACGTGTACTACGGAGTCAAACGTTGAGGCGTCGAGGAATTCTAGCCGTGACGACATGCTGGTAGCCACTGAAGTGTCGAGCGGTTACTGGAAAGTATTTTATTAGCATAGTTCATCTTCTGGAGGATAGAAGCTCTGACTAGTTCTAATTCAGAGGGAAGCATTAACTTCCGCGTCGTTTCCAGGACGCTACGCCGATTCCGAACCCGGAGCGCAACCCCGTTGGATATTGTCATCCTGCAGTCACTAGGAGATGCAACTGACCAGCGGATAACCTTCGTCCTCACAAATGCATAAATGAGCTGTCAATTCAATGATTATCGCCCACGTAACGTTAGTAAAGTTGGAGAGTCGGAGGCCTTACGAGACACGGAACGCCGCTCGACAAAGTTCAACGTTAGACCTGTTTACTACTAGAAGCACTTGTAGTTGGCCGGTTAGCCTATCTGATCCAAACCTTCGGTGTGTTGGGCAATCCCATTATCTACATATCACACAAACCAAATCTTATTTCACCGAAAATGTGCCGAAACTGTGACATGACGGGCGAACCACCTCTCGACTGAATGGCGTGTTGGAAATGGTCATGGTATGTTGCATATGCTGGCATGGTGTCAAGGTTACTTTCTTCAGGATCTTTTATTGTTCCGATGTTAGACTGTGTGTCGTTTGCCCCGTATGTACTCTATCGTATGATTCATATATGCATAAACGTACAAAGGCTGATCAGCGGCGTGCCATGCGAAATCTGGCAATCAGGGAAAACCTGAATGTTAACCTAAACCGTTTAGGTTCAGAGTCAACCATCTGACTCTTCTGCTCCTCCCTCTGCATCTGACTCTACATCGATTAAATCACCATCGTCAGCGTCCCCCGCAGTGGTCTTGGATTTCCCCTGTTGGTTTTTCCATATCTGAGCCAGAAAATCTGTAGTGCTAGCTTGCTCCGGCGATTTGTCATCTCGGGTCCTGATAAATCGCGGGAACCTTAGACTGAGGCCTCTTGAGTCAACTAGGCCCAGTGCTGCTAGAGATACGGGGCTCAAAGTGATGCTGAATAAATAGGGTGTGAGTAGATATTCGTCTGTGACACTGACGACTTGTAGCAGACTCACTCTGCCCCTCGTATCTCCCACACCTCATGGGGCCTGAAGTAAACGTCGGGCCTGAAGCCTGGAAGCAATCAGCTAGGAACCTTAGTACTCAAAAATAATGTTGGCACCTCCTGTATCACTGTTCCAGAGGGGTTGCTTAGAGCAATTATCGGACCCCTCTGAGTAATGTGCAACCATCTCCTAATACGAAAGTTGCGATAAGCAATCAGCCTGCGAAGACGTACTATACGACAAACTTTGTAAAACGAGTCAGAAAATCCTGCAGTAAATGATAGTTCAACATATCATTATGAATTACAATGCATATCGCTTACCAGACATACACTTGCAAACGGCAACAAAGCAGTCACTCCTAGGATCTCGAACAGCAAGCAAAACTGGACTCCACCATCCTGCTTTCCTTCCGTTCCCATGCCACGCTCCGATAGGAACCATATCGAGGGTATCCCCGAGACCCACGACGTAGTCTTTTTTCAGCTTCAACCAAGCAAATGTTCGTTTGTCTGTCCAGATTCACTAAAAAGCACAGCATGAAGGAACGGGTCAATACACACCGGGTTCGTAAGTCGCGGACAAAGGTTTCCGTTTCCCGTTTCCTTTTCGCGTTCCCTCTTCTTGCATAGTGTCACTACTTAACAGCTAGGTAAGCATCAGTAATGCCGATCAGCCGATCAGAATCTAGACACTGTCTCACCTTAATCATGAGACCCTCAGAGCGGCTCTCTACAGCTTTCTGCCAAAACTCCTCGATAGCATCTTTGCCAGCCTCACTCTCACAGCTTTCAACATGGTCAAGACGACTTGCTCCTTTGTCGCTTGGTAAGAAAGGTGGAAAGCGAGACTTCAGCAGGGATCGCCTCTCTCGAAAGGGCTGCGCAAGTAAGACCTGTTGAGGGACGTGAATAACCATCGATCGTCATCGTCAGCACACAATGAGACGCACACACCTCACCATCTAGATACATCAGATCGAAGGCATACACGCAAACAGAAATTTTGATATCGTTCATTTCCACACCCTTCCTTGCCCTGTTCGAGAGCTCTTGGAATGACTTCAGGCCGCCGTCAGATGAATCTACGGCAACAATCTCAGAGTCGATAATAAAAGATTGCAGCTGCGGCTGCTCTTGAAAAATGCATTTAACAAGGTGAACAATGTCGGGATACTAGTTTTTGCCGGTAAGATAGGAGCCGTATCTACGAAAATGCGCCGCTCACCTTAGTGGTCATATCTTCTAGATGACGGGAGAAAATGTGAATGGAAGGATTGTCATTACCGACTCCTCGTACCCCATGAATCTGAGCGCGTTGACCATCATACTTGAATTCTGCCACAAAGGGGAGATCCCCCAAACGGTCGTATATTTCATCCAAAGATCGAGTGGGAGAACCCAGAGTGGGATGCAAGGGAACTCCTATCAACTGTTTATTAGGTCGTTCATATAGTAGGGGAGCGAAACGCGCACCGACAGTCAAAGGGACATGTAGTTCAAGACTATCCAATCCGCCGTTGAGGAGACCAGCCACAATGTGCTCATAATTCGGATGTTGAACGAACACTTTTTTAACCAGCGCTTCAGCCTGGATGAATTTCTCATGAATCTTCTCACGTTGAACCAAGGAGATTGATTGTGAGGTGGCATGGTATGGCGAATGATCACGATCAGGACTTCCCAGACTAGATTGCGATGTCAAAACTAGCGCTCTTGCCAGTGCAGTCAGAATGGAGGTCCTGACTGCTCCGACGCGTAGATTCAGCGACAAGGTACGGACAAGGTAGCGTGACTCTTCTCCTTTGGCTGCTACGAGGAGTTTCTCGACGATGGCTTGCTTCTGTTTGGCTGCGCCTTGTCCCTTAGAGTTGGCAATTTTCAATAAGCATTCATACACAGCCACGATGATCAGTGGAGGATGGGGCACCAAGGTGCGAACATTTGACTTTGCTTCAAATGCAACATCACCGGGGTCGCCGAATGAATTGTAGAGCCGCCTAAGCGCAGAGGAAGTCAGGCCGGATATATGCTGAATTGCCTTGGATATAACCGAAGAGCCAATACCTAGCTCGACCGGAGAATATGGAGGAGACAGGCAATTAGAAAGGAGGTATAGCGATGGCAGTAGGGATGGCCGATGCCAATTGAGCAAAGTCCTCAGCGTGTTGGTAAGGGTGTTGAGAATGATTGTCCTAGATCGTGTTCCCGATAGCGTGGTGAGGGCATGAACGAGAAACGAATATGGTGCTGGCGCATTGGCTGGCCAGGGACTTTCCTGAACATCATAGACAAAAGGGTCGACTCCTAGTGGCTGGTAATTTGGCAAGGGAGCGATGTCATTTTTCATGGGAACCCGCCTTGAAGGCGTATTAGAACTAATCGGTAGGACAACCCCTGACGAACCACCAACATCGCCGACTTGGGGAGCTGCGGCAGCCGCCTGAGGTTGAGCCTGAGCCTGAGAAAGACCATTGTCAGATCCACAATCTCTGAACGTAGGTTCAGAATCCGAAGTTAGGTCAATGATGTCTAGAGTATCGATCTTCTTTGCATTCAGTTGTTTCCGTACTGGTTGTGTGACACTATTCGTTTCCTTCTCTGCCCCAGAATTAACCTGAGGCTTAAACCTTTGGGAAGATCCAAAAAAAGTCTTTAACGATGGCTGATTTGAGTCGAATTTTGCTCGCTTCAAGGGCTGAGAGGTTGATGGCGACGCCGCTTGGGAGCGTTTAGACATTGCGGTTGTAGCCGTTGTAAGCTTGAATCAAGTTGGTTGAATGCGCGGCATGACGTTCGATTGACATCCGACAAGTAATTTAATTTCCGACGTCGAATTTGTTCAAATACGATTATTGTCACCTGTCAATTTCAGTCCTCCCTGCATTTTGTGATGGGCGGGCCTCCTGCATTGCCACCCATGACACGGCGATCATCGGTCTTTCTTTCACATAACTCCATCTTTCAAGATTTTATCAGTCTGAAATAATATGACCACTAGGTATGAACCTCCTCAGGAGGTACGTCCAGGGTCAAAAAGTGTGACTCCGAGCTAGTTCGATTCAACCGGTCTCTTTAAACCCTGGCATGGACCCCAAGGACGTCGGCGGCTACGTAAGTCGAATAACTCTTTGCTCTTTTTTTCCCTGGTTGTCAGCCACCACCGTACGTGTGTGTAAACGTGCACGTGCACTCGAACTATATCCCTGCTGCTGTCAACTACAACCTCCTGTCGCTCGCGGCAGCATCCTGCAGCTATGGCGCGGCACTGCCATCGACACACCTGCACCCTAGAGCAACCTTTCGCTACACACTCAGCCCAAGACCCTTCCCCAACCGGGACCTTCCTCGTCCTTGCGCTAATCTAGTGCTACCGCCATGGCCTGCCGATTCCCCTGCACTTCCATAGCCACCACGCTTCAAGGGCAATGATCTGCAGCCTATCACTACCTAACACGTCAATGTAGACCCTTGCTCGCCTCCCATGAACCTGGTGTTGCGCACCCGACCACGACCTTTCCCGTGCTATCAGTAACCTACCTCTGCTGCCGCGACCTACCACAGTCTCCCGCTGTCCACTTGGACCTCCCACACATTGTCATTCTCCGCGCTTCGCATGGCCGCCTGTGATATCTCGTTCTTTCCCTGGTCGGAATCCTGCCTGGTGCTGCGCTCTTCATCTCATTTTCTTCACACATCCCATACCTATATATCTACATTTGATCTATCTTATTACATCTGGCGTGTCAATTGGTTAGACTATTTTTCTTTGAATCTAATGATATCCTTAACTGAAGCATTGAATGCTTGGTTGGTAAGCACTACTTGAACGACACATTCTTCACCACGGAATGAGCTTGAATTTATAGTTAAGCAGGTATATATATCATGTATAGCAACTTATTAAAAAGCAATAGACGACACCACATGGGAGAGGGATGACAAGGCGGAAGGGTAGCCACGCATGCTGCAGGAGGAATTTGGCGAAGTGGGGGGCCAAATA
Source organism: Suillus bovinus (assembly GCF_016758785.1). Classification (NCBI taxonomy): domain Eukaryota; kingdom Fungi; phylum Basidiomycota; class Agaricomycetes; order Boletales; family Suillaceae; genus Suillus; species Suillus bovinus. Next base: position 317,467 of record NW_024542090.1, on the reverse strand, counting down.
TGTCTGTCAAGCCCGTTGGGACAATGCCATGATAAATGGGTCGGTGGAGCTTGCTGCTGCTAGACAGATGACGAGGCAAAAGAAAGAAATGGCTGTTGTTGGGGTAGCAGATGCTGTCAAGTATACCTCAAAGCGAATGTGGAGTGTCCTGGGGTCTTGAACCCTGAATAGTTGTTCGGAGGGAACCGAGCTAGCTCGGAATCATAAATGATGGGTCCACATAGTTGGCCCTGCATAGTCCGACCTCTTCGCGCCACGATGTCACCATCCATGCGCTAAATTCGGAGGGTCTTTGTGGTTGGGATATGAAAGACCACATTAGCAAATTATTACATCTGGTCCATGTCTGGTGCCTGGTCATTATCACAAACCTGGTGAGAAGAGGCCCTTCAAGTTGTGCAAATATGGTGCTATGAAACTTAGGGTCCGTGAACGTGCGCGGAGCTAGAATTCCAAGGGTCTGGGTCTATCTTGAATTCATGGCATTGGGTCTCGAGAGTACAGTGGCCCATCAACAGAGTGGACCACGGCCCGATTATTTGGAGCTGGGAATATCGTCGAGATTAGAACAGGGCTATGTTATGACATCTGATGAATAATACTCAGAATCAGCGAATCCGAAAGTGCAATGGATTGACCACCAATCTCAGAGGACGGAAGCAGAACGGGACTCCATAAGTCGCCGGTTTCAAAGAGCAAATAAGGTTGAAAGGTCACTCAGGACGTCCCTTGAGTTGCTGCTATTAGTACATCCCTGGCAGCCAGCCATCGTGGGCGACCCCACAGCTCCATGGGTCAGACAGTGCACCTGATTAATCCTGCAGATTCCGGGCTTCGCAAATGAAGCTTGGCAAAGCCGGATGATTCTAAGTTTGGTTAGACAGGCATCATTCAGGTATCTCCAGAGCCTGAGAGCCGTTTCAGGACAGTAACCTTACTGTCAGGCACGCAAAGAGCGTCAATCTTGCCTGTACAGACGTAGCAAGATCTGTGAGGACCATAATTACGCCGTTAGGTCTCTGTCACCGACGGAGACGCGGCAATTGTGTTACCGTACACTCACATATTTGGGCGGCTCTGAAAATGCATATCAACCCTGTCCTTGTCATAACATTTACCCCAGATTGAATCCTGCCCTACCAAGCACGAACATCATGAGCGACCGCCACAACTACCCATACCACCCCAATCAGCCACCACGTCTCCCTAATCAGCCACCGCGGGGCAGCCACTGGCTACCCAGCGGTCAGCAGCAGCAGCCCCCTCACCAATCATCTTCCTATCAACAAGTTCAGCGTGGCTTCCCAGCGGCACAGAGCAACTATATGTCCACGCACCCTGCCTCATCTCCACCGTATGCAATGCCTACCATGCCACCGTCAAGCGCACACTACACAGCAAATAATCATGCCGCTGCACCATCACAACCCTATCCCCCAAATGCTGCCGTCAGTCCATACAATCAACAGATGTATCCACCACATGAATACCCTGTGCGCCAGCCGGCTCATTCGCCAAATCAGATATATCAACCAGCGGGACCTTCGCGCAGCCACACAATACCGAACGTCACGCAACCATACGTCATTGATGGACCGCCAATAGCGCCAGCAGTACAGTATCCAGCATCCCCTACACGACCATTCTCCTGTGACATGTGTGCGCTGTCATTTAACCGGCAACATGATTTAAAGCGACACCGAGATACACACTCGGGAGAGAAACCGTTTTTGTGCAATGGAGGCTGCGGAAAGACATTTACGAGGAAAGATGCACTGAAAAGGCACCAGGTACCATTGAATTTGTCCCCCTAGAAGATCATGATCTCATTGATTTGATCAGCTTGTGAAGCATTGTGGATATGATGAAGATGCAAATTGAAATGGCGTTGTTTGTTAGTAACTTGCTCTGCGCCGTGTTGCAAAGCTAACTTGATGATATAGAATTATCAATCGCTCGATTGCAATTTACTCCACATACTAATATCATATTCAACATTGATGCAGGAAGTTTGTACCGGAAGGAATGATTGGCATAGCGAAACTGCAATGTAACACGTTAACATATTTATGCGTCCATTAAATGAAAGTTACCATTCGCAGCATCGCAGCAGTGGTTGCAATTTCACAATTGAGGCTTCTCCTGGTCCTGTTTGTCTTCAGATTCAATGATCCTCTCTAATATCCACGCATCACGTGGCATAATCTTCTTGTAATAGTCCTCTTTGATGCCCACTTCTTTGAAGCCATGTTTCTCGTAGAACCTCTTGGCATCAGTGTTTGAGACTTGTACGTGAAGGTATATACGTCTGATTTTGGGTTTGGAATGAGAAGCAGCAGCCTTGATGACGCGTTTCAGGGCCTGAGAACCAAGTTGCTTGGAGCGATATGGCTAGAAAGGTTGGCACATTTGCCACGACTGACAGCGGGATAACTTACTGCCAGGACGCCCATGGTCATGAGATACAGATCTTTGTTCTCCAATCTGCAGCAGATGTTGCCCACAGGGACATCGTTATAATAGACTTAAAAAAATTAGACTAGTCTGTAAACGCTTTTAAGAATAACACGCACTGAGCTGGCAGAAGTCTTCGACTTCGGGAGCTATGATATCCTGGTAGAACTTGTCGCTGTACTTGATGGGAAACAGGACCGAATTCAGTTTCTTGACAGTCCCAAGGTTTCTATGAGTCAAGCAGGCAAAAGTGACACGTGAAGACGAAGACGAAGCGGGTGGATTTGACATGATTATTTTGATTGGGCTTCAAGTCCTACTGAGTTGTTGGGACCAAAGTAACTCATCCGTGGGAATATTCCTCAATTAAGATTCATGCTCAACCTTAAAGCAGTTCTACTATCTATACTTGACTAAATTTTGCTCTGTACCCTTGTGGTCCCCATAACACGTTTCCGGACTTAGAGTCACGCAAGCATTCTTGGTGTATATACAAATTGCCGATGAGCCATCCTGAGCCAATTGTCGTCTGACTTGCTTGACACCGGACATTTACGAACACGTCAAGGCTCACCGTGCAGGGTTTCATGATGATGCTGATGATGCCTTGAACCCTCTGAATAAGCAGGACAGGCTTCTGGAAATAGGCACTCATATACGTTTGCGCTCAGAGTCAAGTTCATTCCGTATGTACATATTCATTAACTAAATATTTTGAACTGACTTAACAACCCATATTCTGCGCCCACTGTCTCAATACACTCATGTTTTTTGCAATCCCTTCGTCTTGACGGCAAGTGTAACGTTGTCATGGGATTGGATCAGCTGCGTATTCTTGCCAGATTAGAGAAGCGCAGCAAAAACAGTGCACGGTCAGAAACTTCTGCGTTTGGTCATGTCTCGTACAAATTATAGCTCCATGAGTCTATGACCCTCGGGATTAATGAAACTCCATAGCGCTGTATCACTTTGCCCTGTCATTATGTCGGTTTCAAGTTCCCTTTCTGTTCCGTCATTTCAGCCAATTGATTGTAGCTATCCATCTCTCTGGTTTCGCTCTCATGCCTTTACGTCCACTGAGTCCAGACATAACTTATATTATAAAACAGGCACATTGCCGCCGGCTTATCAGCTGCAGCATGCACATAGCTCATTATAGGATGACATGCTCCGAACATCAGAGCTAGAACCTTGCATCCATCTGCTCCCGCATCCCTTTATTATCATCCTGCGATGAGTTTTCCTTGCTGACCGCAGGAATTTTCATGACGGAGCCCCTTTTCCAAGTCAGCGATTTCCGCACATTTTGCTTTGTGGCGCCTGGCCACTAGCCCCCATTTTGAGCATTTGTCTTCCTTGGCGTTAACACACTGCCTCGTCTAGGCCCTGATGACAGGTGATTTTACTTATCTCTGAACGCTGGAGATAACTGGGAGCACTAGTCTGTCACCGATAACGCAGTAGTTCGGACGGTTTTCTTCTAGTCCAGCCGTGCGGTTCTTTGCACGGACGGGCCAACATGTCCTTCTGCTTCCAACTGAATATGGTGCACCCTTACTGAGTGCAATATTAGAGAACCATCTAGGTATGATAAGTTTTCAAACGGGTACATTCTGATAGCAAAAATTGTTCATGCAGCCTATCGCAATTTTCAAAGATCTAGAATGACGTTTCTATCACACGCAACATCGGAACTTGTCATTCTTCATAATGCAGCAGACACCAGGAATGGTATGGTGTGATCATGAGCGCAAAATACAGTTTATGGCTACATGTGTAGATTGCCGATCAAGTATGGACTGGGAATGGTCGCCCACCGACTTGGGACCACGCTTGCCTTCTTTCATCGACGTTTCGATCTGATACACACTGGCGACTACCTCCCAACAGTTCTGCGTTAGAAGCAAAAGTCCCTGGAAGATATAAGATGATCAACATCCTTGAAATTGCACGGTGCGTAGTCCGATGGTGTATATGAGATACAGTAGTGGTACAAATGCAACTTTTGTGTGTGGACAGAAGGTAAATATAAATATCTTTATATATATAAAACCTCGTGCTAAGGGAGACTTGATCGATGTGACGATCAGTGAAGATTTATGGGAGAGTCGGGTACGTTTGCACGACGTTTTCGAGGAAGACGATGTAGTTGATCAATATAGACGTCATCATAGCTGCGAAAAACGCATGTGCCATGGTCATGATCCGTCAGGGTGGCCCATACGCAATGCCACATTTGGTCTTCTTTGAAGCGAAATGCGACTCCGGTATGATTCTGGTCCCACCGTTGTTCTCTCTCTCTCGACTCGAATGCCTTGTCTGTCAAGGTTATCAGAGCGCAATCTTTGATTGTCCACTCTACGTGGGCTTGCCCTGTTGCGAGAAGCTGCTCTAGAGACGAGTCCATTTCAAGTTCTTTCGGGAGACCTCTGCCAGGTACATTGTTGAGGATTTTTTTGTCACGAGCGGAGGTAAATAGACACACCTATGAACAGGATCATAACCATCAACAAGAATTTGAAATGTGGTATTGTCCGAGAAGTTCAGGGTTAAAGTAGGATGTTTTGAAGAACGACTGAGTTTCGTTAGTACCTTGCCGACTAAAAGGCTCGGATCGACTCCAAGGCTTTGTAGCCGTAAGGGTACTGGACGACAGCGAGATTTCGAGGGAGATGGCAGGGGGGGAGTACATAAGGCTGTGCCTTGGTCCGCCATTTTTACTGCGATACAATTTTGTCCAGAATGCTGCAGGGTCTTATACCGTCGTCACTGTGGACGATGACAATGGCATCCACATGTGATGTGTCCACATGCGATTGATCGATAAACATTACCCACAAGCGAGAATAAAAATGATAAAAAGATGACACTGACGAGATTCGAACTCGCGAGGTTTCCCATCACGGATTGGTGCTTGACCTAAACGTGACGCCGTAACCACTTGGCTACAGTGCCATGTCTAATATGTTTCCCATACAGCATATTGAAGGTTGCATAGTTGCGTTGGGCATCTAGTTGAGCTTGCTTCCTTCTCACTACGCTTTGTTAGTGCGTCGTATTGTCATCACTCAGCAATGCATCAAACGCATTCTCGTCCTATCGGACCACGTACCCTACTTCGCTCACAATCGCCACTACCACCGCTAATTCTAACAGAGACTCGACCATTGGCAATTCGCAAAATATCCCATGATCAGCCTACTTCATCTGCTTCATCATCTCCCCCATTGGGCTCTTCTCCAGGTCCATCGCGTCCTCAGATTCCTGGAGCTCTTGCTCCAGGCCCAAGGCCCAATCAAAAGCCCAAGCTTCATCTGCCAATCGCGCTTGATGGTGGTAGTAGCAATGCAGGTTATTATGAAGGTCCTGCATACATCCCACCTGGATTGGATGGTGAGAACCCAGGCAACGCAACAGTCCGGCCTTTCTTGACTTTGCAAACACCACGTCCTCCCGAGCCTATCGATGGTAGCGATAACAGCATTGCTCAGCTAATTGCTGAATTTGACAGGACTACTATCGAGTCCTATACCTATACACCTGCGGAAGAGGCTTCGACCAATTATGGCTCTAATAAATGGTCGGATGGTGTTTTAGAAGTCCTTTCGCGACTTGGCGAAGGTCAGGGTGGAGCTGTCCATAAAGTCAGGGATCGGCGTAACAACTTCATCTTGGCCCGCAAGACAATTACTACTCGTGAGGCGCCTTTAAAACAGCTCGAACGCGAGTTGTCGATCTCTGCGACGTCCAAACATCACAACATAATCCGTTTCTATGGCGCCTATATGTCACCATCGTCTAGTGAAGTCAAAGTCATGATGGAATACGGTGCTGGCGGTAGCTTGGAAGCTATTGGAAAGCGAATCAAAGAGAAGAATGCACGTGTCAGCGAAAAAGTCGCTGGACGTATAGCCGAGGGGGTAATTACTGAAACTTCTTTTGATTTAGCTATATTCATTTATTCACCAGGTTTTGCAAGGCCTGAATTATCTTCATTCACTCAAAACCATTCATCGGGACATCAAACCATCCAACATCCTGCTAACTGGTGAGGGTGTCGTTCGTCTTTGTGATTTTGGTGTCTCCGGAGAGCTTGTCCGCTCAATGGCCGGAACCTTCACTGGCACCAGTTTCTACATGGCTGTACGTCCGTTCCTTGATTATGCATCCATCACCATTGATGGTCACTATAGCCGGAACGCATCAGCGGAAAGGAATATAGCATCCGAGCTGACGTGTGGTCTACTGGAATCACCCTCTTGGAACTTGTACAGAATCGATACCCATTTCCCGAAGATCTTACTTCCATTGAACTGATTGTCTATATTACCCAGGGACAGGTGGGTACTTAGAGCCTGTTGTTAAATCTTGCTTACATCAGAATTATTCTTTAGCCACCTCAACTGACCGACGAGGAAGGTGATGGCATTATATGGAGTGATGAGATGAAAGACTTTATTCGACAGACGTAAGCTCTTGTCCAGTCTCCTTTTAAATATCTTCGTACCAACCTTTGCCGCAGTTTGATTATTGACCACCAAACTCGCCCTACCCCAGGAGGAATGTTGTCTCATCCTTGGATCACCACCGTCATGAAGCGAGAAGTGCCTATGGCTCGCTGGATCAGTCAAGTTTGGGACTGGCCTAAACCAACTAGAGAAGCGTAAGATTGTTTGACCTAGGTACTGATGATTACTGACACCGATTTGCAAGCAATTCGAGACCACCTTCAAGCCGCGGTGCTGTTGACAGAACACCATAGATTCTTTGTTTTCACTCAAAATGCTTCGTTGTTATCTCGATATATCTTGTTTCTTCATCGCATCTCCTTCGTCATGTGCCTATTTTGTACACACTTTCACTGCTCTCTGTACATCTTTCCATCATATGGCTACTATACCATCGCACAGCACAGAAAGGAACGGACTCCGATTACATGCTTGATTGATGTTGTATATTTGTGTTATTAATTCATGTGCACATTGTAGCGCAAACTTAAAGTTCCCCAACATTGTCTCCTTCGTAAGCAAACGACCTTCAATTTGGACACATGCTTAGTACCATCTATCAGCCGAGTGTGCTGGTTGCAAACGCTTGCCATGCTCTATGTGTGCACTCGTTCGCGACTTACTTTCTGTTTCTTTACTCCTCTTCCGAGGCCCAGTTATGTCAGATGCCGACCTACTGTTTCACTGTAAAACTCAGAGACGTTCACATTCCTTTGTTCGCAAACCATCAAATGGCTAGGTTCTAGGCGGGCCTTGCTGTGCAATGTCCCTTAACTCGTCCTGGTCATGCGTGTGCCAGTGGTATTTAGGTTCAGAACGAGCTGGCGCCAGACCTGGCAGATTGGCATTAGCGAGGGACGGCCAGCGAAGTATATATAGTATGACGTTTAGCTTCATTTGCGTGTCAGCGACTCAGGTGGGTCTTTTTCATTTGTAGGATCATGCTATTGAAAGCGCGATTCAGATTAGGCTTAACTCGAACGATCCGGGTCCCGTCAACCTGTTCCGCCTCGTCATCAACATCCAGAGCTTTTTCTAGTCTGTGGAAAATCTTTCGTATTTCTTCCGAGACAGGTTCTGCGAGCGTCATTGTTTCTGTTGGCTTACTTCAAAGTGTGGACCCATTTGTAACCTCGTGTTCTTCGTTCTGATGTCTTCCCGAAGGCACTCATTGACATGTTCGTCATCCTGATAGTCTGTTAAGACAACCAGACAAATGAATGTGACAGGTACCCAGCTCTCTGTCCATTCCGACTTTCGTTCGAAGGATGGAGTCCTCGGATATGCATATCATTTCCAAGTGAGTTTCTTACGGAGAGCAAAGATTTCACTTGGAAAGTGACACAGCGCGTGCGGTCTATGAGGGCAAACTGCTAGGGATGATTCTGGCAGTACAGTTTGGTAAAAGAAGAAACAGAAGTGAGAGCAGGGAAAGCATGCACCATGGCCCTAGGGTCAACAGCCAAGCTGCTATCATGTCTACGAGCCTCTCAGTCGAAGCCCGATCATCACCTCATTGACGCGTTTCATGGCAATTTGCGGACGATTTTACTAGAAGAGGGCGGGAGACAGATGATAATCAGATGGTCAGCAGGGCACATTGGAATCCCAGGCAACAAGGCCGCAAACGCACGGGTCAAGAGAGCAGCGCGGGGAAAGTCTTCAGCAACACGTTCACTTACCGAGATCACTCCTGACAAAAGGACGCACCAGCGCAACACTTCCCACCAGCAAATCCATACTCAAACAACTCTTCGACGACGATATCAAGAACAAAGCGCGAGAAGTTCTGCGTAAATTTTCGCGTTACCCAAAGCTCCAAAGCATAACGTGACCCCTCTTTCAAAGCAATTTGCTACTATCATCAACGAACTCCCCTGTCGACTCAGATCAAACTTTTTCTAACTTAGAACCGGCCATGTTCCTTTGGACAAGCACCTTCACCATACATCGAAGCTCCCACCCCCCATATGCTCATTCATGCCATCAGAAGGAGGATTGAGTACATTATTTCATCTTGGAGTGCCCTGCCTTCATCCATCCTTGCAACATCATGAGAATGTCTCTAGGCACATGCATATGCCAGTGGACTCTCAAGAATCGGCTCAACAACCGAAAGTGCAACTCACCCTCGTAGCTTAAAGCAAGCCTTTCGAGACCACTTTCAGCAACGAACCCCACACGCAGATTGCAGAGAAGAAAGACGACCCAAAGCCCACCCTCACTAGTCAGCACCCCAAAATGCCTTCAGACGGTAATCAACGTCCTCGTCTTTTCCGGGACCATTATTCAAAAAAGTTTATTACACATTTAGACTACTATACGCACGGCTTAGCCCCGACGGGCAATAAACCACGAACTCAAAAAAATGATTTGGGATCCTTACAAAAGCGAGCAAGCTAATACAGCTACCGATGGCCTTCACTTGATATGGCCTAGTGGTGAGTGTAATTGTGAAGGTTGTTTGTCGTACAAACTAGTATTTTGCAGGCGAGGAAGGGTAGTCCGCGAGGCACAAGATTTAATCCCTCAAAAAACGAATATCAGGCTTGTCTTGAAGGCAAAATAGAAGAATTTTTTTTCGACACGAAGAGAATCATCCATTGTGCTGGAAAAGCCACCGTCAACTCTCGGATATCCTTTTTCAATATTAAGCCATCCAAATGGTCTACATTGAAAAGCAACCTATCGGAGGGAATTATCCTATTATGTTCGTCTCCTGACAAGCTCTACATACATATGGTTTCCTGACGGAAAATCACAGAAAAACACCTCATATCAAACGTCCGCAGTCATCTCGTCGCTGGTAGACTGTTGCGCTCCCACTGAGATATGCTATTTTCTTTCGACAGGCGACGAACATATCATCAACGGATTCCCCGGACTTAGAAAAGGTAGTTGGGAAACATCGTAACGATCGCCAGACTACAGCTGTCACAGTAGGCATGTTGTAGGATCTTGATGCGGAGGTGCCCTCGTGCAGTTTGTGTGAGTAGTGAGAACGAGAAAATTGTATGCTTGATTGCAAACAGATAGTTTTTTTTTCGGGCAGATACCTGGCAGGGGCATCTCGGCCTCGATAGTGAACCCTGTGCAAAGTCAGCCGAGATGAGCTGCAATTCCTACTCCAGCAGGAGTGAATACGACGAAGCGAAGTGAACCTTGAATCCCATCATAGGAGCCGCAAAGCGACAGTATCGGGATAAGGGAACAGTCCAGAACAGAGGTAGTAAGAAAGTGTCCACATGAGCTTAGTGCGGGAATTCACATGCGAACGATAGCAGGTGTCGACAAGCACGGTACTCTCGCTCATCACTGGTAGAAGGTACCATTGAGTGAATGTTTCCTCCACTTATCAGGTTCTCTGGGGAGAAACCTGACGAGAGTTCACGACACTGAACGTCCTACACGAGCACGAGTAGGATTAACAGACATGGCGCCGGGGTGTATCCTGGGCGATGCATGGTAGGAGGTAAAAGAAGCCAAGTGCTGCACGAGGTTCTTATTCCGCTCCAGTTTAGAATTCCAGACAATGGTGAAGAGAAGACCAAGTCAGTATCAACCCAGGGATGCTGGGAACAAGTCTGGAGTTTACTGGTGAGCAGCGTGGGATGGTGGTGTGACTGACTTTATTCCTTCTGTACTAGTATCTGTTTTCACTGGCGGGGCCGATACTGACTGGAGATGAACATTTATTAATTGTTTCCCTGCGTCGAGCACCACGATAGTTGGGAGTTCCACAGGCATCATTCTAAGAAGTTGATGCTTGTACCAATTCGATGCAACGAAATTGCATGCACGCGATTGAGCATCCTTCTGAACCCATTGCAATGTACCTGAAGAATTGGTGACCATCAAAGACGCCGCTGCCTCGTTGGCGGTAAGCTGTGCCGTTAGGGATGTCATCCTGAAATTTAATAAGTCGCTCGTTATCTGATTGAGAGCTTTATTATATTGTCGTGCACGTAGAAAGAGTGCTAGAGGCGGTCATACTAATTAGAACACTTCAAGCTTGTGCCACTTCGGAAATTGTTATTACTAAATGTTCAACTTGCAGCCCTCACGCAGCCCATCAGACGACGACGAGAGTAACATCATGCCTCCAGGTAACACCAACTATCTATCTATCATCTCGTTCCTTTTAACGACAAGTGCACCCCAAAACGCGTTGTCGAGGTACTATTAGTCAGGAACGCGGCGTTACAGTGCGAAGCGGGTAATTTTCCGGAATTGGGCACGTTGCCCCGACGCGCGCTCGGACTGACGCGGATTGCGCTTTTTTTTTCCACCCCGATCAAGCATGGGCAACCTAAATTCTGTACAACATTTGAGCATCCATTGATGGCCCCGGATCAGGTCGATATAATGGCAGTTTGGGTTTCCATTTTCAACTTCCTCGAGTTCAGGGAGCACCCTGATCATTTTCCAATTTACAACTTAGATTTTCAGGGTCATTATTGCTTCGAATAACAGTCCAGTCGAAAACAAGTTGCAGGTGCGGGCAACTTGTAAAGCACCCTAGACACGATGTGATGATGGAAAACACGCTACTTGGACCACTGTTCAAGACGTCAATATGACACACGATTTGCTCACTTAATATGACCATAAACCCTGAAGAATGAATATCAAGTTCACGAACCTCAGGGCTGTACATCAGGTGTTCTGACGCGACTCACAAGCCAGCGTGCATGATTTCGTCATCATATATTACTGCCATCTGTCCAGCAATGTGGCTCGCAGGAAGACAGCTGGAGACAGTGCGAATGAACCTACCAACGTTCAGGTAGCAGGAATTTTCTGGCTTGATGTGACAAAACTGCGTCACAACCTCAGCACGTTCAAGTTGGGTTTTTCAGGGCTATCATGATACGTCAGTACCAGCTCCAAGCAAACCTTGATCTAATCGCCTACCAAAATTCATTATATCATCCTTTTGATAATTCATACACTCACATTCATCTGAAAAGTAACGTCCAACATGCCTTTAACTTACTCTTAGCTCCATAAATCCATGGTGTGCACATAGTGGGTCCTGCGATGATAAGGTCATCCCACACGGTCTATCCTTACAACAAAGTGGACGCTTAAATGCACGATTGTTTCCAGTGGCTCATTCCACATTCCAACAAAAGTCCGTGATAGGCCACAGTTTGAGTAGAACTGCACCAGCGCCAATCGGTCGGGATCACTTGTAAAACGCCGCGATGCAGGTTCGTAATTAGTTACACGAGGATGTTCCCATGTATTTTGAAAGGTACTGGATACGCACTATTGCCTCTGGGACCGCTGTGGAATACGAGATAATACGAGTTCCCCCAAACGTTGTGGTAAAATGAGGTAATTCATCCCGCGCAGAGATTTTATTGCCCTCATCGACTTGTGGGGTCCACGTACGGTAGGGCGCGAGAAATGAAAGGGTAATTCCAATGGCCCTCAAACGTGGGCGACGACCGAGAACATATGATAACTCGGGCTATTACCACGCGAGACCAAGCCCCAAATGCAAGTTCGGAGGATGTAGTAAGAGTCCGTGATTTATCGAGTTCGGTGCGCTTGGATGCTGTGCAGATTATTGCAAGTGGGATACGACCACTCAATCTGAGGAAGCATACGCTGGCTATGCAGGCTGCGGAAGGGTTCAATTTTGACTAAATCTGGTCTGCCGCGGGGCTTACCTGCAAGACTGCTAAAAAGTCCAGCAGCAGGCGTTGCCCTGACTGATACAGTTCCTTGGCAAAGGAGCGTCGAGGGTTCTCATCCAACATTTAGCGAAATGTATATATATACTCAGCTTTGCCCTCGGAAAGCGTTTTGTTTCCGAAGTAATGAGATATGACGATCGAACGATTTAGCGATTTAACGGTGCATCACCAGGTCTATCGACGGACGACACAGCTTGGAGCAAGTTCTGGCCTCTGCACAGCTTCGAATTCATAGAAACGAGTGCGCCGATTTAGGCAACTCCTCACACCAAGAACACCGAACAGCGCATCAGTCGCAGGATCAGATCCTGGAGGCCGATCCAGACTAAGCAGAAATTGAAAACAACAACTAAGTTCTCAGAGGGGATGGGCCAAAATGATGCTCAAATATTAATGTCATGACGGATCTTTAAGAAAAATCAAAGAGAAACATGAATCTTATGGGTATCTAGGGTGATGATCATTAGACGAATGTGCCACTAAATGCCTCTCCTGGGGGTGTGGGAACTAAACCAGATAACAAAACATTCAGCATAAGAATAGCATCAACCCAGTCGAATACGTACAAAAGGATCCATGGGGTTTACACTTGGCATCATTTGAGGCTGGCTCCAATGCTGAGGGGGTGGTTGGTGGTTCATAGATCGCATATTAACATGGTGCTGAGATTGAGGAGGGGGAATGTGTCGTGAGGGAGCTGGTGAATGTAAATGAGTGGCTGGAGTAGCGTACGCAGAGTCGTATCGGTGAGGAGGGTATGGCTGCATCTCGGATATCATTGATAAAACGTTGGAATTCTGATTTGGATGCACAGGGTAACCTTGTGGAGCTCTGTATATTTGTTTACGATGGAATAAAATTAAAAAGAACTTGCAGACTCACAACTGACGTCGCGCGGCATCGGGCTCTGGCCCGAGCCTGAGATGAGGGTCTTCCTCGTATTTCACTTGGGGTACTGGAACAAAAAGATCACTGAAACACAGGTTTTTGGTCAGTAAATAATACGTATAATGAAAGATGCACATGCCTATGCCGACGGGACATTGGAGGTTGATTGAACTCGCTGGATACGCGAGCTTTCGAAGGTGTGCTGTCCCGAGTAGGAGGTGTTGACGTTTCTGACAATCCTGATGAGTCGGCAGTGGATGGACGCCCGTCGATACTATCTTTCCGAGATGTTGACTTCTTGCGAGTAGGAACGCCTTCTGGCCATGTGCACTGAAGAACTGTTTAGCTAAAAATTTTCGGCATACTACAAGACGATGCGCACGTCTCGCTGCCCATGAGTGCATCGCATGCAATTGGGTTTTGCCTCATCACACTGAATTGGAGGATGAATAATGTGTTTGAGATGAAGGGTGGAGTGGCATACCTTTATTTTTTTGACTCGACATGTCATACAACCAGTCTTGCTTCTTGTGTACTTGGGACGCTTCCTTTGTTGTGGCTCTTGGCGTTGCTGGGGTGCTATGAGATGAGCATGCCCAGGAGCGTGAGCGGAAGGAGGATAATAAGATGCTGGTGGAAGGTAAGCGTTAGGGGCGGAAGAGCTGTTAAAAAGATGTTCAATGAGAATGATAGGCAAGACAAAGAGATATTGACTGACTATGCCATGCTATCAGCCATACGATGAATAGGAAGTATGGGAGGTAGATTTTCGTGAGGAAGATCCTTCATCGTTTTATACTAAATCTTGTTCGAAGGTAAGAAGCAGAGAAGGTTAGAAGGGTGGAAAATGGACGGGGACACCATTGTCACGGACCCGGGAAATCGGTCTAAATCACTAAAATTCTGATCTAAGGGTCGTGGATGCGTCGTAAGTGCATTTTAAGACTTGCCATAACAAATTTCGTATAGGGAAGGTGGGGATTTTTTTAATCAATTTCCACATCTTTGGGAAAAAAGGTGAAAAAAAATGAGGAGAAACACGGGCGATCTTCTCAAAAGAAAAGAGAAAAACTTTGGAGGTACCGGTCATTTTTACGCCCAATTTGACGATCCAATTTCCTTTTTTGTATATTTTCAGTTCTGATGCGCTACTCTTATTTAGGTAATTCGTCGGCCATCAACATTCCGGACTAAAACATGTGGTCGATCCTTGTGAATGACAACTGCTTCAACTGTATGTAAAATTCCACACCTTATACTGTAAACGTCTGCCAGGTCCCCGCAAGTCGACGTTTCGACCCTTCACGTACATGTGTTGTCTATTCTAGCATTTCCCGTCGACTTTCTAATCTCCACCGCTCCCGCGGCTTTGAACCATGTCTCCGATGATCACTGCAGCTCTCAGCTTCCGTTTGTTTTTTGGTGCAGACCAGGTGCCAAATTGACAGCAGCCCGTTGCTCTATTACTCAATAACACCAAACGCTCAAGAAACGTGACGGCCTACTATCCGATCGCTACTTAAACACGTTCCAACAACACATGGCATGATTGACCGCCATCCATGGAACGGTACTTAATACATGTGCTTCAGGATGTCATATATCACCTGGACCCATGAATGTACTCGATCAACGAAGCAAACACCGCTCAATTCCGGGTTGACTAAAAACAAATTGAAAACCAACTATGATTCCATGATCTTCTAGGCTGATATTATTATTATTAAAAGGCGCTGAAGCCTACAACTGTCCAATGAAAAAACTTGGCATCACATCAAAACGAGGCTGAATATACCGATTTAATTTCAAAATAAGGTACCGAGAAACTGAAGTCGAAGGTGCTGTTACTGCGCCTCCAAGTCTCCGCACCAGTCATGACGTGGAATGACAGTTGCCAAAGAACAGCGCCGAGTGGCCACATCGTTCAAGATTCTCAGGCAAGGTACACTGTTTTACTCTCATAGATACACAGATCACGTACAATTAACATGCTCCTATTGCCCACACTGTCACTTAGAGTCCGCTCAAAAAGACTCGGCGTTCCGCAGAGGTTCTGTCTCCCAGGCTCTCGACATTGATCGATAGTATTATTAGACACTAGATCAACAATAAAGACTCACGTCCAACACAAGTTTGAGATCCCGGCGGTGACAACGGCGTGAGGGGGTCGCGCGCATCGAAGCGGTTTGATGGCCTTTGGGTCATACGCACATGATAATCATTCGACCGTTTTTGTGATATGGATGTAATTGGCTTGCCTCCACGAAATTTCAAATATGCGTGCACATAACCAGCACAGTCTCTTTGATGGGTCCTGGACGAGCCGCAAATACGATTCACTATTTACATAATCGGTGAACATCATCGCTCGGAGTCTGGAAGAGTGCTGAAAGGATCAAATGTGTACAGTTTCTGTCACACGATATGAGATGATAGAAGACAATAGTGACTGCGGATCATTCTTTACCTGGGGGGGTTTCGTACGCTCTCCGTAGAGACGACTGTTACCATTAATCTGCGCTGAGTCTGGGAGAACTGGTCATGTCTTTCACACCACTACTGATATCTATCTGCAACTCCGCGGTCACGTCAGCGTCGTTGGGTACTGGTGACCTGATAGGAACAGTCTTCTTCTGGATTTGCCAAGACATCGCATACCGACGGCGCGAGGAAGTTTTCAGTAATCTGGCATTACTGGATTTTATGGCCGAGTAGCACCATTGCCGTCACTAATGGCTGACGATGTCGAATACAGACTAGCTGATTGGAATTTTTTGACAGGGGTATTGGATAGAGGTCGCGGATAAGGCGGGATAGTTTGAAGTGCTAAATTCGTTACTTGGGACACGATCTAAAAGTGGATTGCACCATCAAGCCGGCGGTGACCGGATACATCTTGAACCTCATCGAACGGCCGTCACAGCTAACGAAATGCCCTCTTCGCATCGCGACGGAGAACTCCAGAACGAATATGAGTGAACCTAGCCTGACATCTAAAGATGCACTGCTTCTGTGTAACATTATCATTTGAGTTTGCATGAGGAAGAACATTCGTACCTTGAGTACCGTCACAGTATGACATACCTGTAACTCAACCATGTATAAGCGCTGAAGAAAAAAGGATGTGTGACCATGTTCGCCACAATGGTTTGGTTGCAAAGTGTCAGTGGCGGTGGTCGGGCCTGGTCCTGGCGGAGTTCGAAACTTAACTGAAGCCTTAATTTATCTTTCACGGTGTTTCACCCTCTTCCAGGAGGTTTAAATTTGAGTACTGAACACTTTGCCACTCGCCGAGCTCACAGAACTCAATCTTCAAACTTTGTTCTTACAAGCGAGCGAGCGTTTATAAGATATCGCGTGATGACCTTTAATATCTCTTTATCTTATCTCGTACTAGTACTCACTCACGCATCATCAGATTTCCTAATATCGAGTTCAAAAACTCTCAGGTATCGTCCTATGTTTCTACCTTGTCATTCACCACCATCTCAACATTTGCTCGTAGAACGTGATAAATGCATCAAGAATCAGCAAGATATCTGCCAATTGATTTGACGTCTGGTGGGAGTACTTTTAAACATTCGCTTGGAACTTACAACCGTCGGTTCCTTGTATTTGATTTTCCTCAGAACTGCGAGTTCCTGTGCAAAAAGCGCCTCACCTTTACGGGGCCGAGCTCGTTTGAACAGCCTGGATTCCTCGTGCATGAATAAATCATTGTCGTCCCTGCCGTTCTTGACATCAAGTTGCAGAATGAGAAGTTCAACCCTTGGTCTTTACGTCGACAAATAACGAAGTCCTTTTATCTCAGCGACTCTTGAGGCTACTGCCGCGAGACTTGTGACACGGCACGTACCCATTTTGGCAAGTTATGACCAGACTTATCAGAAGCCTACATTCATGTTTTGCAGGGCCACGAACGTCAACGGCATCTATGCTGTCCTCCATCGAATATTTCTCTGAATGGAAATGGGACCCTCCGAAAAAACGGCATTCATGTCAGTCGCCGCGCGGTCACAATTCACGAAGGAAGATCTCTGTCGGCAGCGCAGTATTCCCAGAGAATTCTGGGCTCGATGCTCTCACTCGAGCCTTTGGCTCGCTTCCATTGCCCACCAATTGCTTCTACTGCTAATTGCATTTGTTTCAATCAGGAACGTCCCTCGTTTCCTGTAGAAGAGCAACCCTTGGCCGCATCCGTCTGCTTCGCGGTAGAACCATTTCACCGAGAGGGTATATCTTCTTAAGTTTAAAGGTGTCGAATATACTTAACCGAGGATTTCAACGTATGCTTCGCACCATCTGGTGGGAGAACAAATAATATATGTGTACGTGCTTCACCATGCCACTTATTTTCAACTATCAGGACGAACCAGTCGTTCGCCCGAGGCACTCAGATGAACTTACATACGAGGTCGGACACCTGGTTCGAGTGGCTGGCTAGCGCCCATGCAGGCGTCCATCATTGTCTTTTGTTACGTCGCAGTCAGCCCAAGAAGCTGGTCAAATGAAAGAAATTGTCGTATTGGGTTTTTCAGTTTCTTGCATCCACGTCACAATTCGCCTAAAGAAAGAAGCTGTCGCGAGTACTCATCGCACAGGCAGCTTTTCTCGCGGCACTCTCCACATGACTCACACACTTCCCCTCATCTGTATTGCCACATAGAAGACACGATCGACAATACCCAACCCAAATACCATCGCCTTCCGTAAGGCAAGGTTTCCATGGAATACGCCACATTGATATGGCAAGGGATAGCCTACTCGCGATATTCGACGTTGCACGGGCGCGCCCTTACGAATCCACTCTCGGTCACCCGTTGGGACTACTACATCATTCCTACAAGCGAAGATATTTCAGACGACGAACATGTGATTGTTTGTGCCGCTGTCTTATTGTGGTCGCAGGGTGCTCAGTGTGCCTTATCGACCCAAATGCCTCCAATGGAGTCGTTCCACTATCTTTACTGTAAACCTTGATCTGGACTATCGAGTTCTCAGTGACAAGTGCTAATTATGAAACAACACAACTTTGACAGTGAGACTCTGAAGTTCGTTATCAAATACAAGAGCATCTACTGAGCAATGGTACGTCGTTTTCACAGGAGAGCGCGTGACATTCAAATGAGTCATTGACCTCGTAGGGGAAGGTTGGAACCATGGTCCCCCGTTCCTAGAAGAACGATTGATTATCCCCGCAATATTGGAGATTTGTTTGATGTATTGTATAATTTTAGGAGCTGTTCTCGACTAGACTTCTTCAACATCCCGAGGAGTTCAAATGCGCTATAATGACCTGTGGGAGGTAACCCGAACTTGGCAGGGGGGAGGTACTACATGGGAACGACATGGTACAGTGGAATTGCACTAGTATGTTGCCTTGTGGCACACTCGCACTTGCACTGCAGGATCTGATAAAAATTTCGATAGAGATTGCTGTCACATGCGATAAATCACTGCATGCAACCAATGCCTTTGACAGTTCGTGGCACTAAACTCCTTCTGTCAAGCGATTATCTTTCCGGTTGCATTCATTTTACCTCACGATGAGTCCGGGGAAAACTTCCAGTTTCACGCGATTATGATTAGATCATTTGAGGTATGAAATGATGCCTCCGACTCGGAAGAAAGCTCGAAATATGTTCTTGGGAGCACAGTTATCGATCACCGTCTTTCGTCCGATTATCCAGATATTTTTAAGATATAATGAACAGACCATTATACCTAATGTTCCCGAACAATCCAACGTTCGTCTGCCCAGACTAGTACTAGACCCAAGCACTTTTCCTATGCTCGCATCGGCTAATGCAACATTCCGGCGAGCCCGGCCGAACATGTACCCCACTTCCGCCTCGTGAGAATTTAGCGCCCCACCCAGTCTCCTGTCGTGTGCAGCTCAACGAGTTCGTTCCATTGACCAATTCCTGTGATCAATCATGGGTATTTCAATCGAATATCTTCTTAGTATTAACCATTGAATGATCTTTTACATATATCTTTTTCAGCTTCGCAAGAACAAATCATTCTAGACGACGCGCACGTCCCTGGGGAGGACGCGAAAAATGCCTTTGATGTCGTAGCCGAATCGATCAAAGAATCGATCAAGAAGTCACGGCGCTCTTGGAAAGTTCACCATGAGTCTTCAATGTGGGCTCGAGCAGCGGGGCTGAGCGACGATGAACTCACGAGCTTCTCTCGAGATGATCTCGTACAAATCCGAAACGGACAGGCGAGCTACGGACACGTTATCTTTGGGAAGTTGAGGCTTCCTGCTGTTAATGATAAGCTGGGTGAGGGATATATTCACGTCAGGTGCGCGGTTCTATTCGAATTTCGACTGCGAGGTCTTGGGGTTTTTTTTTACGGTGTTGTAAATAATTGGACTTATGACTTACTTGCGTTGTGGTCCAGGATTCACCACGAGGTGAGCATTTCATTCCGGTACGCTTGATTCATTACCTCTCTGATGTTAATCGTCAGGGAACTTCCGGGTGGAAGCTACATGCTATCCACCACCTCACAGCATTTTTTGACGAGGATGGCCATCCTCACTCGTGGCGTGCCATCCATCCTGATAACTATCCCTTGGAGTTCTTTGAGTACCACTCCGAACTTCACGAGGCGCCACAACGTTCCTCCCTTCGGTGAATTTCGGAATTGTCAGGGACAAAGAAAGAAGTTGTGTGATGATTATTTTGTACGATATTTTGTTGTGACGTCCGCGGGGCGTGTTTTGTACATCTCTGATTCTCTCCCCTGCAACTGTTACGTTGTTGATGTGATTGCTCGTCGCCCTCAGAGTGCGTTCACCCACAAGTGAGTTGTCCCTGCTGTCTTATCGCCAAATAGGTAAAGTAACTACTATAGACGGTCTTTGTCACATTAATATCTGCCTGGTACTATGATGGATAAAGCAAGATGATGAGACATGTCCAGCCTAAGGTTAATGACTTGGTCTAATGAAAAAAAAATTGGACTAGTTCCGCAGCACCCACTAGCGCCTTTTGATGCTCAAAGCAAGTCTATAGGGTATGGTTATATACTAGTACACAAGAAGACCGTACCCAGATTGTTCATAGTGAGGCAAATGCCGCTGCACTCCAGAACCAACAACTAACAAAACATAAGCACATACTCGGACACGCAACAAATAAACTATATGTACAGAAGGAATAGGAACAAGACAGAAAGACAGAGACGCATAGGCATAGGAAGTATTGACCAAACTAGTCAGCACAGCGAACGCGTGAGCGTCCATGGGTGATAGCAGTCAAAAAGCATATACTGATGGCCAGGATTCGTTGTGTGATGCTGAAATACCTGTTGCAAAATACGGTTGATCCTCAACGTGACTCCGACACACATTATTCGGCGTCAAATACATGAACGGGATCGGTACCGGCTGCAATATCTTGTCGTTCTGCGCGCTCGAAAAAGCGGCGAACTGACCGGATGGCGGCGGCGGCGTCGACATGTCCATGAAACTTGACATTTGAATAGTGCGATCCCCAAGCGATGACTCCGTGGGCGTAGGCGAGTAGCTGAGACCAGGCGTCGGTGGACTGATCTCGGTGTCGTTCGGACTGGTATCCATTGCCAGACTCGATTCGGTTGGCATCCACCGCGAAGTTTCAACGGCAGACGAAATTGTCGCCGGATATGAGTCTTCGCGATAGAAGCTGTGTACGGGTAACGTGGCGTGCCGCCTGAGACCCGCACGATGCCTTGCCACCAGAGGTGAGCCTACCGATATTGGTGAAACAGCCGGGCTAGTCTCCATTACTGACTGCGATATCGGGCTGCTCCTAAGCAAAATGTTGCTTTCACTTTTGCACTTTGTGAGAGCGCGTCCGGAAGCAACCGGCGCTGCGGGTAACTTGCCAACCCAGAGGCGCCACTCAAGCGCCTCCCCCAGAGCACGTTCACAACGGCCAATTTCCCGTGGCGGAAGGCCCGAAAGTTTAGCCCATGCACGATTCGAGTAACAGCGATCTTGCATGAATTTTGACGCAAGGATGAGTGACGCAAGGAAAGTGCGGCGAGGACACAAAAGCGGTGACGGAAGTGGAGGAAGCGGCAGCTAAACAGCCACTACTTGGCTTAGGTTTGTGGGGAGACACCTTGTCTGCTTCCTAATACCGGCTCTGCAAATATAGAATCGGCCTCAAGTGTAATAGGATTGATGCGAATAGTATCCAGCAAGCCATTGCCTGCCGACGTTTCCGGAGAAGAGGTAGGACCATCAAGGCCAGCACAAGATGGGCTGACCTCGCTTTGGACGATACGTTCAACCGATTCCTTTTCGCAAGTGGACCCAGGGTGACCCTTCTCCTGCGAGACCAGCTCTGGGATCTTGGCGCGGATAGCTTCCAGGTAACAAAGGGCTGTCTGTAGAACAGTGCCTGACGTGCGAGAACGACGAAGAACCTCGTGAACAAACCCTTTCATGGGCGCAATGTCGCACCGTGGTGCCTGATCTCTCGACTCGGGCGTCAGGGGTATCTCGGGGGAGTACGAATTTGGGATACATGGCGCGGGCGTGGGAGATGACTGTGTCGTTGGAGATATGGGAGAGGGAAGTTGAGTATTACGTCCGTGGAGTGAGATACTGGGAAGGGATGCAATAATGGAGTCGGTAGAAGCGGTGGCCACAGTCGGACGAGACGATGTCAAAAAGACGAAAGGGATATCCTGGGGGTTCCATATGTCACATATTGATCCTACAGCTTGATCTAACGGCGGATACAGATCCCGAAATTGAGATTGGAGGCCAAAAATGGCTAGTGAAGTTTGAACTTACCGACTAGACCAGTCACATATTTCGATTTCTGGGAGTCGCGGAGCTGATATTCTCGGGTGTGAAATTGAGTATTTCGCTGTCGTTCTGGTTCATATACTGATGTCGATGAAGGTGAAGGTGTAATGGATGATACAGATGAGACGGGAGTGACGAGATATGAAGGAGATTGGCGTGAGGAAACTGAGGAAAGGGTGGCATAATAGGGTTGCCAGCGAACCCGAGTGTGTGAATGTGTTGTTGTTGTTGTTGGTGGGCCCCGATGGGCCAGAGAGTGAGCGGCGGCGCGAACCATAGAGATGAGCAGATTGAAAAAATATGGCAAGGTGAGAGGAGAGTGTAAATATTAAGACGAGATAGACGAGCTTGAGCGGATTATCTAGAAGGACTTGACGACAGCATTAATGGAGTTTACTTTGGTTATCTTGAAGCTGAACGTAAATTTGGAGGCTTGTGTGTAGACGGTTTCGGAGATTGAGCTGGACAAACGGGGAATTACTGGGGAGCACATCGTGACTCCTTTGAGGAGGACTATCTAAAGTCTTTGAGACTTTAGACTATCCTAATAGTTATTATAGCCTTGACGAAAAGGCTATGATAACACAAAAATGAGCTGAACAGGCGAGGATCTGGAAGGTAAGGGTAGATAAAGCCTAGCTAAGGACTTGTAAGGCAGGCAGCTTCCAGGTTCGAGGAGGGCGTTATTTAAACTGAAGGAGTCACTGGGTTATTTAGGACCCCGATCGCCGGTAGTCGGGGTCCGACTTGACTCACAGTGACCCACATATGAAATTAAACTGTAGTTCTTCCCAACCTGCATTGATCATAGACTCCACTGTGAGCTGTACAATATATGGACTTCCTGTACTATTTCCATGACCCTTTCCCGCCGTCGGGAGCTAGGGGGCGCACCAGTGGCAGTGTTCCAACTTGTGTTACTGCGCACATAGCTTGGGCGCAAGAGCGCTGCCTTGAAATTTATTGTTCTTCCTCTGTCCCAAAAACAATGCCTTGTCCTCCCACTCCGCTCGCCACGTCAAAGAATTCACACTCAACTGATTGGCATCACAGGGTTATTCTTGAAGATGAAACACCTGGATCGTCTCCTTATTATTCTATCGGAGCTCAAGCAACACAGCTACCTCCTATGTGTCTGTCTTCACCTTA
This sequence comes from Suillus bovinus, assembly GCF_016758785.1. Taxonomy (NCBI): domain Eukaryota; kingdom Fungi; phylum Basidiomycota; class Agaricomycetes; order Boletales; family Suillaceae; genus Suillus; species Suillus bovinus. The sequence continues at coordinate 293,948 of NW_024542090.1, read as the reverse complement.
AAAGCTTTCAGTGACTCTCTTTGACTCTGAGACCACGCAATTATCACACCTGCCGGCCTCATGGCCTGTGACATCCGATCGGGGAACTATTCCGAAGAGCCCGTCACTGACTCAGTTCCATACCGCCGCCAGCCCGTGTTCCTCGAAATTCCCAAATCATCCTTCCGTGAATGTCCATTTGCCATCCGGAGGTCTGAGAAGATCTCGGCGTAATCCTTGATTCGTACACCATGTGTTTTTTGACTCAAGCAACACATCATGAGCATTTAAATTGGTACATCCATGACCTACTAGTAGTATCAGTCTTATTTGCACGTGGAGGGGGTGTGCTAATCATTTTAAACCTTGATTATCTTCCGACTGTATCGTAGTCAACCTCTTGTCCCGCGGCCATAGCAGTGCTGTAGTGGGATACGTGTCATATACGTGATTAGATCTTCCACAGTTCCTATCGTTGTTCATCCCTTGCAATTCATCAAACAGGTATTACATATCCTATTAATGTGTAAAACGTTAGCATCAGTGGCAGCTCGTTGACGCCTCACGGCATTATATTCACACCTCGCCGCTCTACACCGCCGGAGAACGTACATAGTAATCGCGGAAAAAACATCTATGAGCATCGGCCGGCGAGAACCTCGGACCAACGGCATGTTGCCTCACGTGAGTATTCACAATTTTAGATATGTGGCAGCCTCTGGCAGGCGTCACAGAATTGCCCTACATGAAATACTGAGATCGGAGCCGAATAAAATCTACCTCCTTGAACTTGATGATCCGCAGAATGTTCGGAGCCTGCACATGGAAGACTTGTCTGGTTGACCCGATTGTTTACCCAGAAAAAAAAATATGTCCCGGGCCTGGTTGTTAAGAGCAAAACTTGATGTTGACCTATGCCTGTCAAATTGTAATACGTATGTAGGATACTCGTACGACAAACATCCAAAGGTCAGACGACCGTCTGGCGCCAGAGTTCGATCATCGATCGTTGGCGCTAGCAACTGTCACTGTTCAAGTTTAGCAAAGGTGTCGTTACTTGCCTCAGTTGTCGTTTACTTCATCTTCCCTTGGCGCTGACCATTTTAATACCCCTCTGCTATTGCGTTGCGTCTGAATTTTCTCAAGCCTCTGCACCCGAAGTCAGAAGCTGTCTAGAATAGTAACGACAGATAAACAACTTGTCAGGATCTTTCCGGTGTTTTCAAAAGCAGATGAAACCTGAAGCTAGACAGGGTATGGTCCATGAAGCATCACCTGTGTCAAAAACGGGTAAAAATGTGGTGCGGTGACTCACATTTCAAACACCCGAACAGCAAATGACCTCACTCGGGAGTCGGGCGGGAGCCGTTCGGGCTGAGCGAGCTGCGGAATAACTCGAACCGGCTTGCCAAACAGGGTCTGTTCCGAGCCAGAAACTCTCAGTGTCGTAGCTCAGACCCATTCAAAAGCTGTGAGATCTCTCACGCACACCGGGAGAAGAAGGACGCATAAGGCTGCAGAAAATTCCGTCTGTCGGACTCTGTGTAGCCTGCAGATAGCTAGCTGGGAGATAGGGCGTATGCGCCCGATGTAACCTAGACGAGTCAGATTAGTTCGGATCCGACGCATGTGAGAGTGGCAGTGATTGAGTGGTTGCACGCAATACGTCATTAGTCATGCATCACGCGTCACGTACCAAATATAGCCACCTGAACAAACAAACGCGTTGGCAAGAACTTCTCAGAATGCGTGCTGTGTTGCGAAAAACACGCTCAGGTCGGCCGACGACCGTATCTAAGAAGCGTCCAGACAACTCGAGCCTGAGAGGGATGTGTGCATGTCAAGACTGACTGTTTATACATCCAGTGAAGTGGTACCGGTGTTCTGGCTCAGACTCGACAGTTTCGACTCGGACTTGTCTTGCATGGGCCCCTTGCATCCATTGCCGCAGCATGATGGTCTAATTTGCAATTAGGTAGGGTCCATTGTTATCATATCCGAGTCAATGTTTTCTAATCCATTGCTTCCAAGATAGTATGAGCTTGGTCCCGACCTGTCTCAGACTTGAAGCTTGAGATGTGAGTTCTTGTTCGAACCGGGAGGACGCATGTCGGGCTGACACGGATACAGCTGTAGCGGGGTAGATGCAGACATCATAGAGTCATCAATTTTCACTGAAAACGACGACAACGACGACGGCTACCCCTGCTCACTGCACGTGGACCTGCGTTAGAGGCAGGCTATGATTTCGCTTGAATACTACGTGACCCAATGGTCCCAACAATGCAGCAGCATATGTTGCTTTGAAGTTGGACCAACTGTTCTTTATCTTCTTAGTTCTGCCCCCTCTCTCTGCCCCCGTTCAACCAATCCGCTCCGAATCGTTTGTTGTTATCTCTTCTTGCTACAATGAAGTTCACTGTGTCAGTTCTCGCTGTGCTCGCCATTTTCACCGTTCAAGTTGTCGTCCAAGCCGGACACAGCTTCCAAAAGCTTCCTGTGCAGCGGGCTGCGCCGGGGAGACATTCCGCTCTTTCTGCTCGAAACAAGGGTGGCGATGGCACACCCAAACCGCGGCGGAGGAGTTGCAAGTCAAGACCGGTCAGTCGTGTTTCAAATTCGAATCCTGGCCGCAAAGAAGCTTACTGTAAATTTTATGCTCCCTTCTAATTGCGTACCGGTGACTATAGGCCAGCTCGGGAAGTCCTGTACCATCACCCACTGCATCGTTTACAGCTTCACCCTTAGCTTCGGTTTCTGAATTTACTACAGTATTAACTACCACATCGACCCTGACTGTGCATGCAGCATCATCACCAGTTTCAGTTTCGACTACAGCATCAACCATGGCTCTGCCTACAGCACCATCACCATCTTCAGCTTCGACTGTAGCATCAACTAAATCAACCACGGCTCTGCCTTCCACATTATCGCCAACACCAACACCTCCTACAACTTCGTCAGTTCCTCAGCCCTCTGGAAGCGGGCCAATTGATGGACTCGTCAACGTCATCTCCTCCAAAGGTTGTGGACCTAGCGGCGCAACCGGTGCGACTTTCTCGTGTTTTAAGCGAAGCGAATGTAATTGCTGATGCACATATATTTACCAGGGAAAATCACTGCATTGAGCGGTCCCAATGGCCATATCGATTTCCTGACCTGTGGAATCAACGGAAACGGATGGAATCCACCCTTGATCAAAATTGAGGATATCGTTACTGTTGACCTGTCGGCAGTTGCATACCAAAATGGTTCGGCATTCGCAAACTGCCAGAAATTTGTCACAACATTTGAGAAATATGGTAGCCAGTATGGAAGTCGGTGTCATTCCCAAAAGTCTTGCTACATTTTTGTCTGACGTTGTGCAACAGTCCCTGCTATTTTCCTTGCATCTTTTGCCATGCAGGAGAGTTCATGTATACCGAGCACTGTTGGTGGAGCTGGTGAGCAAGGTTTGATGCAGCTCACCAGCGACAAATGCGTCGGTGCTCCCAACGGTGACTGCAAGGATGTTGTAAGCCATGTCGTCATCGTATCAGACATATCATCTTGATGATGCCATATTCCGCTCCGCAGGATTTCAATATTGGTGCTGGTGCCATGTTATTCTCGCAGCTTCTCGGTGAAAATAATGGCGACCTTCTCTCCTCCATTGGTCATTACAACGGCTGGTTCCAGGGAATGACTTTTGTATTTATTTCGTTGCCGTACTTAGAAATCCTGGCGCTGACTGTATGTGTGCAGGCGAATGCAACTGCTGCTGCCCATGGTGGGAACTGCAGGGAGCAGAACAACCTCGACTAGTAAGCCTTTATTGATCTCTGGGTTGTGCGATTTAAACTTACATGTCGAAATAGCTTACATCAGTTCTTGAACGGTTGGTGTCAAAACATCAACGCCTATGAGCACAACCCTCCTCTTGGCCAGTACTTCAACCTGAATGTCTGTAACTAAGCAACGTCCTATCGGGACTATTTTTGTTTTCACTGGGACATTATCTATCATGGAAAGCATCAAGTAAGGGTTTACATCTTATACCACTTATTACCGCATACTATTACATCTATACCCGCTTTATGGTGACGCTGTCACCGCTTCCCTGTGATCTCACTTATTTTTTCTGGTTAACGCGAAGCTTTTTGCATGTTTACGAATCGCCCAAGCTCAATATTCTGAGAAATAGTTAATGTAAAGCCACCGATGTGAATTTCCTTTCTTAGAAATTTTCAGGTCGAGGTAATTAATGGACTAGCCAGTACTTGCAGATCGCGACGCACGCTTCTTAGCTAGTGAACGTCTTGCATAACATGGGTGATTCATCGTCGACATCATCTTCCGCACCCTCTTCAAGGGCATCTACTGCGCCATCATCTCTTCCCTCTCCAGAGATTCAAACATTGACTCTAGGAGATGTGACCGACGAGGATCGGGCGAAGGCTGCTAAGATCAAGATAGAGGCAAATCAAGCGTTCGCAAGTGCGTGTTAAACATTGACATTGCATTAGTGATGATGTTTAAGCCGTCGCGATCTGTTCAACAGGTCATAATTTCGTGGAGGCCGTTAGACTCTACACCCTGGCCATAGAGCTGAACCCGTTAGACGCAACGTACTGGTGCAATCGCGCTGCAGCTCGAACAAAGTTAGAAGAATATGGGTTCGCACTCGCAGATGCTTGTAAGTTGCTGTATATGTCAGTTCAAGGTGTTTCAGCATCTCACGCGACTATAGCAAAGGCCATCGAAGTCGATCCTAAATATGCCAAGGCGTTTTATCGGTATGTGACAGGTTGCGGATAAGATGTCCGAAGCTAAGCGCTCGCATCAGTCGCGCGACGTGCTATTTACAGATTGTGAAACCTCAATTAGCGGTGGCGGATTTCAAGAAAGTCGTCGCGCTAGAGCCTAGAAACACGGTCGTCCAATCACAACTCACAGCTACCCAAAAGCTCGTGCGCAGGATAGAATTTGAGAAGGTATGTTTGGCGCTTCAGGTTAATGTTGCGACTGATCTTCTGAGTCTGGGTAGGCGATTGAAGTAGAAGGGGAGAAAGATCCAGTAGAAAGATGTCATGAAATCATTGCGGAAGGTCAGTTGTTCTATTTTTCATTGATTCTGCGTTTTCATCATTTTCAGGTGGCTGTGAGGTCGAAAAAACATATGCTGGTCCACAGTTGAGTACTGGGGATGATGGGAAATATGTGATGACGGAGGAGTTTATCAAAGGAATGATCGAGTGGTTCAAGGCGGGTAAAAATCTGCCAAGGCGGTACGCGTGGGAGATTATTCTTGGGGCATGCTCGCATTTTGTGAAAGAGGACAGTCTCGTTAACTTGGACCTACAAGAAGGCGTGACATGCGATGTCATTGGAGATGTTCACGGTCAGTCTAAGCGCTGCAGCGCTTAATATAGAGCTGTGCTTACTGTGTTTATTCTAGGGCAATTCTACGATTTATTGAATCTGTTTTCATTGACGGGTACTCCAACAGAAAACCATTGTCTTCTTATGAATGGTGATCTTGTTGATCGGGGATCGTGGTCCGTGGAGGTCATTCTTACCGCTTTTGCGTACAAATGTGAGCACATGAACTATACGAAAGGCCTTGATACTGAAATCACGCAAGGGTTGTACCCAACACGCATGTTCATCAATAGAGGTAATCACGAAGCAAAAGACATGAACCGAACGTATGGCTTTGAAGGCGAAGCAAAGCATAAACACGGAGAGCAAACATATAAAGTACATACCCTCCGTTCTTCTTCTATTTAAAGCACTCACAGCTTCTTCAACAGTTGTTCGCTCACGTTTTCACCACTTGTAAGTATCCATGGATCTGTTAAGTTCAGTCAGTTGATCGTTGCCTCTTCAGTACCATTAGCAACACTTGTCAGCGCCACCAAAGCACCCACCAAAACAAGCACTACGGCGATACTGTCACCAAATGGGCTTAAGAGATACTTTGTCGTGCACGGCGGGTTATTCAGCAAAGACGGTGTCACCCTAGATGACGTCCGCAAAATTCCTCGAATTGGACGGCAGCCTGGTCAAGACGGTTTAATGTGTGCGTACCCTGTCACTCTTTCAATGGTCATAACTGACACGCTTCCAGCTGATGTGTGCATTTTGCTGTACTTGTGTGTATAGGCACTTATTTTCATTTCAGCTACTGTGGACTGATCCTCAAACACTTCCGGGTCGCGGCCCGAGCAAACGTGTATGTATTAGTTAGCTGGCCAATTACTGCGAGGCTTACAACTCCCCTTCCAGGGTGTCGGCATTGCTTTCGGTCCAGACGTCACGAAGAGGTGGTGTTCGTTAAATGGCATTACTTCTATCATCCGGAGTCATGAAGTTCGCCAGGGTAAGAATTTTTTGGTGCTTTGCTAGACAACCTGCTCCAATTTGAATTTGCAGATGGGTATGCAGTAGAACATGACGGCCTCTGTACAACCGTCTTTTCAGCCCCGAATTATGTGGATCAAGTGGGAAACAAGGGAGCGTTTGTATGTCCATATACTGTTTATCCAAGGCTTCAAATACTTACACCTTGCTAGATACGAATAGATGCAGAAGGAGACCAAAAGTACTTCCAATTCGAAGCAACACCTCATCCGCCAATGAAGCCGATGGCATATGCGCAAGGAGGTCTGGCGAGCTTGATGATGTAGAAATTTGACAGGGATTTATGGGCATGGACAATGTAATGGGTGCGGGCGCGTGGGAATCTTGCTACATATAGTTACCAGTCGCTTGTTGACAGACACAAGCAACATATTCAAACTCTTTCACTTGACCTGGAGATTTCTGAAGTGCAATGGACAAGACGAAATCAAGACTCGCCGCGTTCTTTGATGATGACGAAGAGTCTTCGTTCCCAGTGCGACGAATAGACATTATTTATGTCTTTGAAACACTTACCAATCACTTTCGTACATTAGCAAAAGACCCTCGATGACACAAAGTTATCGCAGTATGCGCAAGGCACTGTCCGCAAGTCCCGTCGAGAAAAGGAGAAGGAAGCTGCCGAGGCAAAAAAACGAGAGGAGGAAGAGAGTGCTGCCAAGGCATATGCTGATTTCATTGACGCGTTTGAGGGAGAAAATGTGGACAAGCGGAAGGCTGGTTCAGGATTTGTTCGGGCATCGGACGGCACGAAAGTATCTTATCAACCGCCAGTCAAGGAATCTTCGTCGCGCAGCAGGCCAGTTCGATCTAATGAAGATGAAGTATGTAAACCCCTCCATGCGAGATACATCTACTTGTGCTTATATTCTTGACTAGTCCACCGCATCAGGTAATGCACCGAAGCCGAAAGGCAAACGAGCCATGGATTCATTTCTCGAAGAGATCAAGAGGTAGCTATGTTCTTACTGCTATGTGTGTTACTTCATCATCCCTCCAGGGAACAGGCAATGCGAGAGGCCAGGTATTCCCGCTCCTCCCATGGGCGGTCAGTAACTGCATTAGCAGGTGTGTTTTCATTCGCTCTTTATCGCCGTCAAACTCAAATGTATTGCATTGCAGCCTACGAAGGGCAGAGTGGTAGCAAGGACCGCGGTGATCCAGAGGTGAGTGTGAACAACTTTTCGTTTCTTCTTTCCCGATGATTTCTTTCGCAGACTTCCAACCTCTTTGTGGCCAATTTACCCTCCAATGTCACTGAGCAGTCTCTTGGGACCTTCTTTGCCCGTTACGGTCCTGTTGGCTCCGTAAAAATTATGTGGCCACGAGGAGATATTGTTGCCGGTCCGGGTGGTGACATGACTGCTTCGCGCCGCAATAGAAATTCCGGATTGAGTGGGTTCGTATCCTTTATGAAGCGTAAAGATGCAGAAGCTGCTCTGAGGGAAGTTGACGGCCTTGATTGGGGGGGTTCGATCCTTCGTGTGGGATGGAGTAAAGCTGTGCCTATGGCTGCAAAAGCTCTTTACGGTAGAGGTCATAGCAGTTGCCTTGAGCATTTTTTTAACGCACATTACAGTACCGAGCAGGACGTCCAGGTCGAGATCGAGATCGCGAGGACACGAAGGTAGGGGCAGGAGCGAGTCACATTCGCCAAGGCGTCACTCCCGGTGTCGCTCCACGGGACGCTATCGATCCTCTAGACGTTCCCGTAGTCGTTCCCCGAACGATAGTCGCTCACCTCGGCGGCGACGGCGCTCATATAGTCGTTCACGCTATGACAGCCGCAGCCCGTGTAGACGGTCACCCAGCCCTTCGAGAAGGCACGAATCTGAAGATGAGGCCTCTGCTGTCACCGATATGTTCATTCGTGCTGTGGCCGCTGAGGTCAAAGGCCATGGGTCCGAGTACGAAGAAAATCTCCGTGAATGGGAAAAGAACAATCCCAGGTACTCGTTTATGACGCAGCGCAAGGTATGTCAAGTTATCCCATTGGTGAGGACGTTGACAGACTGCGAAAAGCACCGACGGCACGCATTCTACAAGGGTCTAGTCGAGCGAGACGATTTTACTGGCGCAGAATTTGACGACGAAGTGTGTGCGTTACTTGTGATTAGTGAACCATGCTAAATACAGGCCAGGGATATAACTCAGCCTACTCTACCGATTCTGCAGAAGAGTCGGAGCAAGAACGAACTCGCAAAACTGTTTTAGGCAAGCTTGCTCGTAAACGGTTCGAAGCAATGCTTCGTGGTGTCTCTGGCAAGAGAGGCGAACTCGCTCGTTGTATGACATTCAGCTTGGAGCATGCAGAAGCTGCTCGTGAGGTATAGTCACAATCTCTGTTCTAAGAAGTGCTCTGTTCTAACCATGTCAGGTATCGGATATCATCATTTCTTCACTTTTGGTGGATAGCACACCTGTGCCACGCAAGATTGCTCGGTTACACCTCATCTGCGACATCTTACACAACTCAGCAGCCCCAGTGCCAAGCGCATGGAAGTTTCGGCAGGAATTCCAGTCTCGCTTGGGCATAGTGTTCGATCATTTCGCCACCATCTATCATTCTTTTCCTGGTCGAATCACCGCGGAAACGTTCAAGAAGCAGATCACGGCCGTAGTAGACATCTGGGAAGACTGGATTGTCTTTCCTCCAGACTTTACTGCAGAACTGCGTGCTAGGCTGGATGGTACCACGCAGGCTGATTTGAACAAACCGAAGACAGAAGATGATGCTAGCGTTACTGCAGCCGAGGCGCAGTCTTCATATGTTTCCAAGTTCAAGGCAAAGTCTTTCCAGCCTGCGCAGGAAATAACCAAGACAGCCCCTGGTGTCGCAGACGACGCTTATGATCTCGATGGCAAACCGATTGAAGACATGGATGTGGATGGAGAGCCGTTGGATGTGGATGATGCACCCCTTGACGATGACCTTGACGGCGTTCCTCTCGATCATAGCGAGGACCCTGATGTCGACGGCGAGCCGATGGAAGACATTGATGGATCGCCTATGGATGCAGATGATGTTGATGGTGTTCCTCTTTGAAAGATTTAATATTCCAATATCCGCCCTATTGTATTGCAGAGAATATCATAACAAGATAGTGTGTGGTTTATGGTTCAGAAACAACAGCATGATGTACACGTAAAACCCAACATCGGTGGACATGACTGACTTCTCAGTGGCGTGGAGGACGGCCAGACGAAGATATTTGCTTCAAGATCGCTTCTTTGGCAGCATCGACGGCAGATTCCGACCCTGAAGTACAACGTCAAACCAGCGATCTCGCATGAATAAAACCAGCTTACCAATGATAATGATAGTGTTGTTATCTCTGCTGACTGTAATGTCAGCTCCAGTCTCGTTTCGAAGGCGAGCGACATTGGACCCTTTGGACCCTACGATTCTCGGGAATGCAGAGCGATCAGGGAGAGTTAAAAAGCCCACACAGGTCATGGCTGCAGCCTGCGCAATAGCTTCCTGGATAAGACTCTGGGCGCGCTCCAGACCAGCAGCGTCGCTACCCTTCAAAGTCCACTCCGAGTCACCTTCCTCAGCGTCCAAGTAGTTTTCAGTGACCTGCCAGTGAATTTCGATAGCTGGCGCATCCTCAACATCATCAATGCGGGCAGTCGTAGAGCCATTTTGAGGGGGAGCAGCAGGGACTGCTGGCTTCTGAGGTTTGTCAGATTGCTCGACGGAAACCCCGAAATTGCGCAAAGTTCGGAAGAATTGGCCCTGCTGTGAAATGGCGTGGTGATACTTCAGTGGTACCGAGACAATTGCCGTCACGACCTCGGGAGCGGCAGGCTTCACATGGGTCTGTATGAAATATAAGAAGCAGAAAATTATCAAGGAAGTATTGCATACCTTCAGCTCTTCAACCGCCGCCTCACAGGCTTTGCGAGGACCAGAAACCTTGACGATATTGGCTGGATCAACGTCTGCCATCTCGCTTGCATTTTCAGGGTCGCCAAATTGATTATACGAGCGTGACCCAGGGAACTGTACTTGGACTCCAGTTCGGTTTTGAAGTTCATTCAAATGATGGCCACCTCTGCCGATTAAGTTACGGTGCTGCGACGCAGGGACCTCCACAGCCAAAACGACACGGTCACGCAATGTGGCCACGATTTTCTCAAGTTCCTCTTTGACCTTGTTCACTAACTTGGGCTCTCCGCGGAGGCGAACCTCATCCGAGCTTTCATCATGGCGAGGGCTGGAAAAATGTTAGCAAAATGCCGAGATACAAGTGGAACAAACACACAAACGGACAAGGCCAGCTTGGAGCTTAGTGTCAGACGGACCACCACACCTGGTGATGAGATCTTTCAAACCCTGCCCACCAGCACCTATAATGTTACGGTGGAACTTGCGCTCGATAACCAAGGATGCCGTAGTTTCCTCGCCCACCTGATCAGCTACAGCCAGGATGGCGGTCTTCGCGGCATTAATTGCGTCCTTTGTACCTCGAACTGTAATTTGTGTGAAGGAACCGGTGCCATCGCTGGTTTTATCGACATCAATTTGGGCTCCGGTGACATCCTTGATTTCGAGAATGCTGGCACCACCTTTGCCAAGGATACGAGAGACTGAACGGGTGGGAACGTCGAATGTCAGAACCTTGTTGTTTTCCTTTTCAAACTCCAGAGCGTCGAGCAGCTCAGACTTTGCGCCGGCAACACCCCTCCTGCCACCCTTAATGAGGACCTCGTCAGGTTTGAGTTGCTCCCTAGTCTTGCCTTCCCCGTTCTCGCCGGATGAACGAGGGAATGTGATCCTAACACCATAATTCTCCTCCAACCGAATGGCATACCTGCCACTCTGACCAATGAGCTGGGCGTGATACTGGTTGGGTATTTTCAAAACTTCAGAAGTCTCGTCAGCCTGGGGGAGTGTCAGAAACGGAAGGTCGAATCATGCCATGACTTACGAGCCTCTCAACTTGCGACAAGATCCGTTTTTTGGCTTCCTCTACATTCTCCTTGCGACCTGTGATCTATTTGCAAATACAGTGAGAAATAGGGATAGGAAAGACAAGTGGAGCAACTACCTTGACCTTGGATTTCTGATGAACGGCCTTCTTTTTCTTGCCTGTCTCTTTTTCCTTCTCATCAGCTTCGTCTGAGAAATCAACTTTAACACCAAGAGTGTCGCGAAGTTTGTTGACGCCTGAGCCCTGGGTGCCGACGACGCGGCCAACATATTCCCGATCAATGTCAAATTCAATGAACTATGTAGAATGGATCAGCCAGAGTGATGAATACATCATACAAAACCCACATAGCTGCTGACGATGGCATCAATCTTGGCATCCTCGACGACCTTAATAATGTCTTTGACGGCACGATCGACATCGGCGCTGGCGCCTCGGACAAGAATTACATCCTCATCGGATGCGTCGCCAACTTCTGCGCCAACCTTGATAGAAAGTGTTGTGTCCTCACCAATGATGCTGGAACATATTCGTCAATACACTCGTTCTGTATAAGGTGAACTCACGCATTCAAAGTGGTGCCTCCTTGACCGACGACGGCTTCGTGCCAGCGCTTCTCGACCGAGATTTTCTGACTTTTCACATCTGCAGATTCCTTGGCCATCTTGAGAAGCTCTTCCACAACATAATCCAAATGCTTGACTTTCTCCACGGGCGAGGGCGACGCTGAGGGAGAAAGGGGATCATAAACCAACAGGACCTCGAATTGCTCGTCAGACTCCGGAGGGAAGAAGACTTGCACATTGTGTGCTTCGTGGAATTGCTTCAATCTAGTCATATTGGATCAACTTCGTACTTCGCTATGTCGCGAATCGTACGCACTTCTTAGCATTTTTACCCTGGATAACGCGGTGGATGAGCCAATCAATCGAAACTTCCCTCGTTGCACCAATGAGTTTCCCAATGAACTGGGAGATCTGCTTAATCACCACGTCCACCGCGGATTTCTCGCCAGCAATATCAATATTGAGAACTGATGCTTGAGAAATGATGGCAGGAGACGGTGTAAAGATCAAGACATCAGGATGAGCGTTAGCTAAGGTCGCCTCGTAGTCAATCCGTGTCATATATGCGAGAAGTTGCTTTGAAACAGTCAGGGGGCCAGGTAGAGGGAACTCATGGATGAATTGTGAATTTGCCTTGGCCATGACAGCACCCAAACCAGTAGGAAGATCAACCGCCGAACCCCATACCGTGACCTCGTCACTAGGATCTTCGGGAAGAGAAACTTCGACCAAACATTTGCTCTCCGCCAAAATGTCATCGACCGCTTTACCAGCAAGAAGACGATGCTGGCGCTTGGGTAAAGAAATCTTGAGGTTGGTTATACTTGTCTTGAATACTTCGATGGTAGCTTTGATGGTCTCGGCGACACGAACGACGCCCTCGCGATCTCCACTGACAGTAATCTCCCGCTCAGGTCGGTTCAAAGCGAGATCGACATAGGAACCTTGAGCTTCCTCAATAAAGTGGTTGCGACAAGTAAGGATGAAAGGTAGGATGTGAGCCGGGATGTCTCGAACTTTTTGGGTAAGTTGCGAAGTCCGAGAAGCGATAATCTCATTGAGCATTCCCTGAGCTTCCAAGGCAAGCGGGCGCGCGCCGGTAATAGTGATGGGCACCATAACCTCCTCTTCCTCGTCATCTGGGAGGGAGGTAGTAGTTCCGTTCGTTGCGCTTGCATGTCCGTTGGGAGTATCATCCTTGGGGGGAATATCGACCTTGACACCGGTAGCCTCGCGAACCTTCTTGAGAGTCGCGCCTATAAGTATGAATGATAAATGCATGGAATGCTAGTGAATGCATAGTCTTACCCTTGGGTCCGATTATAGCTGCAATAGTAGACGCGGGGGCATTCAAAGTCAAAGTAACCTAGTGAAGCGATTGAGACACAGGAAAGAGGTAGCTCAAAAATTGTCACCTACCACAGGGCTCAAAGTGGCTAGTAAGTGACGCTTAGCCCTGTCAAGGTCCTTTTGAGTCTCACCCTTCATGCAAAAGGTAGTCTGCCGACTCTGATTTGTCGATGCCTCTATTCTGATCCTGTACTTTGCCGTGACCTGCTTCATGGTTTCACCAATTGAAGTTTGTTTACCATCCTTGGTGGGAAGCTCAGCTTGAATGACCGTGAAATAATCTGTGATGACTGGTGTGGATTTAACAGTAGCCTTGATGCGAGGACCAGCATCAGAACCCCAGGCAGACTTGCCAGGCGCAGCAGCAGCAGGCGTAGAGGTGGCGAGAGTGGGAAAATCCGATTGCGAGTCTGCGTCGGCGGGGACCTGAATGACACGTTTGGGCTTGGTTGTCGTCTCCCCAAGAGAGGGAAATGGGTCAGGAGCTCCTTCGAGTTCGTGTCTCTTCTAAAATTATAAATAACGTTCATCAGGCCAACACGTCGATGAACACGGAGAGACTGACTGACCTGGAGTTCAGCTGCGCTGAGTTGCATGTTTCAAGGCTTACGGGTGTCCAAAGCACAGAACCTATGACGAGAAATACCTGTGTCGAACTAAAGTCGACGCGTAAACCAAAATCCAGAGGATAGGAATCAAGTAGGGAATTGAGTCGGAAAACAACGGACGACGTGTCGAAGCCCAAATGGGTTATAATAGGAGAGGTGAGAAATATCACATCACTATTACATAATAGTCATCGACATCAACTTGCAGGATGAGTTGGGATCAAAGAAATTCATAACTTTATTCTCTCCGTGTAGACATCGACATCAATTCAAAGGTATATATGCTATAGTAGCAGTAGAGTCAAACCAACTAGTAACCAATAAACACATACAATGTTTGAGAACAAATGATATACAGAGCGTCAGAGCATATACCAAACCGCAGAGCATATCAAGACAAATAATTTGCTACAGAGTACTCGACCAATACAATCCTACCATTTAAAGTCTTCCTCTTGCACCAGTCGAAATTTGAGTGGGACCGCAGGTGATACGCCATCTCCAGCTGGTGGCTTAACGACTGGTGTGTGAAACGCCTTCAACTGCCAAACGATTTCTTTGATATGTCCGTTGGCGTCCGGATCAGTTGGGAGCACAAAATGCAGGCGGAGCACGAGTGCGGCGATGATTTGTTCTGATGAGCCAAGATATTTCAGACTCGACAGCCATACGCAAGGTGCAAGGGCTTACTCATTTCCATTTCGGCAAACTTGAACCCTCTGTAAATACGGTGTTAGCACGCCGATGGATATGTCGTGCATTTGTACTTACATGCAGGAACGACTGCCACCGAGAAAAGTCATCCTGCGTATGGTCAGCGAACATGCTGCGCTATGGCCTAACGGATAATGACTGACATGTTGGAATAAACACCAGGATACTTAATGCCATCTTTGACCCCAAGGATGGGCGCGGGTAGCTTCGACGACAGTACCCCGACACCATCGGAGGGAACATCCGTTCCTGGCTCATCCTTTGTCACCGGGGAAGGAAGCCATCGCTCAGGCTTCCACTCATTCGCATCATCACCCCATATAGTTTGATTGCGGTTTGCAACTAAAATAGAGATGACGATGAACACGTTCTCATCAACCGCGATAGAAGATATTTCTGCTCCGGATGACGAGCGAACAGGGAATTGAAGAGGAAGAGTAGTTGCCTTGAGCACCCTGTAGATATGCTTGCTCGGTTAGTACTTCGGGTGATGATGAACGACATACTTTCGGCCCATGTGCGGTAGAGAAGGATAAAGCCGCAATGTCTCTCTGACAATTGCATCGAGAAATGGAAGATTAATTAGCGCATCGTATGACAAGTGGAGAAGTGGATTGTCGTGCTCGGAAAACGAAGAACCTTCCTGTGCAGATTTGATGGCATCACGAATTTCGCTTCTCAATCGAGCTTGGGCGAGTGGGTTCTTGGCAAGTAGGTAAATGCAACGAGACAGAGCAGAGGTCGTCGTATCTAGGCCAGCGAATACCATAACGCTGCAATTAAACGAGTTAGATCACTTTCATGTTTATAATGAGCGGGCGGCTTACTTCATTTGTCCCAATAGCTCAGCATCGGTGAGTTGCTCTGAACTGGAAGACGCAGAGTTTGCCTTCACTGCGCATACCTCAGTAACATATGGACCAAAACGTTGTGGAACTAACTCATGATGTCCATCACATCTTTCCTCCGACCCGATTTGAGACCATCAACTTCAGGTTGCACATCAGTGGGGGGTGGGGTAGCTGCAGTCTCTAGTGCTGCCTTTTTCTCCGCGAAAGCTTTCTTGCTACCACTGTCCATGACTTCGGTGATTCGTCGCATCTCTCGCAAATCTTTCATCAATTCAGTGGGAATCCAGGGCGCCGTGATCAAATTCACAAGCTTCCTTATCCAGTATGACGAAAAGTTGCGCATAACCAAGGGCACAATTGGCCGAAAATACAATAACTTTGATATCATGGGACTGCAACGATAAGTCAAGAATTACTACCGCTGTAAGAGGATTGCTGTATTTTATAGCACGTACCTTATATTCCGGAGTGCTTCAGTATATTTGTCGTCCTCTGCATCTAGAGTATTGCTTGGATAACCAAGAATCGCCTGGCAAACGCCATCAAGCGCACTGCGAGATAACAAAGAGAGCACATCAATCTCTCTGTATGCTGTTATAAAAGAGTTAAATAAATTGCCGATGTCGATGTGTATTTTTGCGTGTGAACGGACTTACAACCATCGTCCGGAAGCTTAGATACGACGATAGAGGTCAGTCTGTGGGCAATGGGCTGCAATGTAGGTAGTAATTCTCGCAAGTTCGAGGTCGAAAAGACAGGGTTGAGTAGCCTGCGTTGTTTTCGATGCTGCTCTCCTATACATGTTGTCAGATACCTCTCAGCCATGATATGCCATGATATCATACCGGTAGTGGCTATGAGACCATCCCCGAATATCATCTTGTTGTTCCTTTATAACACGAAGTCAATATATGCGGGTGTGAAAGAGCAATAGAATACCGACGTAATAAAGACATCAGGTTCTTCAAAGTCATGCTGGTCTTTGATGGTAACGTGATACAATGCCAGTGGATCAGATAGATACACTACATCCTGGGGAGAGCAGCGTTCGTTTAGATGTTGCAGAGTAACAACATGTACTTACTCCGTATAGACTTGTTAGCTTGACCGCTCCGCCATACTGTTCAGCCAATTTTACGGAGTAATCGAGACCACACTCGAATATTTTCCGGACATTCCCTGAGCTCCCCAAGTCAGACGTATGATAAAAACGAGTGTAACCACGGTAGAGAACCTATCAGCCAGTGGCCCTCCTTGGGGCCATCAAGGTCGAGATTGGATTTTCTTGATGAGCCGCAAAACGTCTTCCACAGAGCAAGCAGCGAGAGGAATCCAATGCCGGATGTGACTAGTACTTGGGAGGACATGAGGCAGGGAGTGTGGGTATGCAATTCAAAACATCGACTGCGGCGTATTTATGCGAGCGTGTCTTTAATGAAGGGTTGGAGTTCCGTTGAACGTTCCAATTGCCGTTCTGGCGGACATGATAAGTAGCGCTCGTTCCTAGGTTGGATCCGTTTTCATGTGATACCGAGGCTACTCGCATCCAGTCTTCATTCCTTCTGAAGACTAGCAATTAAGTATATACGTACAACATTAAATTACAGTACTGTACGTATACGTAGTAGGCTAGCTGGTGTTAGACTGGTATATCTGGCTTTGAATTTGAATGTTGAGCGGATTCTCACAGTAACGTGATGAATAAGCCTTTTCGGGTATAACAAAACCAGGTGAGCTTTTTGCTGAGCCCTTGCAAACAGTCGCTAAGTCCCTGCTTGTCTGCGATCAACTTCGACAACGGAACATTCGAGTGCGTTAGCTGACGGGCAGTATCGTTTAATAGATATTTCATCGCACATGTAACTTATTTCTACTAACTATCACTATTTTTATTACTGTCTTCGGTCTATCACTGCCTGCAACATTATGCAAGACTCTTCAATCATCCTGGATAGTGATTTCAATCATTCGGTGGACTCTGGCTTCATTGATATCACAGAACCACTGAGGCTGTTCCAACTTCTCCCAGACTCTCACCACACAAACACATCAAGTCTGTTCTCAAGATATTACGAGAAGGTCGCATATCAATTCTCGACTTTATGCTGTCAATCCTCGATCCTTCAGAGATTGAATTTGCCTTCAATTGTGATTGAATATACAACTACTCTATGCAGGAAAAGAAAAACTCTACAGGAAAACTGGAACAAATGCTTGACTGCATGTTCACAGATATAGTGTTGCGGAAGTCCGGTTTGGTCCGGTTCAGCAACAAATTTTGCGAACGCTGAACCGGACCTCACGTCCGGTTCAATCGTTTTGCTGAATGCTGAACCGGACGCCATGAACACGTTCATGGCGTCTGGTTCACATCCGGTTCAGCGTTCGAACATCGAACACATTGTAAATATACTCGATTGTACTATAGCTAGTAGTAAGTAGTACTGGTACACTACTGTGAAGCAAGGCCAAGTGAAATTAATGCAAGGCAAGACTAAAGATCAGCTGTCGTCTCATGATCCATGTCAGTAGCTGCATCCGTAGTTACCCCGTTATCCTGGTCTCCTTCACTTTCCTCCTCAGAGCCCTCACTCGTGACCACTGACCTGCTAGCCTTGCATTTGCGCAAGACAGCGTTGTTGGGGTCAACAAGCTTGGGTGCAGGGCGTGGGATACGAGTCGAGCGACGTGCCTGAGCGGGAAGCACAGGCAGTGGAGTATCGTCGTCAGGATCATTGTACCATCGGATTTGACTGGCGTCGAGGAGAGTTCCATCTGCACCCAGACCACACTGGTCAGCCATGTTGTGAGGGGGAAAGCTTGAAGAGAGTTGAGCTTACCTTGAATTTGATCCATTTTAACTTCCATTGAGTTCATGAGTGCCAAACAATTCATGTAACTACCCTAGAAAAAAAACAACCCGTTAACAAATACATTAGCACTAAACCAAATTAACCAAAGTCTCCATACCTTATCAGGTGCTTCCTTTGTGATGTTTTGGTTAGTGGTAGGCAAATAAACCTTCACGGACCTTGCCAGTGTGGCATGGTCCTTGCGAACCGGATTCCAAGCAAAAAAGTCGTGAGTAATCATGTCATGTTCAGTGTATTGTGTGTGTGGGTGATGTCATCTCGTATGTGTGAGTAGCCTAAAATGGAAGCAGTTCAAAAAGGTTCGGACACATTCAACGCGTTCAAGGAATGCTGAACGCTGAACTGGACCAATGGTCCAGTTCAGCCTATACTCTGAACATTGAACTGGACCGTGGTCCAGTCCACGAAAGGTCCGGTTCGAACCGCGGTTCAGAACCGAACCTCCGCATCACTACACAGATAGGCAATAGCACGGGTAACCCGCTGTAGAAAGCTGATCTCCGCTGGGCTCAGCAGAAATCGTACTACCTAGACAACAAATATTTAGGTAGATCTTAGCACGACCTAGTCTGCTATACTTGCAGAGCAAGTGTGTTTGATCCTATAGGGATTGCTAATTGGTATTAGTAGTAAAAATGCATCAGTAATGCAAATAACAAATTGTCTGGTGATGCGAAATGATGTCCGAAGGTACTTATCCAATGTCCGAAGCCAAAGTGCGATGTCCGAGATTTCGGACTTTCGGACTTCACGATAATAGGTCGGAAACTTTATAATGAGTGTCGGATTGCGAGCGGTATGCGCGAGTATAACGAGTGACGGAGTATGACGGTGAACGAATGGTAATATTTTGCAATGCAACTAAGAACTACGAGAATATTCTGGGTGATCTGCAGAGTCGGGAAACGGCTCCTAACTACTGGATCATGATTGCTACGGGTCACTACAGAGTATTTAAGTAAGTACATAGAAATTCGGAAAACTACAGGCGAAGATAGTAGTGATATATTTCGGGTCCGATGTCCTATGTAATAAGACACGAGGTACTGTGGAGATGTAATAATGCGGTCCGAATGTCAGAAAACGTGCACAGGAATAACTACGCACCTAGTGAGGCTAGTTCGGATGGACAGGACACGGGATGGACAAGTGCGCGCGAAGTGCGATCGGCCAATGTGATGTCTGAATGTCCGATGTGCCTGATCCGATATAGAGTGGCTCGGACATGTGCGAAAGTGTGTCGGACATGTGCGCATATGTTTTGGGTGTTGACGTGAGTATGGAAATACGTGGTTTTGAGCCCAACACCGCGACCATCACTACATCGTGCTTCTGTCATGAGTGAAGAAGAAGAAAATGCCTTACATACTGGGAGCACAGTTGTCCATATTGGTCTTGATGGCAGTGAAACTGAGAGCCAAGCTGGCGGTGAGGAAGATGACACCAACAATGCAAGTGCCAAAGAAGATCCAGAAGATCCAGAAGCTGAACTCGGTATGATCCTGTAAAAAGCAACCATAGTCAAAATCTGACGTGATGAAATCTAGCGAGACTCACCAAAGATTGGACTGCTCCCATTTATTCCTTCTTCAACCCCAT
Source organism: Suillus bovinus (assembly GCF_016758785.1). Classification (NCBI taxonomy): domain Eukaryota; kingdom Fungi; phylum Basidiomycota; class Agaricomycetes; order Boletales; family Suillaceae; genus Suillus; species Suillus bovinus. The sequence goes on along the minus strand of NW_024542090.1, from coordinate 274,069 downwards.
TCCTGTGATTGGCCACATCAACGGATGAAGATTCCATGCGTTCAGTTGCTGCACGAGAGGGTGCAACCAATCGATTCATCGTTTCCTTGATAAAGCAGACACAAAGTCCACAAGCAATATGTGGAAACACACTAAAAAATGCTGGGGAATGGAGACAGTTGAGATTGTCGATAAAGCGAAGAATGCAACAGTGGCACGAGAATCAATTATCAAACCTCTCTGTACAATGGGTTCAATTACAACAGCTTTTGAAAGGAAGGGGAAGGGGAAGGTAACATACTCACACAGACAGCATACCAAAACCAAGAGCTGAGCTGAAATAGTGCGATGGGTATCTGAGAGTGTGCGGCCATTTAAAATCGTTGAAGACTGTGGCTTCCAGTCGTTGATGAAAACAGGGCGGCCTGAGTGTTATATCCCGTCAGCATCAACAGTATCACGCGACATTAAGCTTGTTTTTGCACGAACACGTAAACAAATAGCTAGGATGCTTCAGGTATGTCAGTAACAATGTGCACCACACAAACAACTCACTCCTGATAGAACTACGAGGGCAATCTTAACTTCGCTACCAACGCCTGGATGTCTCCAAATCACAAAGCATTTGTTGCTGTGTCCGTCCACTTCGAGCAAGACGGACAACCTTTCAGCTTGATACTGGATGTCGTTGAAGTGGCAAAGTCCCATAGTGGAATCAACCTCGTGGAGGCATTTGCGAATATACTGCAAGATTTCAGCATATCAGACAAGGCATGTGCGATGCAATCAATGTGTTGAATTAAAATTGACACTCACAAAGGTTCTGAGCATTACATGCGATAATGCATTCAATAATGACACAATGGTCAACGAGTTGAGTGATCTACTGGAGGACTTCCCAGGAGAAACAAATAGGACACGATGTTTCCTTCATATTGTCAATCTCATTGCCAAAACATTGATCCGACAGTTTGATGTACCTAGAGCAAAAGCAAACACCATGATGGACGAAGCAGAACAGCAACTTCAAGATCTCGCAAAGGATATTGATATTGATGAATTGGGACTGAACGAGAGAGATGATGAGGAGAACGACAATATCGAGGGATGGGTTGATGAGATGGTGCAACTGTCAGCGTGCAAACGCCAGGCTGTGCGAAATAGTGTTGGACCTATATGATTTGTCCTTGTAAAGGTTGAAGTAATTTCCCACTCGTAACAAAACAAAGTACTCACCTTTGTTGTAGCTACATAAACTAGCCTTCAAGATCATCCACTCGACAACCAAACTTCTTCCAGTGTGGTATGATGTTCTCAAGAAGTGCAAACTCAGTCAGCGCATCATGCCACGTGATGTTGCGACCCGATGGAACTCAACTTTTGATATGCTCACCTTTGCCCTTAAGTATCACGAAGCTATTGATATGATTTGTGCTGACAAGAACATGGATCTTCAGGACCACGAGCTGAGTGAGAAGGAATGGGAGCTTGCACAACAATTGTGCGATGTTCTAAAGGTAAGTTCTCCATTCTCACGTTGAACTTCAGTGCTAACAGAACATAATACTAGATACTCAAGGATGCAATGCTCTTTTTCTCTCGATTGATGCCGAATCTCGCAACCGTCATTCCTGCAATGGACATGATCAACAGAAAACTCACAACAGATTCTATCACACGCGCTTATGAGCTGGCTATTCGAGTGTCACTTGGACTGGCGAAGAACACACTGAACCGCTACTACAGTATGACCGACTGGTCAGAAGTTTATCGGATTTTGATGGGTAAGTTTTCTGTCATACTTTACCAGTGTACTTTACTGACGCTGACACCACTTCCAGTACTGCACCCTCAACACAAACTATCATATTTCAAGGAGGCTGGATGGGGAGCTGAATGGATTCAAGCCGTGGAGAGTATCGTTCGCAATGAGTTTGAGCGCTCTTACACAACCACTACTAACAACACCAACTCGTATGATGCTGTGGATGAGGACGAAGTCCAGGAAACATCAGCAGTATGTATTGTCTTGTCTAACTTTACTGTTTTCTCACCATTATTTTAACCAGCAAAAATCTCATAACATCTTTGACGAACTTCCAGTGTTAGCAGCACCCAAGCAGTCAGAGCTCCGTGATGAGCTCGATTCATACCTCAGCACAGATCCGGAATATGTTGCTGACATCTTAGCTTGGTGGACCGAACGGAAGGCAATGTATCCTCGACTCTCCCGAATGGCCCTAGATTATCTGTCAATTCCTGGTGAGTTTTTTTATCAGCCTCACGTCCGTCGGCAACTCATCTCGCTCATTATATGTAGCGACATCAGTTGATGTAGAGCGAATTTTTAGCCGCGGCTGCCTCTTGTTATCTCATGTCTGCAGTCGCCTATCTGCCCAGTCTGTCTGCGCATTGCTTTGCTTAGGTTCCTGGAGTCTTTTAGGGTTGGTCAAAGACCAAGATGTTATGGCTGTTGCTGTGATGCCCGAGGTAGTTGGTGAAGAGAACAAGCTTGACGATGGATGGGATTCAATTCGATTGTAGTTCTTATTATAAGCCGTTTACATGTATATACTTAGTACCCATAGTACACCTGAATACCCATGGACCCATACCCAAACCCACACCCAACAACACGGGTCTAGTTCCACACAGGTATGGGTGCAGGTACAGCATGGAATACCCGCAGTGTAGCAATGGTCGCAGCGTTGGGCTCAAAACCACGTATTTCCATACTCATGTCAACACCCAAAACATATGCGCACATGTCCGACACACTTTCGCACATGTCCGAGCCACTCTATATCGGATCAGGCACATCGGACATTCAGACATCACATTGGCCGATCGCACTTCGCGCGCACTTGTCCATCCCGTGTCCTGTCCATCCGAACTAGCCTCACTAGGTGCGTAGTTATTCCTGTGCACGTTTTCTGACATTCGGACCGCATTATTACATCTCCACAGTACCTCGTGTCTTATTACATAGGACATCGGACCCGAAATATATCACTACTATCTTCGCCTGTAGTTTTCCGAATTTCTATGTACTTACTTAAATACTCTGTAGTGACCCGTAGCAATCATGATCCAGTAGTTAGGAGCCGTTTCCCGACTCTGCAGATCACCCAGAATATTCTCGTAGTTCTTAGTTGCATTGCAAAATATTACCATTCGTTCACCGTCATACTCCGTCACTCGTTATACTCGCGCATACCGCTCGCAATCCGACACTCATTATAAAGTTTCCGACCTATTATCGTGAAGTCCGAAAGTCCGAAATCTCGGACATCGCACTTTGGCTTCGGACATTGGATAAGTACCTTCGGACATCATTTCGCATCACCAGACAATTTGTTATTTGCATTACTGATGCATTTTTACTACTAATACCAATTAGCAATCCCTATAGGATCGAACGCACTTGCTCTGCAAGTATAGCAGCATAGGTTGTGCTAAGATCTACCTAAATATTTGTTGTCTAGGTAGTACGATTTCTGCCGAGCCCAGCAGGAATCAGCTTTCTACATCATACACGAGGGAGATGGATAAGTGAGATTCACGCATGAGAGCTTCGGAGTGGCAGATTGCCAAGTTGATCATGTAATTGGAACACCTTCCTTTCCGAAAAGCAGCAATGATGCCCTGGTTGTCACTGCGGATCAGGATATCAGCTCCTCGTATGCCTTTGGCGTGGATCAGACAGATGGCGAGTTCGACAGCTGTAGCCTCCAGCCAACCTATGTCTCAAGATGGACCATGCCACATAGGAGAGGTGCACCAAAATGCCCAGCAAGAGTTCCAGAGAAGTCCAATACCTGAACTGGTAGAGGCGTCTACATAAATGTTGTAGTCTCTGGTAGGAGGAAGTGGTGATATGTCTAGAGGTGTCGGAGTGACTGATAAAGTGCATAACCACCACTTTAGATCCGATTTGGTGGAGTTGCTGATGTACCGGGGGGCAAAATCCAATTTATAAGCCACGATGTTCGTGTAGAGGTTCGGGAGGTATGATCTACCCTCTGGGTAGCAAAAAGAAGAGTGATTGAGAAACCCGGCGATCTGTTCCAACTCACATTTGGGCACTTGCGAGTCTAGATAGAGGGATAGGAAGGTGTCACGAATACCTTTAACAAATCACTATTCTTTCTTGAATCTTCCTAAGCGCCAATATAAAGCGCCTAAGTCAAACCCTAACCCTATCCCAAAAGTGTCTACCAGTTCAGAAATTCCTTTAGCGCCCACGACGTGTCTTTGATGTGACTGATGAAGAAGATGAGTTCTTTGATTGTGATTAGATTAGATATGATAAGATAAGATAAGGTCACATGATACTTCTTTAATATTCTACGATGTTCTATGGTACGATTCCCTTTTCCTTTTTATGATTGGCTAGTAGTTGTATCTCAGTTTCAATCTCCGTAGGTAGCACGTCTTGGTTGATAGTTCTTTAGTTCAAACCTCTTGTATCTACACTGTAGCAATCCAAGACGTACCTGCTTCTCTTTTCTTTGTTGTGATAACCTTAGTCGAGTCCTAGTCTCTGCCCAAGCATTAATTCGTTATTTGGGTTGTGACAGAAGGTCGATAGACGAGAGACATATTTGAGCTGCTTACATTCCAGCAAGACAATGGTCTTGCTGGGGATATCCCATAAGAAGCCAACGTAAGTGCCATCATTTTCAAAAGGTTGTCCTTTGAGCTCGTGCCAGGGGACTTTGGCCTCGGCCACTAGAGATTTGGCATGCGGGAGGTCATAGTTGTAACGTGTCATATCCCATATTCCGGACCTACATCCGATAATATTCCCATGCCTCATCTGGACCTTCGGATGTCCTATCCATGTCTGCAGTCCTCTATGCATCCAGATCCCTTTACCTTCGCAGCTAGCCTGCATCATTCATCCTTTGTCCTATCCCACATATCCACGCATCTCGTCCAGACCATATCTGGCCCGATCCAGTCCGATGCATAGATCCACTTCCGATCTGATATCGATAAGCTTCTTAATCCATTTCCTGTGCATATAACACTAACACAGCCTATCCGGTATTCCTTGTTCCCTGTACCTCAGTTATACTTACTACCAGTATGCTTACTGATCCATTAACCTATGCTTCATTTCCGACTCGCATTTGTTAACTTTGCTTATGCTTCATAGATAGCCTTGGACCTTTGCTTATTGATCTTTCTGATAGTCACTTAGTATATAAACTCTTGTATATGTCTTGTAGTCCCTCAGTCTGAATATCATATTAGTCCTCACACTAGTCTTCACAACTAAGTCCTTATACTAGTTCCTTCCTTGTGAAATCTTCCTTAGGCCTAGGGAGGAATTTCCTAGGCTGGAGCTCCGCTCCTCCGCTCCTCCAATCCTCTGATCCTATATTCCTCCAAGTTTCCGGAAGTTCATCCGAATCTTTCCTGCAGTCCTCTGGACCTATTCTGCTTTGGACATTGTCCTTGCAGCCTTACCTCTGTTTGCTTCTACTCAGGACAAGTCCTGAGTAGCCACTACACATATTCATATCAGGACGAAACCTCATTGTAATTTCTGGAAGTTCCTCCAGAACTTTCCCACACTCATCCAGAAGTTACTTGCACTCGTCCGGAAAGCCCTTCTGAAGTTTCCCGCACCTTCGGATATCCTTCAGACTTCCTAGGATCTTCTCCGGACATCAATCTGAAATTACGGGCACATACTCGGGTAAGGGGCACAGCGTACGAGCTGAAGCCAAGCCCCTCAGAATCAGTCCTACCCTTTGTGCATGGTCTTAACATAACAATAGATTATACCTCGAGATATCCTCAAGAAAGAACCATTGGGGGAAGGGAATCTGAAGATGGCAATGTCATCAACCCACTTCTTTGTAGGCTTGACATCCAGAACATGCCAGATGTGAACGGTCGCATCCGCGACTTCTCCTTGAAGCCCTGCTGCAGATGCTAAGCCAAAAGGTATGTTATGGTCTATATAAAGTTTACCGTCATGGTAAATGACCAGGTAACACTTGTGTTCTGGTGCACAGGGGATGCCACGGTAAGCAGCCTCGATGTCCAGGGTGGCCATCTGGGCTCCTGGCGGCACATGGCGGATCTGAGAGTGTGTGAGATGATGTTTGAGAAGAGAGAGACGTGTATGTGAAGGGTACATGCCTTCAAACGATGGAGTATGCGATGGAGAGAGGGGAGGGGAAGAGGAAAGTGACGTACTATTTCTGCAAATTCGGCTGTGGTACCCCATTCTGTGGGATAATCTTCCGCATCAATCTCATCATTGACTGAAAGTCCCATCAAGCCTGCATATGAGAGGTGTCGGCATATGCGATACTTGTCCAGCTCACTGCCTAAGCCCTTCTTGACTACTACTTGTAGTGGTGAGGAGCGAAAGTGGCCTATTTTGGTGTACAAGGTGTCGTGAGTGTACAGTCCTGAAAAACAGCCTTTTGCAAGTTCCTCTGCGACGTATTCATCACAGACCTCCTTGTAAATGTCTGTGCCAGGCAGGTTGTTAGGAGTGTATGTGGATGTGAGAGGGGAGAGATTAAGAGCTATAGGAAAATTGTGCTGAAGCTTGAAAGTGAGCTCTGGGAATTGATGTGTGAGGTTCATGCATGTGAGGAGTCTATCGAAGCCATCCGCCGAATAGGGCATGTTGATGAATGAGTAATCAGGATCGTTGTCATATGAGGAAGGGGTGTGCTGCAGATTATGTGACTGTTACAGGAACATCTAGATGCTTGGGCCCCTACCATTTTTCTCCTTATCCTCCTCATCTCCGCCCTTGCATCACACCCTTACCCCGACCTTGCTCTTGTTATCCTCGTCATCCTTGCATTCCCCTTTGCCCTCTACCTGTCGCTCCAGAGCCAGTACATCTGGCTGGACCCTTTCTCTGACAAAGCATACCCATGCTCTGTTCCACCTGATGACTGATCCTGTGGACAGTCCCCTTTACCCTTACTGCCCAGACGGTAACCTATGATACAATGCACGCTGCATCCCCTTTACCCTGTTTCCTTTCTTGATCTATGACTCGGTGCGCAGTCACATGTTTTACTTATACTTAGCTCCGCAGTTGCATGGTCGTGCCCCTGCTTGTTTCACTTCTTGTTTCTGCTCCCTACCTCATTTCCTATCTGCATGTTCCGGTTCGCCTATGACTCACCTTGAACATGCCTTCCTTTTCTAGTAGCACCCTTTGACCAGTTCCCTTTCCAGTAGTACGAGTCACCATCCACTAATACACTTCCTTCCCTCTATATAAACTCGCTACCATGTATCTAAATCCCTAACTTGAATCTACTTGGTTCTTGACCTCCTACTCCTAACAAGAGTGATCTCTTCTGCCTAGCCAGCAGTCTATATTCTATCTTCTTATCTGCTCATCGCAGATAAGTCTTTAGTCTCGATCTTTACTCATCGACTTCGTCGACGAGCAAAGCCCCTGTTAACTAGTTGGACTTCTGTCCTTCTATTAACACAGATCTTACGATTAACCTTCAGGTGTCGTAAGCCTTGGCAGATACACTTATCGTTGAGCTCCGCTTGACATAAGCTACCCGATTTGGACATGGGCATTAAATCTTACTTGCCGAAGCTTCGCCAAGTAAGACCCCTAACCTTGGGCTAGCCCAGGGATGTACTCGATCATTGACGACACACGCTCTGTTTGAGCGTCATCAACAGATACTATCCAAGTTCGTAACAAAGCTCTCCAAGCAAGACTCCTAACCTTGGGCTAGCCCAAGGACGTCCTCGACTGTTGACGACATATGCTCTGTTTGAGCGTCACCAACAGATACTATCCAAGTCCGTAACAGTGATGAGCGAGTGAGGGTGGGGTGAGTGAACGATCTAACGAGAGTGTCAAGAAATGGTCTTCGTCAATGAGACCCAAGAAAGGATTCTCAACCAATGATTCAGATGCAGATGCGTGACAGAGCACTGTGCTCTGCACATCCACAGAAGGAGCAGAGGTGCTGCTTGGAATGGTCTCGTTTGCAAGGGCATTTGGGATTGTTGAGATTGTAGGTGACGCAAAGTTGTGAGCCATTGGAACATCTACATAGAGATCCGTCAGCGTATCTCGCATAGTTTTGTGAACCTTTTGACAAATTCTCTTCCAAGCAAGTGGAGAAGCGGTGTCCGGTGCATCCACAGATGATGCACATGGGGTCAGATGTCTTGAGAGATTTGTTGTCACGAAAGGACTGGGTGTCTGAGTCTGCGCCTTTCTTGCCTTTAGTCTTGGAAGGATTGTTGTAAGGTTCGAATCGAGAGGATGATACTGAGTTACGATCAGGGAGAGTGCTTCGAGAGAGCTGTTCCTGCATCCGAAACATGATATCCTGCATTGTTTCATATTTCTTGTTTTGCAGACGACGGTTCCATTCAAGCTGATTATGTTGGTGGGGCCGAAGAGTGTAATTCTGGCATGTTTCCATGTCAAACTCAATGATGGCATGAAAGTTCTTCCGAACTGCCTCATCTTTGGAGAGTGTAGTGAAGTGGTTAGTCCAGCATTCAAGAGAGTTGGTGTCACCAATGTCTTTGATCCATGTGAGATAACGCTGATAGGCTTCTTGCCATGAGAGCTGGTCCATGTCAAGTTCATTGTCGAATTGCGAAAGGTTGAGTAAATGGTATGAAACTCCATTGATATTGATCTTGGACCTTTTCAACAAATGTCCTTCACGATGCAAATGTTCAGTATTGGTGTTGGTGAACAAAGTCAGAGGGCAGTATTGACCAGCGAGTAGAAGGTTGTGAATGAAGCTGTGAATGCCAAAATTGTATGTAGAGTCTAGACCAGCCCCTCCCAGTGCTTCTTTCAAAGAATCGAAGAGCACTTTTGATACGGCAGTGACACTGGGTCTAGGTATGGATTTGGGGGTGAGAATGGAGATACCTTGATTTTGTGAATTGGGAGAGAGTTGTGCGAAGGCTGAGATCCATTGCTGCAGGGGGCTGTGCCTGTTGGTTGGGGTGGGAGGGGAATGAGAAGCTTGTCTGCAGGAACATTGGAATCTCCAGCGTCTCTGCATGCTTGGAGAGCAGCATTGTCAGAAGTATGTCTGAGGTTTTTGGCTATGATCTGATCGCGAGACATATGCTGGATGTTACGACTGGGATAGTTCTGCTGTCAAAGGTCAAAGATAGACCTATCAGGTTGACAGTTCATCGACCTTCCTAGTACAAGGAAGGTTTCTGGTTCAAGGGTTCCCTCTGCACGAGCGCTGCGGCTTCTATGCAGGATCCATGGCGAGTGGTTTTAGCACTTCTGCCTAGGCGGTGAGTGGTTTTAGCACTCCTACCGCAATCAAGAGTTCAGGCTAAGGACAGTGAGTGACTGCCTTAGAATCAGGTATCAGGCTACAAGGGTGGAGACATTGTAGATCAGGATTCAAGGGGAAAACCCAGTAGATTAAGTTAAGGAATACAACTATGGTACATGGGGTTTATATAGTGAAAAGGAGGCGGTGCAGCCATGGCAAGAAAAGGTAACAGAGATAGGAAAAAGAGTACAACCTATCAAGATAGCAAGATAGGTGAAACCGCCATGCGGCGCAAGATAGTATCTATGTTACAATCAAGAAGAAGAGAAGTGCGGACAGCCCGCTTGATAAAAGAATAACTGAGTCTAGATGGTTCTAGAGTCAGCGGCATGGTTACAAGAAGGAAAAAATGAAATAGGAGTAAATGTTATTGTAACACTGGACAGCCAAGGTGTTGGCCGAGGAGGTAGCATTGTTAGCCATGGAGGAAGGAGTGGTCGAAGGACCTGGGACTGGAGTGATGAATGCCATGGAGTAGAGTGTCGTAATTTGCGGGGTCATTGATGAAAAAGGATGGACAAAATTCGTCAAACGACGCGCAAATGGGGATGAGCGCAGAGGACAAGAGAGAATGAGGCGCCGATTCTCAGGTCAGACCCTTAAGAATAAGGCGTGAACGACGTGCGCTCAATTATGATTGAAGTGCGCTGTTCCTAGAGAATCTTCATGTGGTGAGCTTACAAAGGTCGTGTTTCATGTGTCAACATTCACAGGCTCACGATCCACTCTGAAACGGTCATTAATGCATTTATGTGCATCTTGTAGCTACACTTTTTAATGTACAACATGTTTCTTGTAATTACACTGCATAATGCATTAAGCTACCATGATGTTGTGTAGACATCGACATCAATTCAAAGGTATATATGCTATAGTAGCAGTAGAGTCAAACCAACTAGTAACCAATAAACACATACAATGTTTGAGAACAAATGATATACAGAGCGTCAGAGCATATACCAAACCGCAGAGCATATCAAGACAAATAATTTACTACAGAGTGCTCGACCAATACAATCCTACCATTTACATAAAGTCTTCCTCTTGCACCAGTCGAAATTTGAGTGGGACCGTAGGTGATACGCCATCTCCAGCTGGTGGCTTAACGACTGGTGTATGAAACGCCTTCAACTGCCAAACGATTTCTTTGATATGTCCGTTGGCGTCCGGATCAGTTGGGAGCACAAAATGCAGGCGGAGCACGAGTGCGGCGATGATTTGCTCTGATGAGTCACGATCGGTTAGATTCGGCAGCCATACGCAAAGTGCAAGGGCTTACTCATTTCCATTTCGGCAAACTTGAACCCTCTGTAAATACGGTGTTAGTACGCCGATGGATATGCCGTGCATTTGTACTTACATGCAGGAACGACTGCCACCGAGAAAAGTCATCCTGCGTATGGTCAGCAAACGTACTGCGCTATGGCCTAACGGATAATGACTGACATGTTGGAATAAACACCAGGATACTTAATGCCATCTTTGACCCCAAGGATGGGCGCGGGTAGCTTCGACGACAGTACCTCGACACCATCGGAGGGAACATCCATGCCTAGCTCATCCTTTGTCGCTGGAGAAGGAAGCCATCGCTCAGGCTTCCACTCATTCGCATCATCACCCCATATAGTTCGATTGCGGTTTGTAGCTAAAATATTGATGACAATTAACACGTTCTCATCAACCACAATGGAAGATATTTCTGCTCCGGATGACGAGCGAGCAGGGAATTGAAGAGGAAGAGTAGTTGCCTTGTGCACCCTGTAGATATGCTTGCTCGGTTAGTACTTCTGGTGATGATGAACGACATACTTTCGGCACATGTACGGTAGAGAAGGATAAAGCCGTAATGTCTCTCTGACAATTGCATCGAGAAATGGAAGATTAATCAGCGCATCGTATGACAAGTGGAGAAGTGGATTGTCGTGCTCGGAAAACGAAGAACCTTCCTGTGCAGACTTGATAGCATCACGAATTTCGCTTCTCAATCGAGCTTGGGCGAGTGGGTTCTTGGCAAGTAGGTAAATGCAACGAGACAGAGCAGAGGTCGTCGTATCTAGGCCAGCGAATACCATAACGCTGCAATTAAACAAGTTAGATCACTTTCATGTTTATAATGAGCAGACGGCTTACTTCATCTGTCCCAATAGTTCAGCATCGGTGAGTTGCTCTGAACTGGAAGACGCAGAGTTTGCCTTCACTGTGCATACTTCAGTAACATATGGACTAAAATGTTGTAGACCTAACTCATGATGTCCATCATATCTTTCCTCCGACCCGATTTGAGACCATCAACTTCAGGTTGCACATTAGTGGGGGATAGGGTAGCTGCAGTCTCTAGTGCTGCCTTTTTCTCCGCGAAAGCTTTCTTGCTACCACTGTCCATGACTTCGACGATTCGTCGCATCTCTCGCGCATCTTTCATCAATTCTGTGGGAATCCAGGGCATCGTGATCAAATTCACAAGCTTCCTTGTCCAGTATGACGAGAAGTTGCGCATAACCACGGGCACAATTGGCCGAAAATACAAGAACTTTGATATCATGGGACTGCAACGATAAGTCAAGAATTACTACCGCTGTAAGAGGATTACTGTATTTTTCATAGCACGTACCTTATATTCCGGAGTGCTTCAGTATATTTGTCGTTCTCTGTATCTAGAGTATTGCTTGGATAACCAAGAATCGCCTGGCAAACGCCATCAAGCGCACTGCGAGATAACAAAGAGAGCACATCGATCTCTCTGTATGCTGTTATAAAAGAGTTAGATAAATCGCCGATGTCGATGTGTATTTTTGCGTGTGAACGGACTCACAACCATCGTCCGGAAGCTTAGATACGACGATAGAGGTCAGTCTGTGGGCAATGGGCTGCAATGTAGGTAGTAATTCTCGCATGTTTGAGGTCGAAAAGACAGGGTTGAGTAGTTTGCGTTGTTTTCGATGCTGCTCTCCTATACATGTTGTCAGATACCTCTCAGCCATGATATGCCATGATATCGTACCGGTAGTGGCTATTAGACCATCCCCGAATATTATCTTGTTGTTCCTTTATAACACGAAGTCAATATATGCGTGTGTGAAAGAGCAATAGGATACCAACACAATAAATGCATCAGGTTCTTCAAAGTCATGCTGGTCTTTGATGATGACGTGATACAATGCCAGTGGATCAGATAGATACACTACATCCTGGGGAGAGCAGCGTTCCTTTAGATGTTGCAGAGTAACAACATGAACTTACTCCGTATAGACTTGTTAGCTTGACCGCTCCGCCATACTGTTCAGCCAATTTTACGGAGTAATCGAGACCACACTCGAATATTTTCCGGACATTCCCTGAGCTCCCCAAGTCAGACGTATGATAAAAACGAGTGTAACCACGGTAGAGAACCTATCAGCCAGTGGCCCTCCTTGGGGCCATCAAGGTCAAGATTGGGTTTTCTTGATGAACCGCACAACGTCTTCCACAGAGCAAGCAGCGAGAGGAATCCAATGCCGGATGTGACTAGTACTTGGGAGGACATGAGGCAGGGAGTGTGGGTATGCAATTCAAAACATCGACTGCGGCGTATTTATGCGAGCGACGAGCGTATCTTTAATGAAGGGGTAGAGCTCGGTTGAACGTTCCAATTGCCGTTCTGGCGGATATATGACATTGTAGTAGCGCTCATTCCTGGCCTAGGTTGTCATGTGATACCGAGAATTGAGGCTTGGCCTTATGGCAGCAAGCTACACGACTCCTTTTCTCTCAATCACGCCATTTTCAGAGACCACCAGTTCGGCATATAACTCTATATCTCTCGTTATCCTGTCCAACTCGATACCCATTCACATACCCGCTTTCGCACTTTTGTACTCATTGTCTCGTCATTCAAACCCTACACTATCATAACGCGACGCCACTCCTGTTTGGCTCCATTCAATCATTCGGCCTAGCTATACTGAGGACCCTTATCGACTACAGTATTATGACAAGCTTATAGCGCTCGTTCCTAGGTTGGATCATGTGATACCGAGAATTATCCTCAAGATGGCGCATTCATTTTGTACTTCTTCCTGTTGTTGCGCGGCACATTCGACACTGCCATGGTCTATTGCCAACGCAACACTTCCACCGATCCACTCTTCCATACTTATTACTCATCGTGGTATGCTTAACTTCTCTCACAGGCCCTGAGCGCTCGACATCAAGACATGCTACACCAAGAACCCATACCATTCATATACTCTCTGGCACCAGTCATGCTTTTCCCGGATCCTCACAGTCCCGTCCCGTGACAGTCAAAGCTCATCTTCCATTCTGCGAAAATTCTATGAATGAACATTACACTATGCGGTGTTCTTCGAAGATTCTGAGCGGAGGTGAACGCCATTCCAGTGCACTGGTGACTGAGTGCAATATTAGAAGAGCTTGCGCCATGGCACATAGCCATACTCTATCCAGGTGCCTCGAACCGATCATAATGCGACAGCTGTAGAGTCCACTCTTGGGCCGGTTCGTGTTCCTACTGTCGATGGTTGGTACAATACATGGCGGACCTTTCGACCGACCTATCTGAGTGGATGCGACAGTCGAGCTCGGCCGTGATTGGTTCGATGGGTCTTAGTTACAAAGGCCATCGGAAATGGACGTTGCTCAACTTTCTGGCGGTTATAATTAGAATTTTCAGCCTGGTGGTATATGTATTGTTCTGAATCGTTATTATATGTCTGAATGATTGTTTGTAGAGGATCATTCGTCGTCTGTTGTTACAGACGATGAACAAGTTTAAGCTACCCAAGCGGGTTCATCTTCATCATGTTTGTCTGTACCTCTGCGAAATGAACATGCTTTAGACAATTTTTTTTGGTGGCTATGAAAGTTCATCGAGAACCGTTCTGAGTGAATTGGCAGTTACCCGCAGTCTTCATCTTAACATGTTAGGACAAGAGACTGCGGCGGCATCCATCAGTTCCATAACAAGCTCGAGCGCCAATGTGAACGTGCCAATGCCTACTGTGGCTGAAGGTATCCATTATTCTCGTACTCCTTCTAAAACGCACTCACCCTAGAAAAGTCAGATCAGGAGCACTATACGATCCGAGGATACTCCCTGACTACCGGGGGACATACTTTCAGCTACGACAGAACAAGCTCAAGTGACAGCTGAATATCTACGATACGGCAGAGAATGGGTTAAAGCTCATCCCAATCCACGAAATATATTTGAAATTGAGTCCTGGAACGCTCGTTCTCGCCGTCTGCGAAGCTCATGTGTACAACGTGGTGCAAAACGACCAACCAACTAACATATGTATAAAACAACATGGTCCGAGACGCACACTGACAATCCCTTTTTACAGACGTTCCAGCAAGCTATGAAAGTCCTACATCCTTCCTATGAACCATCATATTCATGTTTTCATGATTCAAAAAGTTCAGTGTCACCGTTCATCTCGCGGCTTATCTGAGTTGATCCGTACGAGTATTTGTAACAGCCTGGCCTTGTAGCATGATATGTAATTTCAGTACTTAAAATGTTGGTTTCCCGGCTGTGTTCCTCGATCACGTGACTCGTTGAGATATCCGACGTGGAACTTGCAGATTGTCGCGATGACATATACATATGAAGTATCAGAGTCCACGAAAGCAATTCACAAAGTTTGAAGTGCACACACACCACATTCTTTATATCTAGCCTCCTAGGTATATTTCCCATCACCATACAGAATTCCGACTCTTCACATGCCCTGTTTCTGGCATAGAGCATATGTGGCTCTCGCATTCTCCGCCTTGGCTGCTATAGGCGTCAGCTCGGTTTCATTCCTAGGAGACAGCCTTATACGACACAATCCAGTTCAGAACGTGCTTGAACACGAATCTGCTCATGGAGAACCACTCTGCCAACATTCGGTATGTAGTACTTATGTGTGAGGCTGGACACATCATTCATACACGTGTCTTCACAGACAACTGGTCCGATAGAAACTACCTTATGTGATTACGAGACGATAGAGAGTGTGAATGGGGAGCTATATAATGTGCTCAGTGAGTTAGTGCAGATGCCATTCTTTAAGTATTTCCAGGTCCGTTCCCGGCTCAGACAGCTTCGAGCACCACTCAATCATTTATTAGGCGGACCTCTATCGTGAATGCCCTTTCTGGCAAGAGAATGGGTTCTGTATGAATAGGGAGTGCGGCATTACTACAGTAGATGAGGTATGCTCAATCAGTCATCTCACTTGAGTTCACCAAGCTGAAGTTCCATTCTAGAGTGAGATTCCAGAGAAGTGGAGAGCGGCGGCTCTGAGCAAGATAGAATTGCCACCTTTGGAAGAGGTAAGTCTTATGCATTCTGTTAGACAACGTTTTCATAAGTCGTACAGCGCGTCCCTCTGCCTGGATGTTATTATCGCGATTCTGATTTTTGTTTCCTCGATGATATGACAGGTGCGTATTTCATCATATTCTAATTCTTGTGTAACGACTATTCCTTTGTAGAGGGTGAATACGTCGATCTGACGCTAGTCCCCGAGCGTTATACGGGTTACTCAGGTCCTTCCGCACATCGGGTCTGGAAGTCGATATACGAAGAAAATTGCTTCGGCCTTTCGGAGCTGAACCTGTTGACCGCTCGTTCTCCCGCGCAAGTCACACTTCCCGACACCCTTACCGATGTCTTACGACAGCCTATTAATGGAGAAAACGCAGACGGCGAATGTCTTGAGAAGAGAGTGTATTACAAGATCATATCTGGATTGCATGCATCGATATCAACTCACATCTGCCTGGATTACCTTAATCAAACAACCGGAGAGATGGTATGCAGTCCTGTCGAATTTCACTACTCCCAGCTCACTGTCATATGTGACAGGGACCGAACCTTGAGTGCTTCGTCACCCGCATCGCCTCTCACCCTGAGAGACTTCAATATATTTACTTCAACACTGTGCTTCTCTTACGTGCTGTATCACGCATTGGTCCATACCTACGTGACTATGACTACTGTTCAATGTCCATGCCCACGCCTCACGACCACGTGCTCGCGGAGGACATCCAGGAGGAAGCCAGCACACTTGAGACTCTTAACAAGGTTATCGGTATTGCAGAGCATGTCGGTAAGTTTGACGAGCGGGTATTGTTCAGAGGCGAGAACGCGAATGTGAGCAACATCTCCAGATAATATCCATGTACTGACATCTTATCCGTCTTTCTAGATCTTGAAAGAAGAGTTCAAAGTGCATTTCCGGAACGTTTCAAGGATCATGGACTGCATTGGATGTGACAAGTGCCGTTTATGGGGCAAAGTCCAGACTACCGGACTCGCAACCGCGCTCAAAATTCTGTTTGAGATGGACGAGACTGCCCTTGAGTAGGTAGTTCACACATAACCCTTCCATGAGCTAACCTCCTTCAAATTAGTCCGCACAAAAATCATCACCATCTCCAACGGTCAGAAGTCGTTGCCCTTATTAATACGCTACACCGCTTCAGCGAGAGCTTGCAAGCCGTGGAGATCTTCCGAGATATGTGGAAGAAAACTGGCGAATCCGATGCCAACCACCTCATCGAAGAGGCTGAAAAAGCCGTCAGTGGAAATGTATGTTCTTCGTTATGTTCTCATTGCGACGCTCACAGGCTGCCTCAGCCACGGAAGTCACCTCAGCACGATTCGACGCCTAGAAAATCGCATACCCTTCCTTCACCCTCATACACGATATCCCTGGAAACGATACAGCACTACCTCCGACAATTAATACGAAGGTGCACGAATCACACCCTGTCTTACTTTAGCATGTTCTTGCAGGTATGGCAGCAGTTGCAGGATGCCATGTTCCCGTTGCGGACAGAGCTATGAACTACTCGGTCTTATTGTTAATCTAACCTGCGAGGCATAATATCTTTATGATAAGCAATATCACGTATTGCTTGGCTTTCATTTGATTCTTCCTATTGTCTTCATGGCTCCCACCAGGCTACCTTCCCTTCGATACTCAGGAGCCATCAAACTCGTGGTATGACGCGGAATCGTGCTTAATGTCCGGAAGTATTTCAAACTCGACAGATTAGCCGGCATCGACCACACCGGTAAGCATCTCGCGAATCGAATGCAGGCGCGGATGCTTATATCAGCAAGTGATTCTGCGCAAGGGCTTTATCGACACTTGTTGACCAATAACCAGTACGATTTCAGTATCGATCAATGCAGAGACAAGATGCCTGCTCTTGCAGGCGAACAAGGGAATTGGATGACATGCCAAGATGGAGTCACCTTGCGATCCTAAGGACTCAGACTCTGCGCCCCTGCGCGTACAGTATAATGGCCCTGGTGAGGTGACAAGGATCGCGGCGACTTCACGCGCCAACACGGGCTTTACTAATAACATTGGTGACCCTGCGCAGGGAACAGACAGTTACAGAAGACTCGTTCACTGATACTTGCTCTGTGCACTGAGAGTGGAAGTCGAGGTTGGTCGACGAGTGAAGATGGTCTTTGAGAACTGAGCGCTGAGCTTTGAAACGTTTTACCAAGTTATCTTACGTCGAACGTATGACGATGTTTTCCCTTGACCTGCAGCCCTTAGCGTGCACTTAAACAAATAAAAATAGTGCTGCCTTCTGATCATAAGTACTACTTAGTACCACACTAGTAATCCCTCTAGTCTCCGAGACACCGCATTTACGCTCCGAGTGTTCACGCGCGTGCATCCATAACGTTATAACAATAATCGCAGAACGTTTGTATTATCAGCGATGAGTACTGAATTACTAAAACCATAAAACAGGCTGTCATGCTAGAACAACTTCGACTCCAAGACACATGGCTTTGGGTGTCCTTTCGCCTGATGGCGCCAGAGATAAAACGTACAAACTAAGATTCTGCCGTTCCAAGATAACGCGTAAATGTATATGCTGTCATTCGGGATCAATGAGGTCTAACTGCAATAAATTTTATGCCTGCCAGGTTTACTCGTCCCTGACCCTCTTTTTCTTTAACGGCCATCTTCTAACCGTTGCCAGTGTGTGCTCATATTACCGTGATCTAACCCCATTTTTTTTGCCTATATAAACCTCAAAGCATTTACCGTTTTCCCCAGCGTTCTCTGCTCTAACCTTCCGCAGTAGTTGTCTTCATCGTTGTCTCTGGTGTCAGACACCTTCACACTCAGAGTTTTTTGAGCTCTTTGCATGTACTCGAACCAACTCGGTAGTCCCCACAACCCCCATCGAGGCTCCAAGCACTCCTGCGCAGGCTTTCTAGCTGCTCATTAAGCTCGTCTTCATCGTTTCAACTTCAATTCCACTCGTATATATACTCTCGCCGCAATGTCTACTCAACTCCCCGCCACAAACTCTTCGGGTTATAATACCCCTGATTCTGAATTGGAGTCAATCGTTCCAGTTCACCCGACCGCCGTCCGTCGCCCCAACTACATCACTGTCCAGTCCGAAAACACCGTCTACACCGACGATCACATCACCGCAAAGTACCTCAATCGCGGTGCTGATGTCGTGGTCTCAGACGGCCAGTTCACTATTTTACCTACCGTCAAGCCTTATGAGTTCCAAACCACCCGCAAGGTTGGCAAGACTGGGTTTGTTATCTATCAGTTGCGAAATATAATATAATCTGACATGGACGCGCAACAGACTTATGATGATCGGTTTGGGTGGTAACAATGGTTCCACTCTCTGTGCCACCATCATCGCAAACAGGCATCAGATCGCCTGGCACACCAAAGAGGGAATTCAGCAGCCTAACTACATTGGCTCTGTCCTCCGTGCATCCACTGTCCGCATTGGCACTGACCCGAGCACCGGTAAGGAAGTCCACGTCCCTATCTCCGACGTGCTTCCTATGATACACCCTAACGACCTTGTTCTTGGTGGCTGGGACATTTCCGGCCTGCCCATGGACAAGGCGATGGAACGTGCCAAGGTGCTCGATTATGATCTTCAACGCCAGGTCAAGCCGCACATGGCCCTACTCGGTCGTCCTCTTCCCTCCATTTACTATCCCGATTTCATTGCTGCCAACCAGGAAGCGCGTGCGGACAATGTCGTCCCTGGCACAGATAAACAGGCTCATCTCGAGCACATTCGTGCTGACATTCGCCGCTTCAAAGACGAGAACCAGCTTGACCGAGTAATCGTGTTCTGGACCGCGAACACGGAACGCTACAGTGACATCATCCCTGGCATTAATGATACGGCTGACAATGTCCTTGCTGCGATCAAGACTTCGCACTCGGAGGTGTCTCCCTCGACGCTCTTTGCTGTTGCTGCCATTCTCGAAGGCGAGCCATTCGTTAACGGTGCTCCTCAGAACACCTTTGTGCCTGGTGTCATTGACTTGGCTGAGCGTGAGAAGTCTTTCATTGGCGGTGATGACCTAAAGTCTGGTCAAACGAAGCTCAAATCCGTGCTTGCGGAGTTCCTCGTGAATGCTGGTATCAAACCGCTTTCTATCGCATCGTACAACCATCTTGGGAACAATGATGGGCACAATTTGAGCGCGGAACCGCAGTTCAAGAGCAAGGAAATCAGCAAGAGCAGCGTTGTGGATGATATGGTCGATGCCAACCGTTTACTCTACAAACCTCCTGTTCTGGGCGCAACGGGCAAAGCGGCCAAAGGCGAGCACCCCGATCACATTGTTGTGATCAAGTACGTGCCTGCAGTTGGTGACTCGAAGAGAGCAATCGACGAGTACTACTCTGAGATCTTCTGTGGCGGGAGACAAACCATCAACATCTTCAACGAGTGTGAGGTATGGAACGCGCTTTTGATATGTTACCAGATGCTCATTGCTGTTGTAGGATTCTTTACTTGCGACTCCGTTGATTCTTGACTTGACTATCCTTACTGAGCTGCTTACTCGCGTCAAATACCGCGGAGAGGACCAGAATGATTTTGCGCCCCTCTACCCTGTGTTGTCGCTGCTCTCATACATGTGCAAGGCCCCTCTCGTTAAGCCTGGTGGGTGTCGGCTTCACTTAGTCTATCATCATGCTAATACACGTTGCCAGGTACCGATGTTGTCAACAGCCTCGGTAGACAGCGTAACGCGCTCGAGAGTTTCCTTAAGGCTTGCATTGGGCTCGAGGGTAACAGTGACCTGCTCTTGGAGACTCGCATCTGGTAAACGTCTACCGTTTTTCTCGACTATCATTGAGTAGACCTGGTTTCAACAACCGAATCACGTTTTGTCTCGACTTCTCGGGTCTTCAACTGACCTCCAATGTTTCAATTTTTTCTCTACCAGTAGTTTAGATTGTACCGTTGCGTTCCAAATATGATCTTAGCTTTTCATTCTATATGCCGATGTGCGACTCGTGACGTGGGTATAAGCAGCGGTGTACTGTGTTGTGTGAATTACAAGGATTCCCAAGTCGGTATAGTGGGTGTGCTGAAGTGTCCCGCCTTCGGTTACCTTGTTCAACACCATGCATCAAAAAAACTCAAGGCCGAGTCACCCGAGATGGGTTGACGTATACTTCGAAGTGAATACGACGGCACTAGTGATCAAGAACTTACGTACAGCATCAAGCCATCAAAATTCCAGTGATGTCGGCGTTGCGATTCGCGTGATATGTATGCGGTGTTATTACGTAATCATATGAAAGCATTTGGTAGTGCTACGAACTCCCACGCAAACTACCTTTCGCATCGTCGTTCTCTTCGTCGCCTTCGCTTTCGTTGACAGGCCATATGTGAATTCGAAGGGATGATAATTCAGGAAGAAGACGACCTTCTAAATTCAAAGGATCCTCCCGTCACAACTCCTGCCCTTCGTTATCCAGAGCGCGCGGCAGGCCGTCGTCCATTCAGTCCTCTGCCTGACTATGAAACGTCGCAGGCTCTGGCTTTAAATGGCTTGAGCAACGACTCCTTGATCACCTTTTACAAACCTCCTCCAAAGCGCCGCTTTATCGACTCCAGGTCCTGGAGGGCTGGCATAGTCGCTTTGGGCATATATATTATTCTTTCAATCATCATTGGCATTCCTCTCATTGTAAAAGTTAGTATTTCCGTCGTATGCGTTACCTGTTTTCTCAAAACTACTCAGAACTCTCAGGGCGACAACAAACCATTTTCCTATCCCACGAACTATGCTGTTCCTTGGCCAGGGAAAAATGCTGCATCACATTATGTCACGAATATCAACAACATCTCAAGCTCCCTTCCAGACGGAGTTTCATCTGTTTGCAACGTATGGGCAACTACCGGAACACTCGAGGACGCGCAACATTTTATGGTCGGAGAGTATGTTATATTCAATCCCTGAGGGAACATTCATGACTCTTTCCTAGGGTTTCACACACCGTATCATCCAATGGTCGATTCAGCATCACGTCGAATGCGTCATACATAAGTAACATGGATATTGTCCTGGGTGATCTATTCGTCGGCTTAAACCCTAACACCTCCGTGACCGATACAACAATATTGGTCAATATGCAATCATCCAATGATGTCATCTTCAGCCAGACACAGGTTTGCTTTGCATTGTCAAACAACGTCACTGGCCTCGCTATCTATGTATGTAGCGTTATTCTGTTCTAGCGAGTCTCATACTGACATGAAACAGGTTCCAGATAACATGTCTTTGAACGATCAACTGCTCTTTAACATCACACTGCTGTACCCACAATCAGCTATAACTGCTCAAGTCAACTCTTTTGCTACCTACCTACCGTTGTTCACCCAAATGTTTGGCGACTTTGGCGACTATGTCAATTTCGAGAGAGTTTCTATTGAAGGCCCCCTTTCCAGAATTTTTGTCGGTGTAAGTGATCATGCTTATACACCATTCATTTATTTATTTTATTTGCTTTGAAGTCCATTGAAGCCGACGACATATTGGTTCAAACATCTTTAGAGCCAATTTTCGGTCAATTTGCAGCCTCACGTTCCCTTTTTGTGAACACGATACAAGCGTAGGTATTCTCCTCGCCGTTGAAAGTATGTAACTGATATGTTCTTGTAGACCTATCAATGTCAACGCCTCACTCTTCAATGACCCAGACTCGAATTTCCCAACATATCTTGAAGTCAACACTGGCAATAGGTTCGTGGCTTATAGGTTCAATGTTTTTTCTTCACCAAACATGATTTTTTTTTTAGCAATTTGAAGGCCAACATCACGCTGAACGCACCTAACAGAGGTCCTCCCCAGCGTCCGAATTTCGTTGCAAATATGCGCACTTTTAATGGCCAAGCTACAACGAGCTTCGTGCACGATCCGGCATCACCGCCGACAGCTATAAAATTGCGTCTGGAGAATGACCTTGGTCCGATTAATGCCGTGTTTGATCAGTACTTTCAGGGCTTTTTTCAGGCCGATACGATACTAGGCGCTGTGTCAGTGTCTCAGGGCACTGCCTCTTCTTTGAATCCATACAATACGACCTCGCTCCGCAGTTTCTTCCTGAATTATGTTTCTGACACACGGACGTATGGCTGGATAGGCTGGGGACTAGGCTCAGGGGGCTTCCTTGGGGAACAAATTGGTGAAGTGGTCGTGGAAACCTCGATCGCAAATTGCACTCTATTTTTTGATGGTTGAGGTCCACACCGCTTCTCATTTTCTTTGGGGGCTCATTTGAGTTTTATGGTTCGCATACACACAGACTATCCACTAGATCTACAGACTACCACGCATTCATCGTTCCTTTGGGATGTTGTGATCTTTTTGCACTTCAGTGTACTATCATTTTACTTATTATACCTAGCAACGTACATAATAGAAGCAGCAAAGCCACGCATAAATCATGATCCATTCTGGCTGATGGCCGTTTATCCAGGAACATTGACTTTTGGAGTTATCGGCCTCAGCCCATCAACTTTCAGGGTCACTTATATATATTGGGACCTATGCCTAAGCATGTTCTGGTCTCGACTCTCGACAGTGTTAGTGATTTACGAAAGGTATTACGAGAGGCACAACCATCACGCCTTGAGTATTTTTAGGAGGTCCCATCGTGCGCCAACAAGGTCCACACAAGAGGCACGGACTTTCACCAAGACGTATATCACCCACAATAGAATGTACGGCTGGAACTTTCCCACAGGCACGGCAGAGATCTTGAACTGTTGGGGCGAGGTGGAGCGTTAATGGATAGCCTGATGGCGGATCTGAAGCGTGTGCGAGCCTGTATATGATATTTAGGGGTTTCATGGGATTAGAACGGAACGGTGCATGCCTGATCTGATCGATGGTGAAAAAGTGTTCGCAGTTGCTTTGGTGTAGTATCCAGTAAGGTTGATGCATTCTTAGCGTGAGCACGTTGAATGTGGTTTCATTGGCCGAGGTCAACGCTTTTTTGACTTGTGGTCGTTTGTCTTGGGGGAGTTTTTGGAAGTGAGCGATTAGTTTTCTGTAGGAAGAGAGTCAGGTGACTGTTGACGGCGGCGTTGTTCTAACATACTCTGCATAATCGTCATTTTCTCCCCCGTCCCCGTAGATGCGGTCCTCTATGGAGAACAAACACCCGGCATGCTCTCCTGTTTGATCGGTGACATTATAGCCAGATATATCCCCTTCAGCGTCTAGTTCTTCCATCGGTATATTACTGGAAGCACACGGCAGGACGCGCAGTAGATCACCCAATGTTTGTGTTGACAGTACGGCGTGTTGTGAGGAGCGCGTAAGGCAGCTTGGAAGATAAGAGATACGATTGTAAACTGTCAGCGAAATGACAGCGTTTGGATATGGAATTGCATTGGGACTGGGGCTCCTGAGAGAGTCTGGTGTCGAGCTATGCGTCCCGCCGATGTTCCCGTGATCAAGGTCAAGGGTATGGAGGACGCCTGTTCCCGCCTTCTTGGGTGCGTCGAGCGCGTTGTAGTCAGAATTTTTAGCAGCACGCATACAAAGCGCTGACTCCATGGTTAATCTGCACGGAAGTAAGGAAAGAGTGATATACAATGAGAGATACATACTGCCAACACCTGAGGTTGACACCGTCAAGCTTCTCTTGGAGTTGTAGTACTTCTTGTGCATATTCGCTACCTTCCGGAGCGTCATGGCGTTTGCGCTTTCTTCCTTTCGGTGCTGGTGTATCTGCTTGGCTGCGCACGAATGCTACTGTAGACTCGTGCTGGCGTAGTACGTGCGCTGACAATATAGGGTTGTCCCATACTTGTTCAAGAGATGACCTGAGGTCTGAAATGCTATTCTTGTGTGCAATGAGCGCTGATATGATATAGTGGGGGAGAGGAGTACCTTTCATTGATCTCTGCTTCGACGGCATTTCTATGCTCGGAAGTTAGCTGCTCCCATGAGGCATTGGTAAAGGATCCTGATAGTACCGCAGAGTTTGCTTGCTGTAAAAAATCTGCGACATTGATGGGCTCCGATGGTGGTCCAAAGTAAGAGTCAAAAGCGCGATTCATGTCGAGTAGGAACAGAGTTTAGACTGTTGATTGCAATATTATTTACATAATTAAAAGTAACTTCATGGTAACACGTGACCTAGACGCGTCGCGTCTGTCAACGTCAACCTCTTCCTTCCATACAGTTCTCCCTACTAACTTGAAGTTATCTTTGAGTCACCGCTCTAGTCCCTAATTTTGCATTAAGTTATTTACACACTTGAAAGCTTGCGGCTGACTGGAAGCTGACACCGGCGGGCGCGTCCGTCGCTGTCTACTGTCAGCTCAATGCCCAATATCCATGACGCTCTGTGACGTACGTCGGATCCCGTGAGTACTAATGAGGCCGACACTCCAAAACGTATAAATACCTGCCTGGGCCCGCCCGAGCTTTCTCTTCTTTATCAGCCTTGACCTCCCCCGAGTGCCAACGATCTGTCATCGTCACATCTGGCCCTCATCTGCGTGTCACGGACGATTATATTGCGTTGTCTTTGTCACTGATCGTTTGTTATTTCTTGCTCTCTCGCTATCTCGCTGTCTTGCCGGCCTGCTATCTTGTCCAGCTCTATTATCACCTTGATTTCTTGTCGTCTTTCTCTTGTCGTCTTTCTCTCGCTATCTTTCTCTCGTCATCTATCTCCCTCACCAAATGTCGCACATCATTGGTAAAGCAAATGTCAAATCTGTTTCTCTTTCCTGCCTCAAAGTGAGTGACCGCCCTATGCCAACAGAATCTCATTTTCATTATTTCTCTTTCCAGAATACGGAAAAGTTCAACGTTGGCCGCGTTGATTAAAAAAAATATCCTTCTTCTACTCTCTCAAACCTCGCCCGGGCTGGCGTTTCCCCTATCTGAAATGGGGACCAGCGCAGGCACACGCTGCACTCCTACTGCCTCTCTCCTCCTGACCTCTCCTCACGTGGTCTGATATAGCGCCCGCCCGCCCAGCTACGTTGCACATGCACCCATTCTACGTCGGACACTCCAAGCATAATGAATGATGTGAGGTGGCTCTGCATTCAAGCGCAATAGTGTGGTATTAGTAAGTCTCATTTTTTTCAATGTCTCTGAACATTAGTCTAACTCGTCGTCATTCCTCTAGTCTAACCGCATTCGCTCTTTCTACTGGGTGACAGACATGTCACCATTTACCGTTCCATCTTTCCGCTGAACGTTCGAACACCGGTCAAAGCATGTCGTCTGACATCGCTCTTCTACTTAATGATGTATGTGTCACCATCTTGCCGTTCTTTTGTATTTACGCTCTGTTGCCCGACAGCCGTCACTCTTTTTACTAGCAGAATCACGTATGTGTCCCCCGTTTCACATTTCCTCTCGTCTATCGTCCGACCCGAGTCACTCCTTTATATACCCCTTTCACCTCTTTCTTTTTATCGTCCGACCAAAGTTACACCCATCTCACCTTTCTCTGTCTTATTATCGTCCGACCCAGGTCACTCCCTCATACCCCTTTCATTTTTTTATTTATTCCCCAGCGTCCATCTCTTCTTCCAAATTTCGAGTCTACCCTCTTTCACTCGCCTGGACTCTTGAGGCGCCTGCCCTATTCAGCCTCGCATTGCTGTCAACTCGCAGCTCCATACCCAGCCTATTCCGTCGTATCTGCCCCGGACTTCGCCCATTCGTGCACCACGATTTACACGCAGTTCCAGCCTATTACATTACGACTTCTTTTCCACAGACGCTTCGCCTCGAACGGAACTCCATCCGTAACATCATTCACTTGACTCGTGATACCGCGTCTGGTTTGTTTACAACTCATCTCATGCCTCTTTATGCATTATGACATTTCATGACTCACGACACTTTATGACTTATGACACTTGTGACTTCCGACACTTTCTTATTTATCGTCCGACCCATGTCACTCCTTCATATACCCTTTTCTTCATTCTCCATATGCCACTTTCCCTTGGTTCTCTTACTGCTTCATGACATACGCCACCTTTTCCTCTACGCCTTATGCCACCTTATGCCACCCTTTCCTTTATGTATGCCTTATGCCACCCTTTCCTCTATGTATGCCTTATGCCACCTTTTCCTCTATGTATGCCCTATGCCACCTTTTCCTCTATGTATGCCTTATGCCACCTTTTCCTCTATGTATGCCCTATGCCACCTTTTCCTCTATGTATGTCCTATGCCACTTTTCCTCTATGCCCCATGCCTTTATGTCACTACACGAAAACAAAACATGATTTTGAAATGGAACATGCCCTAATTTACACGCGGTTTGAATTCGAGAAGTGGAAGATACCGCGACGCTTAGCCATTTAATTGATTCAGAGAGTTGGACACTACGTTCTTAGTATGCGAAGGTGAGACAAAAGAGAGAGACAGTTATTACCACATACTACACCCACCAACCAGCGAAATTTCAATATCACTGACAAAAAACAATTTTGTCTCAAACGATATACATTGTGAGAGGAGCAACCCGTTTATGTCAAATATACAAAGGATGAGTACTGAGCGATCAAAGGTTATAACGTTACGGACGAAAGTATACATGATTCAATTCGATTGGTCAATAATTAACCAGAAGTGACAATGTTCGTCATAGGTTTTTTGAGTACGCAAAGCCACAAGCCAGCGAGAAGTGCAGCGTCGTCCGCCACCCTGTCACGCTGCTCTGCCTTTGGAAAAGGTTTGGGTTCGGGAATAGCTAACATTCCCAGCTTGGCATCCAGACACATGATTAAATACTAGCCTAGATAGTGAGAGGAGATAGCGGACTGTACGTCTACCCTGGTGGTGATGGCATCTAGGCAGTATTCGTTGTCCTGCACGGTGGCGGACAAAACACCAGGGTGAATGGTGTTGTGCAGGTTAAGCATCAGCCGAGAGGTGAGAGTAACGGATATACTGGAAGTTATATTTAGAATCGATCCATATTTGTCGCGCATCAAACACTCACCAGCTGGTGAAATCGCACAGACCGCCTCTGATGGCAACCTTGCTAATCTTGAGAAAATCGTCAACGTAAGATGTGAGTTTTCATGCTCACAGAAGCAGACTGATTCAAGTTGTGAGCGCTGTGAAGCTCCATAGATATCAATTTGTTGACTCACGTAGTATGTCAGAATGTTTGGTATATTAATTAGTGCCATAGCTCTGAAGGAATCCGGATTAAATTCGGCCGAATGACAAGTTCACCAGTAACCTTACCCAAAATACATCGCACCTGCGTTCCGTTGATTCAGCGTTCAAGTTCACGATACAAATACAACGAGAGAATCACCATCCTGAAATACGACATCAAAAATATTTCTCCTGGTTATCAGAGATAACCATGGAAAACCCCTAGTTTTGCAAATCTTGTATACTGTGAGGACGAAGATAAGTAAATCGAAGACAAAGAAGGCCACCCATGCCAGCCCAATTCCTGCATTCGGATGTCATGTCATCGATTTGCATGAAATGGAACCTAGAATTATTCACTGACGGGCGGATCTGTGACAAATTTTGAGCAGGCTCATAGAATGGCGAAGAGCATGGCATACGTTTCTGTTGTATATACTTCATAGCAGCCAATTCCTGGCAAGATGGCCGCATCACCTGAAACTTTGACAAAAGTGACGGCCTAGAAACAATTAGTACGCTCCAGAGTCCAAAGTCTTATTCAAGCACGTACACAAGCCACCACCACCAGAGCAATGATAATGATGGTCAACAAGGTAAACAGTCGTTTGCTACAGCCGTAGAGAGCGTAAGTGCGCATGGCCATTATCACTGAACTATTCAACATGTGAACTTCTCGCAATAAAATCCTACTCACTGCAAATGACAATTCCTTGGAGGAAGATGTCCAGTTGTCTAGATGCCGTATAATTCGAACATCTGTCTTTATTGAGCAAAACAACAAATATTCAAGGAACCAGAGTGAAACTAACGCCTACAGAGAGAATATGTGAGCCCATAAGTTAAGAAAATGCATAACGAAACATAGAACCTCATCTGAAACAATAAAAGGTTCCAAAATCGCGCTGCAGATGATGCCGAGAAGAGCGAGATAGCGGTTGAGCAGAAATAACATTGCAGCCAGTGTTTTTGGACGACGCCAGATGAAAGTGATTTCTTCTGGTAGAGTTATCAAATGGTCGTATATCAGGATACCTACAATATCGTCTTACGGTCCTAAAGCGCTAAAGATAAAAGGCACTAAAACTTACTGTTTCCCGCCAGGACGGCGTAAGCGCACCACGATCTGGAGACAATTATTCAGTCACTGGAATCAGGATACATGATAAATCCATGCGTGTATCACTCACATCTGCTGTGCGTCCAAGTCAGTAGTAACCATGTCGTTGAGGCAACAGTAGAAGGCGTCGAGAATTTGCGGCAACCCGTTAAATGTATCAGCCGGCGTGATTTTGATGGTCCTTCCCACCGTGGATACCAGGCTTCAGGCTTCAAGTGTCATGTATGTGGCCGGCCTGCGAGTCAAACACACGCAGTCCACTTAGCAGAAATAGACGAGTAGATGGCTCCAAACCATTCCGGACGTACCGATAGTACTTATAGTGTGCTGCGCATCATTCTATGTTTCAATTTGGTCGGATCAGCAAATACCATATACCATATAGACGATTAATATGATATATCCATGAGCCACATCGTCACGATGCTTGCACAGGATCACCGGTTGGGGCTAGGCTAAGTAGGTCACTCAGTCTAGATGATGATGTTTGCTACTAGTACATGATCATTTTACGTAAATAACAATCATATAAAGTATTACGGAAAGAATATATAAATTCGAAGTTCTTAGCTATCATCCTCACCTTGCTTGCCACCTGAACTACCTCGATCGCCCTTAGACAGACGCAGCCTTTTCGCGGTTGTGAATCATGGGATATCTGAAGGAGTATGTTGATCGAGGAGTGCAAACTTCATGTTCCCCATCAGACTTCGGCAGCGGTTGGTGTTCCTCAAGCAACCTCCGATGACTGTGACTCTAGGCCGCTTTCACGCGAGATCACAATCGAATTGCCATCAGTCGACTCAGAACTACCTCCCTCACCTTTTCTTGTTGATGATAACAACGCATATAGTCGGTCCAATCTCCAACATAATAGCCCCGTTAGCCCCATGTGCGCACCCTTGATATCTCGTCGCGTTCCTAGGCGCAAATTATTCTTAGTCGAACGTCGCCCGGAAGGAAAAACTGTCGAAAGACGAATGATTTCCATGCCGGACGACATGTTGGCGCGGCATATCAACTTGGACTCTCACAACGGCATGCGGGTGGTTTCCATGCCTGAGTACCTCGCGGCTGCTGCTGACCTGTCTCTGGATTCGATCGAGTCTCCTTCCGCAGGTGCATCCTTCGGATCGTCATACGTTGAAAAACGCCATCGAGTCAGAGTTTGTCCCCCGCCTTCAGATGTCCCGCACACGCCTTCTCCACCGTCGTCTCCCGAGTCGATCCTCATCATCGACAGTCATACGCAACTTCCTGACGGATTCCTACGACAAAGATATTCCAAAAAGTCACCTTCACCCGGAAATGGTTCGTATCGACCAACAATTGTGACGCCGAGGTTCATTTTTCTCTATCTAGGCTGGACGACATGGGCAAGTTCTCCTCCCCGCCCTATCCCAGCACTTCATGGTCCGCTTTCTCTCCCATATGCTCGCTGTCCATCGTAGGTGAAATATGTAATGAACGCAAAGTAGCTTACCATTTCTAGGGGAGCTGAAGGGACGATCATCGAGGAGCCAGGCAACGTATCTCGAATGATATGGGGTTTAGGCCAAAGCGAATCTTGTCAATATCGTGGTGATAGTGAGCATACGGATGACGAAACACGTCATAAAGCCTTCCCTCACTCCCAAGTCAAACAGCAAACGCAAAAGAGAGACACGCTCCAAAAACCTTGTCAGGTACGAACGGCCGTGAATAACAAGAAAACGTTCAAAGGGGTCGCTGGCGGAGGAAATTCCACTACCTATCGTTATCCTGACTATGAACGTCGCATTCATGGACACTCACAGACATCCCATCCACGTGAGTCAAAAGCTGAACCAGCCATTCGCGGTCTTCCTTTTTCAGGTTCTTGGCGATCAGAAACCGATATACCGACTATTCGCGAATCGGAGGTTCACGAAAGAGGCTTTGGCTCATCGTTCAATGATCAAAAACTTTTCTTGGATTTACAACTCGCATTCACACAGCAGTCGCTCCAGAACACTGCACTCAATCAAGCTTACCCTGAAGGTCTTAAGCCAGTTTTTCCGGTTTCGAATCATCCTCGCACCACTCCGGTCTACCCGAAAATCTTCGTAGAACCACGTCTCAATGAGGTGGTCAATGCAGCACAACGTCAGTCCGCCATGGAGATTGCTCAGCAGTATCGTCAACGTCAGGAGTTCCGTCTCAAGCAACAGGCTGGTTTGCCTACTCCGCCAAGTTCTTCTTCTCCCCAGTGGTCATCAAACTTCTCGCCTTATCAGTATCCTTCCTTATCTCCGGAGATGGTCATTCAAAACACCCCAGGTCTGCCTTATCATACCCAGCAAACACAGCTCCCCTTTTTGGATGCATCCCACCAAGCTAGGCTCTTGTACGATCGTCAGGATAATAATGTCGATACTCGTTTTCACGATGGAAATGGTGGCTTTGGTTCGCGCTATGACAGGGACGTCCCTTCTGCAGTCCATCAGCATCCTTCGGATGTTTCTGGCGGACTGGCCAACTATCTGCGCGATCGGCAGGCACTGTCTTCTCAGCAGCTTCGTCATACTGGTACCGCTGAATTTCCTCTTACGGCAGCAGCTCGTCACCCCGTCAGTGCTGGTCGTACCGTTGTCTCCGTTGCTCCTCCCTCACCTGAGTCCCCCGGGTCGCGGTCTCGCAGTATCTCCTATCAGCAACCTAGGTCTGTTCCCCTTGCGCGATTGATACAACGTCGACTGTCTTCTGTACCAGAAGAAGAGCTCAATGGTCTTGCAAACATCTCGTCTACACCTGCTTATCGGTTCACCGATTGTCACCAGCGCAGTCTCTCCTCCCGCAACTATTCCGACGACAATGTAACACCTCGCGGATACCACCAAGAACAGCATCTTGGCGTTTCTGCTGTTAGTCATATGAGCGTTCCTAGCCCGGACTCCGTTGACGAATATGAAGCCCAGCCGTACTCGTTCCCTCATGGAGCATCGCCCGCAAAAGTTCGTCTTCCTTCGGCGCAGGAACAGGAAGAGTGCTTTTATCAAAGCCCCATGCAATCGCGGTCCAAAGGAGAGGGAGTTGTGGACACGTCCCAGCAGCTCAAGAAGAAGTCACGCGGGAGGAAAACAAGGAACAACGCATGTTCAGTTTCTGCTCGATGAAGTTCCTACCAGACTGCGGTTTTTTACCAATCACGATTGTCTTCTTCAAACATCGTTTTTCATCCTTTTTTTTTTTTTTTTTTTTTTTCGCGAATCGCTCGGGGACGGTCAAAGACATTCATCTTGCACGCATACGGTTGATAGACGAACTTGGACAGATCGCACGCATGTATCAATTTCGGGGGATTTCCCAATTGTTATCGAGTAGAATTACATGTACATGTGCCATTTCACGGCTTAACGAACAGATCAGTGAACTTGTCGACTGGCAACTTGAACAGTGACTGCGCGTCAGTTACGGTTGCCAGGATTCTTGTGGGACGGGTCAGCACTTGGTACTAAACTGCATAAAGTACGCCGACTCACTTCTGTTGGTGGGCCTCATTGTAATGTGTGGAGATGTGCCTCTTGAACTTCTCCATGAGAAGAGGGATACCCTCCTCGCGGCGACGCTTATGTCCAACAGGGTACTCGACCTCAACCTCATCAAGAACTGTGCCATCGTTCAATTCGACGAGGAGTGCATTTCCAATGGAACGTTTTGACGGTTCATGATAGTTCACTGAGAATGTACTGTCCTCCACGCAGTGAATTTTGGCACGTAGCGCATCGATACGGGGATCGGCAGCAGATGAGTCGGTGTACGAGTTCGAGGTTAGCTCACCAAAGATTAGCGGGTATGCAACCATGTAGCTTATCGCATGGCTTTAGAGTGACCCATGAGCGAATCTGAACTGTCATGGATGGGTTGTGATGCTTACTCTCTGTCAGCGAAGTTGTCCAAGGGACCTTGCTTGTCGATGATGCGAACGGCAGCCTCCTGTGTACGGATGCGCACGCTCTTAATGTCGTCTGAGGATTTGCCGATTGCTTTGAGCTGTTTGTGAATGGTGTGTGCGGCCTCAACTGCGGTTTGGGCATGGAATTCGGCGGGGTACGAGATCTTGAAGAGGACGTTTTCCATGATGTATGAGCCGAAGGGCATTTGGAACTCGAATGGCTTTCCCTGGAGGTTTGGTTCAGTGGGTGGAACTGCTGTGCCTTGAGAGTATCTCACCTTGAAGAGGACGTCATAGAAACCCCAAGTCTTGGCGGTAAGGACTGAGGGGAGACCGAGCTCGCCCTTCTTGACAAGAAGAGCGAGGTTGACAGCACGGGAACAGGCATCACCTGCTGCCCACGACTTGCGAGGGCCGGTGTTCGGTGCATGACGATAAGTACGGAGGGATTGACCATCGACCCACGCTTGCGAAACGGCATCGATCGTTTGAGAGTGTGAAAGACCGCTACGTGTACCATTTAATTGCTGCATTTGATTCCAAATTAGGTGCACTTACAGAAGTTTGGAGACAACAGCGGTACTAGCAACTTTGACGAGTACGACGTGGTCGAGACCAACGCGGTTGAAAGAGTTAAGCAGGGCAAGGCCACCTTGAATCTCGTGTGCTTTGATCATGCCCTCGAGAATGTCGCGAACGGTCAAAGGTTGTCCCTGACGAGCAAGGTGGTCCGCAACCGCGAGAATAGCACCCAAGTTGTCTGAAGGATGACCCCCTAGAATGTGGAGTGAGCTCATGTGCAAGATTTATCACGCATTAGCACTGCTCGCCAATCTATGCCTCTGGCTTGATAGCAAACTGTTCATTATTGTCTTACTCACATTCAGCAGCAAGGAAGCAGTCATTGAAGTCCAACCAGCGGATGATGGTGCCAATATTGAATGCGCCACGAATAGGATCCAGCTGGTAATTCGTTCCGGGAACCTTGGTGCCTGTATCGAACAGGTGAGCAATCTATCATTCATTCGCATCAGGATTCGCACCATTAGGCACGATGGTGCCTTCTACAACGGGTCCAAGGAGCTTGGTACACTCCGGGAAATTCAGACCCTCCAATCCGCATCCAATAGTGTCTATGAGACAAAGTCGTGCAGTTTCGAACGCAAGATCTGAAGTGACCTGGTAGTTGTGAACATAGTCTGCAATATCCTTCAGGACCTTGTCCGGCTCTGGTCGAACGGCAGATTCTCCGTGGTGAACAGACATGGTGCGTACAGCAGCTCGAAAGTTCAAGTTACTTGTGCTTGTGACCCCGAGAGATGATCGATAAGAGATGGAAGCACTGATCGCCCGGTTGAAAGACCGGGGCACACGCCGAAACAACAACATCGCTGAGCAAGGAAGAAAGGACAGTTCAAGTTGCAGGTCGGTCCAACGAATTTTAGTGTTCGCTTCCCGTGGGCAATTGATTCGGCTATGACAGCGTGTAAACCGAAACACAGACTATGACTTCCGGGTCTATGAGTTGTTTCTACCGTGACCTTTCCTGAGGAACTTGCACACTAGCAGCGTGACCAAGTCTTACTACTATCTCAACTCCGCACGCTGCCACACATTTTGCAAACGGATTGTAGGGTGCGCATTTTGTTCGGTCTTCCTTGATCTAATAACGTTGTCCTAAAGTCAGCCTGGTACTTAAGCTTCTACGTCAAACACTTAAGCATCTCAGAGACGAGTGATACCGACTGGTTACGAATCTACTGCGTACTCGCATCATGGGCGACGCGAGGGCAACGGGATTACTACTCTGTGGACAATGGACATGACTGTCTCCCTCTATTTCCGAAACGTACTACTGAGGAATACGGTCATGTCCCACGGTGGTCTCTATTCAATTTCACCATCTGACTTTACGGCTTGACGTTTGCCCAGGTATTCCTCCCCCCCCAATCCCCCCAGGGCAGCACCCGCGAGTGAATCGTGGATCAGGCAGTACGGGTCACGCGTCCGACTCAAAAGTCTGGGTACTCGCGGGCGCTCATGGGTAGGAAACTTGAATCTGTGGTGTGATATTGACTACTATGATTCATCGTTATCGATGGATTATTCAACCGTAGTCTCTCCAATTCATCATGCATAATGCTGAGTGCTTGCTTTTCTATTGATGGCACAACTCATAAGTCGCTAGACTTGCAAGCGTCGCAAGTTGCAACCCACTGGCAGCCAAGAACTCATGATCGTAGGCGCACAGTTGTATCGCCAATTCCCATATCAGAGTCTTCCACCAAAAACAGGAGATTATATGCATGTCCACCTCTTCATTTGGTTGGATTCATGGGTTCGTTAGCCTTTTAGCTGCATCTAAAGCTCAATAGAATTCCGCTGCAATGCGCAAAGATATTTTGAAGTGATCACCTTACGATATCCTCATGACGTCGCTTGAAAGCTGACGGTAGCCGCGGCTATCTCGAATTCGAATTTACGTGCCGTATTGGCCTTATCAACATCTAGACAAGGGATGAAAAACCTCAAATGGGGCATCGAAGAATGTGTTCAACGGCCTGGTGTTTTGACTCGAGGTCCGAATGTATAAGCTCACGCTCTGTCCAGCTCAACCTACCAGATCATATCAGCGACGTTCAAGCCAAACGAAGCTGGACCATATACCTTAGACGGGCACATATAGTAGAAGTATGGAAGACGGTGAACCCGCATACCATACATGAGATTGGCGGTGGATGAAGCAAACGGTAGAGTACGGAGTATTATACCAACGCATCCAGTAGTGTATGGGTACATACGGGGGCTAGTTGCTATAAAGCGGAGCAATAGGTGAAACTTCGTTCACGTTGGTATGTATCCTCAAACAGGATGAAGAAGGACAAGAATACGGCAGGAAGTAGAAACAAGCGTGCTAGTTGAAGTCTTGTGACAACGACCCGCCAAATATAGGGCCCAGGGTGGGGCCTAAGAGAGATGCAGCAAAGATACCAATTATGGTCCCTGGCTCTCGAGTATCCTACATATCAGCCAGGGTCGCAGCCGAAATAGCCATAGCAGCGCATGACCTATTGGGTAGGGAATCGATGATCAATCAGTACTCGGTACTTGTTGGACGAAGACTTACCCAACAGGCTACAGCTTGAAGTATTTGCATGCTGATCATCATATTGATCGTTTTTTGAAAGTGCCAAAATTGAGCCGGCAGCCCAAACGCCACGTCGCGATAGTGAGTCATGCTTCTGCTTTTGCTTTAGTTATCATGATTGATGGCGCAATACTTAATTCGGAGCCAATCTGATTGGACAGATGTTCATAATGCTCGAGCAATGCAGATGCCTTCGAAATTATCTGGAAATGATCAACTGTGCCTAGTCTTCTCGGTGGCCTACTAAGCTTGAGTTCGAGAGGCTATTGAAATGAGCGATTATCGCTGTTGATGTTGATATGGGAGGTCATACGAAATGGAACGTACTGCGCAAATTAAATCTGTTCATCTAACATTGGCCTCGAAGGCTAATTCGTGGATCTCTCTCTTGATGCAGCCAACGAAATGCCGATTGGGATTCATGACAGACATGTTATTTTCAGGTATACAGTCTAAGCCCAAGGTCATGCGGCGGGCGGGGGCCACCAGTGAACCTGTGAACAGACAAGATTGGTATTTAAAGCAATGTATTATTGAGCACCGCAATAGTCAACGTGAAACTGACAACCATTGTCACATGGGAGTGTTTTGCATTGTGAAGAAAACACTGCTTTCCAAGCACGCGGCCTGGTAGTCAAATTAGAGATCTGTCGGTTGAATGGATCTAAGAAAAAATGCACAAGCACAGGTGCATCATGATGAAGCCAAGTATGGACTCAGCCCAAGACAGATGATGAAATCGACGAGACCCGTCGGTATCATGAGACAGTGAGCACGACGTCGTCGCCGCGACAGGGTGCAATTATCCACCCACAAATGCTGGGTTGGTGAAGCAGGCTAGATTTCGGAGTTGAATATTGAATAGTGCAGGGATGGTGTCGAAGTCTATGTAAAAGGACGTGGTCCAATGATTATTCCTGTCAGGCTCTCCATAGTTTCCTGTAGTATGTAACGTTGTTGCTCGCCTCTGAAAATTTTGGTACTCCGCGGGTTGGTCACGCCCTATCTGATCTTGAGGAGTTCACCATCTTCTTTCCTCTATAAAATGGTCTGCAGGCTAAAACAGACTATCAAGCATATTGATTCACATATGAACTACCTACGGTGGTACTGGCAGATATAGTCGCTCAACAAATCGAGCGTTATTTCACAAAGGACAAATTTGCGGAGAACCCACACCGGACATTTGTCCTCTCCCGGTAAGCATAGTGTTTTGCCAGCAAATAATGCCATACTAGTATACGAGAACCCCACACCTACGTTGCACAACACCAGTGGCCATGAAGATAATTGCGTTCGCAGACCGCGCACACGGATCATGATACATGATGGTATTGCCCCAATCCGCTGTGTTTATATTGCAGGACCGCTTGTATATGCTGATTCAAACATTCTCCTTTGCGTTTTCGATTTCGACGGTTGAGTCAAAAATTTCATCATGTCATTCTCTACTGTGCCATCGTCCACTGTCGCTCTCGAGCACCAACACATCGAATTACCTCCCACTTCCCCCACCAACCTTCAAACGTTTTCAGATGCGCATGACTCTGAGGAGGTTGCCCAGAGTATCGCACTCCGCATAATTACCAATGCGTGCACAGTCGACGGTGTCCGCATCGGTATCCACTTTTCGAAGGAAGAGGACAATAACTTTTTTCGACTCGTCGCTTCCCATATATCCGCCCGCCTGCCTTCATCCACGTATCTTTTTGCGATAGTCACCACCAGTGCATCGCAAGCCAACGATGGTGGTAATACCTGTGTTTCAGATGCACTCGTCATCTGCGGGTCAGATGAGGATGATATGCAGCGGGCTGTGCTTCTCGCCTCTTCCAAATTTCCAGGACGGGTGGATGCAGTCGACAACAAGGGCACTCTCATTGCTCAGGCTGCGTCCATACGACATATCGGCTCCTCAGCATACCACGAAGCCGCCTTGTGGGACATATTGTTCAGTTCCGTGCACACTCACAATCCACATTCTCCTCCCTCTGGATCTCGCAGCATCGACCAAATTCTCTCCGACGCCCGGGCCAAACTCGAACGATTGACGCCCCAACAAGCTTACGACGCACTCCACGACCCCACATACCCGGTGCCCGTCTTTCTCGTGGATATTCGTCCTGCTGCAGACCGCGATCGTGATGGCGAGATCCACGGATCTCTCATCGTCGAGCGAAACGTTTTGGAGTGGTGTTTTGACCCACGCTGCGAAGCGCGGTTAACGATTGCAGATCGCTATGATTTGAAGATTATATTATTTTGTAGTCAAGGGCGTACCAGCTCGTTGGCTGCGGCATCCCTGCATGAGCTTGGATTGTTGAATGCGACCGATATAGTGGGCGGTTATGATGCGTGGATCGCGGCTGGTCTTCCGTGTCAATAGGGCTATTGATGAGGAAGGCTATTGCTATTTAGTCAGTCAATCATCGTTTGAGTCTAATGATGTATATAATTAATGGGATGTGCTTAGATTCAATCAGCAATTTTATCAATTGTAATCAGCAGAGATGACACCTCAGGCCTCAGGCCTCAGGGGCGGCAGCCAATGCGACCGGTATGGTGGCGCGGAGATTTGTGCGTGACCGATATTGTTCCTTGGTGTAAACTTGCTTAGTTGTAACTTTACTGTGTATGTTTATCGTATTTGATTGAAGGACGAATCTAATTGATGTAGTTTTGAAACAATGCATAATTTACAAGTGGGCTTTTCTAGCGCCGATGTATATCCAAGAATAATGACCCTGCCATGTTATGTATGCTCTAGTCGTCATGGTGTTGCGAGCGCTCATATAAGCGAAGTTGTCTCAAGCAAGAGAACGATACCTAAGAACATGGTAAGCACCGCCAAAATAGACATTCAAGTTGGACTCACTGTGTACGATGGAAGGTATACTCTGTGTGGTCACGTCCACAACCAGATCTGCTTTCTTGGGCACCTCATACTCGGTGTCAACACCAACGAAACCCCTTATCTCTCCGCGACGCGCTTGAGCATAAACGCCTTTGCGGTCAGTGCGCTCGCAATGTTCGACAGGCGTCGCAACATGAATCAGGAAAAAGTTTCCTCCCGCACCGCCATTCTGAAGAATGGTATCCTTCACCAACGCTCGTGACCGTTCTTCAGGGGCTATAGGTGAAGCGATGACAGCCGCCCCCGCGCGAGCGAGTTCGCCTGCTACGAAGGATATGCGTTGCAAGTTCTCGTGACGCTCGTCCGGTGTGAAGCCCAACTTGGCGTTGTCGTCTCGTACGGTCTCGCCCAGGAGAAGGGATACGCTGCGACCACCTTGTTCGTTGAGTGCGACTTGGAGGGCCTTTGCAATGATGTCCTTTCCAGAGTTGTAGAATCCAGTGAGACAGAGAACAAAGCCCTGTTTGTTCCTTGGCGGATAACTTTCTCGCAGCCTCGTCACCACAGCCCTGATCCGCTTATTAAAAATGATGCGTAGTATATCAAGGATGGGAACGTACTCGTAACTGAACCAGTCAGGGATATGGGCCCCTGATTTTAGTCGCCTCCGCAGCTCCGTGCCAGAGATATCCAGAGTCTGCGCTCCAGCAGGTATTTCGTCCACCGGTTGATACTCGTCGGTGGAGGGGAGGTATGTCATCTGTTGGAATGGAACCATTTTTATTTCCAGCTCATCCTTGTACTTCTCAACAAGTTCTTGTGCGTCATATGGACCGTAGAAATCTTTGCCTTGTGAGTTCTTTCCTGGTCCAGCATGGTCGCGACCGACGATGAAATGCGTTGCACCAAAGTTCTTTCGGATGATTGCGTGCCATACTGCCTCACGGGGACCTGCCATGCGCATTGCGAGAGGGAGGAGCGCAAGCTGACCCATTCCATTTGGGTACTTGGCCATGATGGCTTCATATACGCGGACACGGGTATAGTGATCGACATCTCCTGGCTTTGTAAGACCGACGACAGGGTGGATTAGGACGTTTGCCTGATGTTGGCGGGCAGCGCGGACTGTGAGTTCACGGTGAGCACGGTGCATTGGGTTCCGGGTCTGGAAAGCGACGACTCTGCGCCATGCAAGTTTTTTAAAGTGGGCACGGAGTTCAGCAGGGGTATCTGCCAAACCTTTGTATCAGCAAGGTAGGTGACCTCAAAATTGAGATGACTCACATCGGAGAGCAACATAATCAAAGTGCGAGGGCGCCTGTATGGCTTGCACCTTTCCTCCTACATAGAAAGGCTTGACGCGGTTGCGGAGGTATGCGACGGAAGGGTGTGCTGGATCATCGGCACCGAAAACATGAATAGCCTCCTTGACGCGATCATAGGCGTAAACATCATCGACGGTGATGATTGCAAGTGGTTCGTCATCACGAGGATCTCGAAGAGCAATGCGAGCGCCAGGCACTATGCTGAGACGCTCGACATCGGCCGAAGACACGTCAAGGGTGACAGGCATTGAAAAGAGTGTGCCATCAGATAGTCGTAAAGTGTCGACGACGCTGACAGATTATTATCAGCGCGACTTTCTGTGGCTTTGGTTATCACTGTTACCTTGTATAGTCAGCTTCGTTCATGAAGCCTTCCAATGGACTAAAGCCGCCATTTATAATTAGCTCGAGATCACAGAGTTGACGCTAAGATGATTCAAGATCCGTATTCAGCTTCGATAGCGTCACTC
The DNA here is from genome assembly GCF_016758785.1 of Suillus bovinus. Classification (NCBI taxonomy): domain Eukaryota; kingdom Fungi; phylum Basidiomycota; class Agaricomycetes; order Boletales; family Suillaceae; genus Suillus; species Suillus bovinus. Next base: position 233,459 of record NW_024542090.1, on the reverse strand, counting down.
TGGAGACAAACCTCGGTGAGAACAATGTCCTTGAGCGTCGCAGCCTCGTCCTTGAGCTGCCCTGATATTGGCTCATCTCGTGAAACAAGGTCCTGGGATGATGTTAGATGGCGTGAAATGAGCAAACGCAAGGAGGAACGTACCTTCAAAATTCCGCCATGAGGGATGTTGGCCATTTCTAATAATGTAACTTGGTCCGGGGCATTTAGCTACTATTTAAACGAGTGACGAGTGTATAAAAGCTGCGAAAAGAGTGGTGATTACTTATCAGGCGATGAGACGATATCACGCAATAGTGAGCCAGCATATCGATGACGAATAGATACGACTTTTTCTGAAGACGTAGTTTCACTTGCCAGTAAGCCAATTGCTGGTCATATGACGGATCCAACGGCGCGCGCTGCGTCACATCATTCGTTCGTCTCGACCATGCCGCGTCATGCGCTCAACGAGCACACCATTCTTTCTCGTTTCTGAGTCAGAGGATTCATTCATTCATTCAGGGAGTACTCACATGTCTTTTTCATCCAGACTTGATATTTATGGCCATATCGAGGTGTCTGTCATAAACCAGCTGGGTTTGAACCAGAAACACATTTGCGAACTCATCGGGCACGAAAATGTACTCGTCGACCCCGACTACCCTTAAATTCACCCGTCGACATCGAATCAATTCACCGTTAAACTTCTGTGCGGCTTAGGCTGAATGCATATTAAACCGATGTGCTGCACCAGATGGGAAGGCTACTACCCGGCCGCGCATCAAGCAACTTGAAGGGCGTATGTCAATTGACCGTATCTACGGGACGATTACCGTTCTCATGCCATCTCATGCTCGTCACCTCGAACTGATTAGCGCTCAGCACCCGTGGTTTACTGGGCAAGCCTGATTGCAGTTTTGGAACAGACTCGGCTGGGAATATTTGGATAAGTGGTCTGTTCTCATGACATGCGTGACACTGTCATATTCTACACATAGGCTCTGAAACCACCAACTGGACCCTTCCACCTTGGATTGTCATACTTTGCTCAAATGAGAGTGCCAAGTATTGGTGCAAATGCCAGTCCTCACCGATGCCGACATAGTGTCCTTTGCCCGTGGCATGTGTTCACAATGGTTTTTAATACATCATTGATTGTAAATGAAGACCTTGCTCGAGGCAAACATTCCTCGTGGCAGCTTGACAGGTACTCACATCCTTCGAAAAGTGTTCCGGAATAGTAACTGTCAGTGTGAATGTGTGATTCCCGAGTCGGCATGTAAGGCCACGGATCGGAGGAAAAAATAAATAACATCTTATCTTCCTGAACTAACAGGTCGAACAAGTGTACTATCAGGCGGCCAAAGCATCGTAGCGTGTGGCCAAGCGTGAGCGCATGACTCCAAGTTGCAATTATGCAGCTTTCTTGGTGAAAAAGGTGGACAACTTCGACATCCCTGCCACATTGGCCTTCTTCAGCTTCTCTACGCCATGTGACGACTTGGCATCTTTTTTCTTCTTCTTATCTCCATCGTCAGCTGCGTCAATGTCAGCATTCCCAGTAGCCTTGGCGTCTTTCTTCTTTTTCTGATTTTTATCGCCAGCTGCAGTGGATTTTGGAACCCTCGCTCTCTTCTTAGTGTCGGGAGCTACGGCGAGCAAAGCGAGTTCTTCATCTCTGACCGTTTTCACATGGGCGTCCAATTTAGAGAGGCTGATAATCTATCAATATCCGCTAGCCGCAGTAAATAAGACACATACTTGTAAAACGCAATCAAATCCTGCAACACGTCCCGGGGAAGATATTGCGATAGCAATTCACATGCTAACTTGGTCCGTCCCACTGGAGAAAAAATTATTAACTAGAGATAAGCGGTGAAAAAGAACGCACAATCGAGTAGTTCCTCTTTTCCATCATCCATCAAGCCATCCTTTGCAAGGCTCCGTACCAAAGTGCGAGACATCTCTGCGACCTTGGGGTCGGATAAGCGTCCTACCTTCCTCTTGAGATTTTCCAGCACAACGTCATGAGAATATCTGTATACAGTAATCTTGTCCGTTATGACTTGAGCACAGACATGTTAATAAACGGTTGTATAAAGCCCAAAACGCTCACCCTTGACGTCGCAGACACGCTTTATAGAGGACTGCACAAAATCCAGAGACAGAAAGGAAACAATGTCGTCTGCGGAGACATGTAATGACGGGTCCTTCTGAGCATCTTTATCGGAAGCATCAGCAATCGTCGCAGAGGCTTCTTCTATAATATCTTCCAAGGGCCTGAAGTTGCCTTTTGAGCCGTCGCGCTGTAAAACGAACATCGTTCTAGGGACTAGTACAACATGTATGATAACATACCGCTTGTGGGGCACGTAAAAGATACATGAGCAAGAACATGGGGTCCATGGGCGTCATCACTATAAGCTTTCCATCTGAATACCTGTGCGTCAGAAATACATATGGTTGGGATCAAGATCTGCATAATGCACCGGCGATGACTTCCTCTCCCATAAACCAGGTCCGCGCATTCGTCGGGGATATGGCTTGCACCTCTAATATGGAACTCGTCTTTGTGGTATCATTTTGTGAACGGTGATCATGAAGAAGAAACAGTGAAGCGAGACCTTGTCGTTGTAAGCGCTTAGAACGACGGTAGTCGTATAGCGACTGACCTGTACGCGGGTGTGGAAGTCTTAGGAATCGAGGCACATAGTCGGGATGGCGGTTTTCTTGATTTAGCCGCGCAGTCAGTGTGTCAATAATGTCTGAACAGAATGGCAAGACAAGTCAACATGGGGGCTGGTGTGGGCAAGGCGAAGAGCTTACCAAGTGGCAGTATCGCAAGGTGAGTCGACATCGTGAATGAGTCTTTAATGGACTAGTGAGCCTCGGGTATATGTATGACTTGCTAGTATATAAAGTCAATTGCAGTGTCATTCGCTTCAGATACATTGTTCGCGTTGTTTGCGTGTTGTTTTGCACAACTGCCATTTTGGGACACCCCTCATCGGTATTGGGAAACTTAAAACATATTTGCGTTACAATGCTACAGGAATCTACACGCTATCACAAGTCTCCGCACTCGCCACGCTCACAGAAATAACGCCCGTAACGTCCACAAAATGATTTGGGCAACCAGAAGTACCTGTTTCAGCAATAGGGGAAGGGGGCGTACCACCGTTGACAGTACCATCCGGGACAGTTTGTGGAGTACCGCCATTGATAGTACCATCGGGAACAGTCTGTGGCGTTGAACCACCATTGGTGATACTATCCGGGGCAGTCTGGGGCATCGTACCACCGTTGGAAGTACCATCAGGGACAGTCTGTGGCATCGTACCACCGTTGACGGTACCATCTGGAGAAGTCTGGGGTGCTGCACCTGAGGGTATGTATGACGCTGTTATTCCGTTCGCCTGACTGTCCGATGCATTGATGTCCGCGACAGGACTGGTGCCGCTGACAATTAGAAACGGAGATGTCGCAGAGGAGGGAGTGGTAGGTGCGGGTGGGGTGGACTGTGGTATCGCAGATGCACTCCCGTTATCAGATGCGTTGCTATTTGCCGGGCCTGTGGTCGCAGTATCGTTTCCAGAGGGATTGATTCCTGCAGGAGTTCCGGCATCTTTAGAAACGTCGCTCTTAGTGGGAGTATCGGTTGACGTGCCAGATGTCGTGGGGTCAGTTGCACCTCCAGACATTCCTGGAGGCGTGTCTCCCGGAGATGCAGGACGAGCGACAGAGTTGGCAGGTGAAACAGCAGGTGTAGAAGTTGCGGGGGTCGTCGGAGGCTCGGCGGCGGAAGAACCTGCGCTCTGATAACCAGACGCTGAAGAATTCTGCGGAGCGTCTCCTGGATTGGTTGTGCCAGCCGTGCTATCACTCCCTACCGGACCACCAAAAGCTCCAGAAGAGCAGCCACCTTCCTGACGAGCAACGAGCAAACCAGAGGATGAACGACCAAACTCGTGGCACCAGACTAGGAGGTCGGTGAAAGTGCGCTCAGATAGTCCGGTAGGAGGGCTGAGTTCTCGTCTACCAAGGAGCACAAGGGCATGTCGAGGATCTGGATAAGCAACGTCTGCGATGACGCAGGAAGAAGGTGACTGAGAGGGCGAGCAAGTCGAATCAATAGTGCACTATGATAAATGATGGATGCTTGGGCACTTACATATTGGTGATGAGTGGTAACTTCAAGAGGGACTGCGAGCACGGCAGGGAGCACGAGAGCGAGCATTGAAAGGGAGCGCATTATGAACGAATGTGGGGTAGCAAATGCAAGAAACAAGCGTAAGAGAGAAGAAGTCGAAGGACAAGAACGGATTGGGTCGGAGAACGTGAAGCGCGAGCTTTTTATGTCTCGAGCTCGGTGGCTGACACAGACTGCTCGATTATCGTTGGCTGACATGTATACCTGCACGTCATAGCTAAATATGTCAGATATTCATCGGCAGTATAAATATTAAAAAAAAGTCCAACATTTGATGCTCGCCATCTACTTACTGAGTGTGACTACTGAGTATTGAACATTCGAACTGCTGTCTGAACGTCACCTAGTGGTCTGTAATTCACTTGATATTTCTACCTGTACAAATGGTCGATTGCCAGCATACCAACGCCTCATCGGCGGTATTAGCGGGAGTGACTATAGCTCAAGGACGTACTGACAGCGTAAACATGAGAATCACCGAAGGTAGCTTTGCGCTGACAACAATCTTCTGGGCTCTACCAAACATCGCTTCCCCTGCAAAATCTGGACAAAAATTCCATAGCGCGAGCAGTTCGAGGCGTGCAAGCGAGTATTGGAACCTATCCGTGCAACAGGAGTACTTAAGGATAGGTCGCTCCGTGATTTCTTTCTTTCTGTAGGGAAGACTCCAGCGCATAGGTGATCGGACGCAATGATGCAGTAAAGTTTAACGCGGAAGAATATGTGATAGGGCACTCATGAGCAGGATCTTTGAAAGGCCATCCAAAACACCAGTGTTTATCATGATGACGAGCGTGTCGGTCTCCCCGAACAAAGGACCATGAATAGCGTGAGACACTACTTCCATAATGAATTCGTAAGATATCGACTTACGTACACAAGCACTTTCAAGTCATTCTTCACAAACCGCGTTCAAGGTCATAACAAAATGGCTTCATCTTCAGGTATGTAAACTCTTTTAGAAATAGGTTCCTTTTAAACTGACATATTTTAGCTGTCGGAAAGCTTTCCCGTGAGGAGTTTCGACGCCAAAAGGACCTCGATGCTGCCAGAAAAGCTGGAACTGCTCCTGCAGCTCTAGACGAGGAGGGACGGCCTATCAACCCTCACATTCCCCGTGAGTTTATACTATATAGACTCATATATATAATAATAATCTCATTCTCCATCACAGAATACATCTCACAAGCTCCGTGGTATCTTGACACCGGCGCACCGTCACTAAGCCATCAACGTCGACCATTCGATGATCGCTCCGCAGACAAACTCGACAACTGGTATGACCGTGGTGCGAAGGCAGGACCTGCTGCAAAGAAGTACCGAAAAGGCGCATGCGAAAATTGCGGCGCAATGACCCACAAGAAGCAGGACTGTCTCGAACGTCCTCGAAAGAAGGGAGCGAAGTTCACGAATAAGAATATTCAAGCGGACGAGATCATACATGACGTAGCGACGGGATTTGACGCAAAGAGGGATAGGTGGAACGGGTATGATCCTGCAGAGCACAAGAAAATATATGAGGAGTACGAAGCTGTTGAGGCAGCACGTCAGAAACTGAGGGAGGAAGAGATTGACAACCAAACAACAACAGACTTGGCTGCGGTACGGAAGCTGGCGAAAGCTGGAAAGAAGGAGGGAAAGGAAGCTGATCCTGACTTTGGTTCGAGCGATGAGGAAGACGCCGACGACGACAAATATGCCGATGCTGCAGATGCTGTAGGACAAAAACTTGACACGAAGACTCGCATTACAGTTCGGAATCTGCGTATCCGAGAAGATACTGCTAAATATCTCATAAACTTGGACCCAGAGAGCGCATACTACGACCCAAAGACTCGCTCAATGCGTGACGCTCCCATAAAGAATGTGCCTGCGGAGGAGGTATGTGTTTATGCTTCCATCCTCGATTCTGCCCTGATTAATCTCTATGACAGGCAAAATTTGCTGGGGATAATTTCTTTCGGTTCTCTGGCGAGGCTCCTGAAGTTCAAGAACTACAACTTTTCGCGTGGCAAGCGGCAGCTCGAGGCAATGATGTTCATCTCAACGCCAATCCCACGCAAGGACAACTTCTTCACCACGAATTTAAGGAGAAGAAGGAGATGATGAAGGACGTCAACAAAGTCAGTATTCTGGCAAAGTATGGTGGCGAGGAGTACCTCGACCACGTGCCAAGGGAACTCATAAATGGGCAAACGGAGAATTATGTCGAATATTCGCGGACTGGCCACGTTATTAAAGGGAAAGAACGCGCTAAGACGCGGTCAAAGTATCCAGAGGACGGTGAGTTTCAACTTTCTGATATTTGTGAGATGTGGTGGTATTAACATGAGATTCAGTTTACGTTAATAATCATACGGATGTGTGGGGCTCATGGTATGACCTTTCAAGTGGTACCTGGGGCTATGCGTGCTGCCATTCGACCATCCACATTTCATATTGCGCTGGTGAAGCGGGCAAGGAAGCTGCACAAGCCTCGACAGCCCAAGCTTTGCTTGCATCATCACAGGCTCAATCAGAGCCCTCTGCCCAGGACAACGAGGCAAAAGCCCGAATAGAACAGAATTACTCGAAGAAGCGAATAGGCGAAGGGGACGTCTCTTTCGATAAGGATCGATTAGCAGAGGCTATTAGCGAGGAGAAGAAGCGGAAAGCCAGAGGAGACAAGGATGATGATCGATCTAACAAGAAGATGAAAGGCTTGCAGAGCAGTGGCCACGATGTTACTGAGGAGGAGCTCGGTATGTATCTAATTTTACGATTGGGCGCCTTCTGATATGACCTATCATCTTGCAGAAGCTTATCGAATGACACGCCGAAACGCTGAAGATCCCATGGCAAACTACGTGGATAGCGAAGATGTATATACGCGATGATGTATTTTACCTTGCTTTCTCCTGGCTTTCTATTATTCTTTATAGCATATTCTTTTGGACAGCTTAACACCTGTTTTGTATTTGTCGAGTGACGTTTGGGTCTACGTATACCCATTCGGTTCACACGAAGTTGAACAATAAGCGAATACTAAAGTTGTCGGGAATGACTGTTAAGTCTTTCCCATGACATTCTCAACAGCGCCTGCTCTACTATTTGGTCTGGGCGTACGCATTGCCCTCAACAAGTTCTCGAGCACTGCTGACGACAGTGCTGACCAGGCTGTCATTAGCGATGTCATCCTTCTTGGCGTCGTCCAAGGCGTCGCGCTATATTATGCTTTAATGGAATATCCTGATCTCGCCTTCGTTGTTGCATTCGGCATCGCTGCCAGACTCGGCATCGAGTTCATGATGCTCCAGGACGTATCCAGGTGCGCGACCACCTTGCTCGGTGTCGCTCTTGGTGTCCTAGTCACCGACATCCTATCGCAACTCATCGAGGATGGGTACTTTTATGACTTTCACGGAGACTCTGTTCACGATAAAGAGAGCACGTATGCCCCAAAACGAAAACGTCTCGTCAAATTCCAGTCTAGCACAGAGTACCAAATGATACCCCCCAGTCGACCACCGCGCTCCCGCAAATCCGAACCAAGTCAGCGATGGCGTACGCCACCTTCGCTGACATCGACTTCTAGCATCGATCCCAACCACACCATGAGCCCGCTAGAACGGGAGTTGGCCATGCTACGCGCAAAAGCATCCTTGGCGGATAGTGAGCGGAGGCGGTTCAAGGAGGAAAAGAAGTGGGCTGAGTCGCAGGGGAACTTTGCGCGGGTATCTCAGATGAGTTGGCAGGTGAAAAGGTACACCGCTCTCACGCAGAGCTTCACTCGGGAGGCGGATGCTAGACTTCTTGAAGGTGGGGTATCCATCAACCTTTTTGTTCGCATGTTCAACGAAATCACTTTCTAGTGACTGCTATGAAACAACAGCAACAACAGCAGCTGGAGCCTGCTGGCGTTGCCGCGATTGTTCCACAACCCTCAAACAGACATCAGGTCGATCGGCACACAAATCACTCTCGACAAACAACCCAGGAGGTCGTGATTGATAGACAATCCACGGTTACAGTGGATGTTCCAAGGAGACATCGGAGGCAGAGTTCCGGGAACTTGAAATCCGCAATGCGTCTTCAAGTACGATAATGGCATGACGAGTACGGGTACGAGTAAGTAAGATACCACTTCTTAGATGCTAGACCTGACGTTGTAAGGAGTCAATCCTGCAACTGTCACCGCCTATTTTGCTTCATTTACTTTGGGGCTTTTCTAGGACTTTTGTGTATCATTAGATCTGCTCCCTCTGGCATAGTGGAGAGCCGTTTCAGAAAATCAGATGTCCTTTTAGTCAGAGATGTAGTTGCAATTTAGTTGCAATTCCATTTTGTCTGTATCTAAGTAACATACATGCATGTATACAGAAAGCTTAGACTCCGTGTTGGCGTGAGTTACATAATAGTTCAAGATTTTAGACTAAGTTACTAGCCAGTTCTATGAAATCTTATATTTTTTGTCCAGCGCAAAGCTTCATGATTGCATATTGGTGCAGTGGGGAGCCGCAGAAAATCAAATTTTCATCACGGTCAAGAATGTAATTGATAATTTGATACATGTCATAAGGAATAAACGAAATGTGGAATATTGCAACCTGACTTAAAAAAAAGTTAATCATGATAGCCAGAGAGCGTGAAAGCAAAAACGGGGGGTAAGATCCAAAGCACAAGAATGAATATGAGAAAATATTAATGGAGTACTATCGATGGGATTTGCCATTGGCCTTCGACGCGGTAGATGGTGTGCCATTGCTTTTGCCACCTGTAACGGGGCGAGGCTTCTTGGCAGAGGTCGAAGCTTCCGCAGACGCTCGTGGTGCAGCTTCCTTCATCACCATCTTGGCATGAATGTCTTCTAATTTCGACGCCTTGACTTTCTTAGGCCAGAAAAGCGTCACGAAACTGTGGTAAAAATGAACATTGATACAAATGGTCTAGGTTTTCATACTCACGCCCAGAGATGTCGACGCCATCGTTCTCGGTCCTCTCCAGCTGCTTGTTTGTTCTGAAGGACAATCTCAATGCGTCGTCCAATAGCAGCCAAAGAGTCCTTGAGAATGGCAACTTTGTCGTCGCGAGGCATGTCCTCGCCAGATAACTTCAGTTGTTTCTACACAGAGTTAGCATTGACTCGAACGCCACAAGGGATTACTCACAAGCTGCTTTTTGACTGGTCTCAACTCTTCCTTCGTCGCAGCCTCATCCATCGATGGGCTAAAATTGCGTCAGCACCCATATATTACTTATAGTTTAGCACAAGACCTACCATTCGTCTGACGATTCGGAATCAGTGAAGGTGGGAGTAGGCCGTCTCTTGCGTCGCTTCGTTCCACCATCATCGATGGATGCAACGGCCTCACTCTCCGCCCGTCGTTTCCGGCCGATCGGAGGTGACGACGACGACGAGGCCACAGCTGTTGGAGGAGGAGTAGCCGAACCCTTCAAATGTCCCTTATTCCGTAAAGAGCTCTCATACGAACGTAGCTTCTCATCATGCTCGCGAAGTAGCCCAAGGAGGAAGTCACCTCGCCGGACGAGGTGAATGGCATTGGGGATCGGCCTAGTTGTCGCGTCTTCTCCTTTCTTGCCTTCCTCCAAAAAGAATTTGCCTTGAAGGCCTAGCCGCACATCCTTCGCCATAGCTTCCCAGTTGCCGAAACCATATATGAAGGCGCCGACAAGAAGCATCGCGTCCTCTTGCGGTCCCCACCGCCCAGACCAGTTGAGGGTCGGTCTGATATTCTCAATCGGAATGGACCAATTGTAGAGCTCCTCTGGGCTCAACTCGCCCAATATATTGTTCAGAATACGAAGGTCGCGGTACCGTGATAGCACGGTCTCCGCATTGATGTTCCCGACATTGCGGAAAGTAACAAGGACAGCCTTGCTCTTCTGGGCATTAGTCAGGGTCTCCCCTGCCGCCATACGTTCCCGTTTTTCCTGGTTGTTCTGCTCGACGGCTTGCGTGCAAACTTCGATGATCTCGTCGGAGACGTCCATGATCATGCCCTTGTGCTTGTCGCCAAGTTTGGATTCAGTGACCTACAGAGGAAACGAGACTCGTGAGTCCTGGTTAGTGAGAAACCAACAATCTACTCGCAATAACATCGTAACGCTGACGGATGTCACCCCAACGCTGCAGACTCCGAATAAGAACGCGGACGTCTCGCTCTTTGAGTTCCATGGCCTTTTGACTAGCTGTCTTTCTTTGGGGTCCTGGGATTTTGGGTTTCTTCGGAGCAGGTGCTGGTGCAGGATGATCGACATCCATGCCCTCATAGGACACAGGTGCATGAATGCGCTTGCGATCTCTGAGTTCCGCGGCAACCAGCTCATCAGCCTTCCGCTCATCCTCCTCTTTCTCGAACTTATGCCGCTCCTCAATGGGAATAATGTCTTCCCAACTCATGTCATTCTTTACGTCGCTCACGGCAGCGAATTGAGCGAGGAAGCCTTCACCGCCAAGCGAGGCACCGCCATCACCGCCAGCGGCCATTGTCTCATGGTCCTCGGCGCGGTTGAGAATGTCGTCAAGGTCCATCTCGTCAAGCTTCTGGTTCTGCTGCGAGTCATCCTTGTCGAACCTGGAAATTGGGTGAGCGGAGGAGTACCTGACCAGGGAACATAGTCACTCACATCTTCTGAGCACCATATTTCAAGACTGCAGTCAGCTCATCTTTGCTAAGATTGTCAGGCTTCGTGGAATCCTTGACCTTCTCGCCTTTTGGGTTGGAGCTCAGATGTGCCTGTGAAGTGTCCATTTGATTGATGACTGACATGATATAGGTGAGCTCAAAAGTGGATCGGATGAAAACATTATCACTCACTGGCATACTCCAACACCATCTTTTTCTTGGCCCTTTCAAGAACGTCCTCCTCCATGGTGTCCTTGCTGACGAAACGGTAGACGCTGACATGAGACTTTTGCCCTATGCGATGAGCACGTGCCATGGCTTGCAAGTCGTTTTGAGGATTCCAATCGCTCTGCAAAGACGTCAGTCATACATGTATGTCACATAATGACCCACATACATCAAAAATAATGACAGTATCAGCAGTCTCCAAATTAATGCCAAGACCGCCTGCACGGGTTGACAACAGGAAGGCGAAGTCGGGCGATCCGGGTGAATTAAAATGCGCAATTGATCTCTTCCTCGCATCTGACGCGACCATGCCATCCAGACGTTGATGTTGGTACCCACGAAGACTCATGTAATCACTCAAGATGTCTAACATCCGGACCATTTGACTGAAGATGAGCACACGATGACCATCTTGCCGAAGGCGTACGAGGAGCTTGTCCAGAAGAACCATCTTTCCACTATTCATGACGAGGCCTTTGAGGGTGTCATCGTTAACATCAGTGCGCACTTCGGCACCGTCGAAGAGATAAGGGTGGTTCGCAGCTTTCTTGAGCTCCATCGCAATGTTCAGAAGACTGATGTTGTTGTTCCCATTCGCGCTCTTCACTAACCCCTGGAAGTTCTAGACGAAGGTTGGCGAGAGTTGATAGCCAGCCAAATATGAGCCTACCTTTGTCAGGATGTTCTTGTAAAAATGCGTCTGCAAGGCAGACATTTCTACTCGAAGGATGCGCTCACTCTTCGTAGGCAAGGAAGTAAGGACGTCACGTTTGAGCCGGCGGAGCATAAGTGACTCAAGTTGTAGATGCAGTTCCTTGATCTTGGCTTCGTGGTCCGCATCGTTAAGGTCAAATTCATTGGTCAACGCGACTATAACAACGTTAGCCGCGGCGACAATAACAACACGACACAGAACGTACACTTCTCAGGCATCAGGAAGTGCATCAATGAAAGCAACTCTGCACGCGATGTGGTGTTATCAAAAATCGCCAAAACTCAGTCGTAGTAACACGCACCCTTGACATTGTTTTGCAGTGGCGTACCAGTGATCAATAGCTTCGACGCAGCAGGGAAGGACCTTAGAGCCTCGTACAACTGGCTTTCTGAGTTCTTGAGCCGGTGAGCCTGAAACGGCCATCAGTGACTATTCTAAGACGTTCTGCACCTCTGCCTCACCTCGTCAACAGCAAGCGCCTGCCACTTAATGTCCGCAAGCTCCTTTGCGTCCCTGAGGGTAAGCTCGTACGTGGTCAGCAGGACATTCATCTTCAGTCGTTTGTTGGAGGGACCGAATTCGTACGTCCGAATGACTTCACGTGCAGGAGCGGTTCCAATGTAGGTGATGACATTCAGGTCAGGTGCCCACGCCGCAAACTGTGATTGCCAGGCGGTGATGGTGGAAAGCGGAACTATGACAAGGAATGGTCCATACTGGTGCATTTCATGGAAGAGGTAGGACAGGAAAGAAACTGTCTGTACGGTCTGCGTACAACGTTTTAGCATTCTGAAAGGCAAAAAAAAATCCAATATACCTTTCCGAGACCCATTTCATCAGCAAGGATGCCGTTCTCGCCTTTACTCCACAAATATGCTAGCCAGTTCAGTCCAGTGAGCTGAAAGTCCTTCAGCTCACCACCCGTCGAGGTGATGTAGTCAGGATCTTTCTCAATCTTCTGGAATGATGGCCGTTGGTTACGCGCGTAATTAATGCTCTTGTAAGGGAACTTTGCCTCAACCTCTCGTTGTCGATATGCTTCAATTTGAGCCTTGGCGATGGGGCGTACTTCCTCCTGCGTTTCCCATGTACAGTGCTCATAATTGAGCCCAGTCCATTTGCAAAAGTACTCTGTCATGCCCTCTGCACCATCACGGTGCGAGACGATGCGTTCGACGACCTTATAGGTCTCGAGCTCCTCCTTTTCGCGTTCTTTTTCAAGAAGCAATGCCTCAGCATCTTCCTGAGAGATACCTGGTGCACTGAGGCGAGACTGGTACATCTTGTAAGCTTTGATATAGTTGTCGACACGCTTGAGGCCTTTGAAGCGTTTGAGGAATTCGTAGGTCTCATCAGTATTGTGCAAATGCGAGAAATTTTTCCACTTGATATGAAAACGCTTTGAAACATGTCAATAACAATCTGCTTGCCCAAAATGACTCTGGGACTTACAACATTATCAAACCAGATGTCCTCAGGATCGTCTTCGCGGCCCTCATCTCTGCAATGGCTCAAGACGGATTCGATCTCATCTTCCTCTTTGAACTGCGCGGTAGGATCGACATAGTACCCTTGATCGACATCCTCTTCTGATAGCTCAGCGAGAGCTTGGACATCATCAGTATAATTGGGAATCTTGCCGCCTCGGCTTGAGACGCGAATTTCGTCTCCAGAAACACGAGGCCGTTTCTTCTTCTTCGATCTAGACCCATATTCTGAATCTGAATCTGAATCATTGTTCCGAGAGATGGCTGTACAAAAACTAAGCGCAAGCTCCACCGTGGAAACAGGGTGCATACCTTTAGGCCTTGGTGCCGACGATGACGGCTGTGATTTCTTTTTTCTCTTCTTCGGAGCTTTCTTTTTTCCGTACTCGTCATCTGCATAGGAGCCATCGTCCTCGTCCTCCTCATCCTCCTCGACGTTATCTTCGTACCCCTTGAGTACAATAGTCAATGATCTCGAAAGGAAAAGACATGATAGATAACATACCGACTCTTCAACATCCTTTGAAAAATGTAGATGACCTTGAATAAGATTTGAATTATTGACATACGATATATGAGACTTACGGAGCCTTTTGGGGTGTAGGAAGATGGCCCAGCAATGGCGAGAGAGGTAGTGTCATCAACGTCCTCTGCATCGCCGTCAGCATCTGCGTCTGGGTCTGGGTCTTGGACATTATCGACAGGAGTGTGATGACTGTTGACTTGTTCGTTTTCAGAATCAACCTGCATAGAGTCATCACTGTCATAATTGAGGTTAAGAGCGTCGGGGTTGAGCGCCATGGTGTCGACGCTGTGATGGACAGTGGAGGGAGAGGATGTGGTTGGGGGTAGAGAGGGGAGGGAAGAGGTCGTCAAGGATCTTGTTGACGAAAATGTTCACACGTGTGGCCATCGCTACGGACAACGCCGGGCAAGGCCCCATCGTCACCGCTCATGGCATTGGTGAAATCCGGGTTGGGGCATAACATTTTGGAGTAATTTTGTCAAAAACTTAATTTTTGGAGTTGAGTTTGTATAAAAATCCATTGTTTTACATGTATATTATGAGCAATTTATGGTTAAATTAATGCGCCATTCTCATCGAAATTTGTCGTTGTTGAGCCTGGCGGTCTTCGGCCATCGAATACAGCATCATCCCACCCAGTCCACGGCTCCCACAAGCAGACCAATATTAACAGCATCCTTGTTATCTGCCGCAGTCAGCCTAACCTATATCGGTTGATGCTTAACTAACTACCTGGACTGGACTGTGCCATATCACCATCTCGAGCATTGGATATCGTGTAGTTTCTCAGCTTGATTCACCTGATCATGAACCCTACCTTGTCCACATCGCCAGAAATACTCATGGCCAAGCCATCATTCCCTCTAAATCTCCGCCAAATCCACGCTCCTCGGCCTGTAGTGCTAGCCGCCGAGTCCAATGTCCCCGAAAGTCTAAAGCCAGCAATCGAACATGGTAATCATATCCTGTTGCACCCACGTCACGTCATGATCACTACAGGGCCTGTTGACCGCAGTCATTTTATAATAAATAAATCGTATAACACGTTACTCCCCACCTCGCCTTTCTCAGGCACCTGTGCGTTCGTCGAAGCATATAATTCCAGTGCCAAGTCATCCAATGATCAATCATCTCGCCTTTTGCGCATGCCCCTTCATCGCCGCGTTGCGGAACCTATACCTCATCTTGGGTTACACTCACCACATCACCAGCGCTCATCACATAATATACACGTGCGGCTGCTCGCTGTACAGTGACCGAACCACTGGTTTCTTCCCTCGAAGGACCATCAAGAACGGGGCCCTGGCAACTTTTGCACTAGATTCGGCAACATCGTATCGAATGTTCCACCAGGGCCAATTTTCGATGTGACTAGCCACTGATCTGCAACGCCTTCTTTGGTTTTTACGGCCGTCCGCCAGCGTTGCTGAACTATTTGTAATTCAACTCTTGATCACGTGTGCTGTCGCCAATTTAGCTTGCTCGCTGACCACAACGATGAACAAATCAATTTTCGAGTTTTTTCTCGACCCTTTAACTATAGGACCCTCTAACACTCACGATACAAAGAATGTTTGCGCGCAACGCTAATTTTGCAACGATACCTCTTCAAGTCGTCTAATCGTCCCAAAGCCGGAGTTATCGCTCTAACGACGTGGCATATTCAGCACCGCGCTTTTGTCGCACTCCCAGGTGGCCCGTGATCAACTCCTGTGAGAGCCTTGATCATCGGCTCCATTCTTCTATTATACCTCCTTCGCGCGAATATGATTGTCACTGTGCGTCGAACTCTATAACCCTGGATGATTTATCATGAATACGAACCAAAGGCATGCATGCTCTGGGCGAGATCCGAAATCTCCACATAACAGATGCAGTGACGTTGATTTCAAATCGGCGCCCCTCACACGAGATCATGATCAAGCGCTTGTGGTACGAGAAGACGAACCGCAAGATATAGTAAGGACATATGGCCATTGGCTAAGTTCACAGATAGCGTGCGAGAGTCAGCAGACCCGCTGAAAGTTGCCGTGATACTCGCAGCGAGTCTGCTATTCAGGAATGTGACATGGTGACTGCTCGCTTCCCACTGTCGGACAGGCATAACCTGGCTCGCCTGTTGTCTGCCTCCTATAATTTTCAGTCTAACCTTAGATTACACAATAGACTCAGGACCGGGGAGAATTCGTGACAAGCAACAGCGCTGTCAAGCTAACTTCACCAGCTCCGTGGGAAACACCCCATTGGTGAGGAGATCCATCCGCGAAGACATTGAACTACCCTCTAACAGCGACTATACATTCCTAGATCTATCTTAGGACACTCAGCAGTCAGGATGCAGACGCGGCTGAATTATAAAACCGCGCAGGCAGCGTCAAAGACCGTGCTGCCGTCAGCATAATTCGGGATGCGGAGAAGAAGGGTTAGTGAGTGGTCGTAGTGCGCTTCATGACGTATTCTGTGTTGCCCAGAATAACGCTTGATGGGACCGTTGTCAAAGGCACTGCAGGCAATACTGGCATCCCATGGCCTTGTCTATGTTTGTAGAGTCAAGTGTGTGATATTCACCGTTTTCGTTGCTGATGCTTTGTACTCAAAGCCAAGAGATTATTGGCCTTCTCCGGATGCTCGGTACCGAAGTCTGTTCAGTGCCTGCGGTCCGTTGAAACTATGATCACCAGGCGAAGGAGTACGCCGAAAAGCTCGAGAATGTCATGGACAGATCCATCCGATAACACTGCGAATGCGTATGTCCATTATATCTCTCCCGGGTTCGAAATATGGGAACAGAGGAAGGGTGAGATCGACAGTTTCGTTTGCGCAGTATTGGCGGCACTCTGGCCGGAGTTCGCAAGTATTTGAAGGAAAGGAGCAAAGGCAGGACGCAAATATGGCTCGCCGATTGCATCTGGAAGTGTCTCATACGAATAACGAATACGCCACTTCTGATGGAAATCTTGTTGAATGTTCAGGAAGTTCCATCACAGAAACTTAGACTTTCCTGTGTATCATTGTGCTTGTGATAACTGAACGTTCCATCATATCCAGGGATCGGTCAGGGTCGTATCACAAGTAATTTGGGAATGTCAACGATCTCACGGGGGCACTTCACATACCAGACGAGAGGGTGATATCTATGTTATACCAACTTCTTAATCCTGAAAGCTCGGAGCAACTAACAGTGTTGTAATATATTTCTGAATTTCCTTCATTTCTTTGCTGAATCTTTATTTCTTGTTCATTTCACACGTACGGCAATGTCCCTTTCACTCTTGTTCACACAAAACACGATGTCCGACGAACCATCATAATTATAATGTCAACGCTACTTACTCACGGCTGTATCTGCTTGCTTTCCTCGGACGCGTCTGTGTTTCGTCACGTGAGTATTATAATCATGGACTCGCGACGCGTTTATTGACCCATGTTTGAAACATTGAACCAAACTACATACTAACGAGCGTTCACCGTCACATACCACGCTTTTGGACGAGGACCGAGCGTCTCATAGCGGCCGTCTCATACATAAATTTGACGAGATATGTCATTCCCCAAGGGTTCACGTTTTGCGATAGAGAAAAGTGCGTTGCCCAGTGGGTCCTTGTGACGGCATGCAGTTCATCATTCCAACTCTTGCAGTTTCCAATGTTCCGGGATTGAATACCTACAGCCTGCCAGAAGGTACGTAGAATAATGAACGCATTTGTATTATTTCTCTAACATCAATATCACGATAAGACCAGCTAGACGCGAATAAACGAGGTTCATTTCTGGAGAAAACCGATCGTTCCTCAAAGGAAAAGGCATCTTATGTCCCAGGCAAGCTTGACGGTTCTGTGTCAGTACAGCGTTTATATGGTATTTACAGGACCAAGTTCATACAATTCCGCCCCGAGAGCTGCGCAGAAACTATTAGCCGCTAAACATGCAAGCGACGATAGATACGCGATACTATCGAGGAAACTCGAAGACTTGGAAAAAGTGCACGCTGATGGCAAGAAGGCGGTAAGATGATATTTTGATCGCTTTCCGAACTCTGGAACTCAAACTGTGTTATGCAGCATCAAACTGAAATCGAGCGTTATAAATTTGAAGTCGCTGGTCTATTGAAGACCAACTTGGAGCAGGGTGAGAGACTGGATAAGCTCAAGAAACATAGCGAAATACTCGAATCGCGAATCCAAGAGCACAAGAAGAGCAGTACTGCCGATCAAACTGAGCTGAAAGCACTGCGTGTCAAACTTCGCATGTCCGAACATGAGCGCATACAGCTTGTTAGCAAGCAGGAGGAGAGCAACGAAGCGAAGAAAGCACTGCAAAGTCTCGAGGCAAGGAAGAAAGACGAAGTTCAGGAACGTGAGAGAAAGATCGCGGAATTGGAAAAGGCTGTATCTGCAGAGAGGAAGAAAAAAGATGTGCTGGAAAGCTACGTTCATGAGGTGAGAGGAAAGGCGGATGAAGAGGCACGCAAATCACGCGACATGATGATGACAATACAAGCAAAACTTGACACAGCTAATAAGGACTCCCAAGATGCGCGCCAAGCGCTTACATCTCTGCGAGGGCGAGCCGAAAACCAAGAGAACGATTTTTCTGCCCGACTAGACCAATGCCGTTCTGTCCTTTCTCGCGTTGCGGAGGAGTATGGTCGCTTGGCTACAACAAGCATCGCTGCATCCAGCCATGCCACACTGGTGAAGGACCATATGGCACTTCAATTACGTGCATTCCGGTTGGAACGAAAATTGGCAAACTCAGAAGGCCAAGTTGCTGAACTCGCCAACCTTGTCCGCCACACTCAGGAAGAAAACATGTTCTTGTGTCAAGAACTGCGCGACACTCAGGAAGAAGCGGCTTTCCACTTGCAGACATTGCAGGAAACCCGAGCTGCCCTCGATAGCTACTCCCACCGCACTGAGCTTCATGAGCTCCTCTGTCTGGAGGGAGACATCCACCAGAACGAAAGAGACACATCTAGAGAAACCATGACGGTCCAGAAAAGTGCTCTGGCGTGCACTGGGACTATATCCGACTTCTATCGCTCTCACAATGACGAGTTACTTTCAGAGTGTACCCGCCTCCATGGCATTCTCGAGAAGCAGCACGAAATTGACCGTGCACTCATCGACCAACTTGGACGTAACTCAGCCGAAGTGGATGTTCTACGGTCCGAGCTCACAAAAGCACAGGTTGAAATCACCACTGGACAGCGCGCTCTGGCTGACGCCCAAGCTTCTTTAACGGAAAGTCATGCAGAACAACATACGTTGCACGGTCGAGTGGAAGAATTCGAGAATAATATACGAGACATGGCAACGAGTCACAAACAAGCTTTACAGAGGGAGCGTGACACTTCTCAAAAGTTGTCTGTTGCACTCCATATCAGCAAGACAGCCGAGGATGCCCTCAAAGCTGATATCGAGCAGTATGTATCCCGCCGCCTAAACCACGGGCAACTGACCTGAGAAATTTACACAGGTTGCATGCAGAGTTGGCAGATTTGACACGCTTCCAGGAAGCATACTATAACTTGGTGGACGAGACTGAAGCATTAGTGGCGCGAAATAACCTTGCAGAGGAAGAGGCTGAAAATCTTAGCAAGTTTAATGCTGAGATTCTTGGCCATAAAAACCCTGTTCAGAGGATTTTATACGTCGACAGGATTCGTCGAGAGCTATCCGAGGTCAAGCAGGTATGCATCTTCATCGCCTCGGCTCTTCCTTGACTAACAGCTACCAGAAACTACTTGTGTGTACCCGCGACAGGGACGCCATATCTGCAGCGAATGAAGATTTACTGCACGAAATCATGATGTACAAGTCTGTTGCGGTTCCAGGAGATAGCAAGCCTCGGACGAATTTAACCCGTGTGACGCGACCTCCCCTCACGAGCCAGAGCATGAATATCGTGGCAGCAACTTCCGCCCCGCCTTGCGCTGCGTCAGATGCATTGATTAAAGCAACCGTTCTGGAACACATACCAGGGGATATGACTTTGGATGAACTAATATAAGGGTACTGTTTGCACCATGTAATTTATCTACGATATGTATGTAAGACTGATAAATGCTCGTCTCGAACCCACCAAGTATTCATCCGAGTCGTCCCATGTGACAACAACTCCCACGGTAGACTCAAGGTACACTTATTCACAATTGCCAACATATCATGTGGAGTATGTAGTACAGTAAGGCATGCAGTGTCAAACTCGAATTAACTATCTACATCAGTCTCTACGCCATCTTTCCTTCTTTCGCGACCATGAACTGCCATACACTGAGCCATGACTTCCAAATCACTCATAAAACAAACTATTCAAATGATCAATCTCGCACGAGCCGCATGCTCAAAGGCAGTAGAGGAGTTTCACCATCTCCTGCAGGTGCCTTTATCACCGGTGTGTGGAAACCACTCATTTTCCAGTGTATCTCTTTCACATTCCCGTTGTCGTCAGGTTCTGACGGCAGGGCAAAGTGAATGACTGGCAGAAGAGTGGCCAATACGTCCTCTGAAACGCAAGCTCTTCAGTGCAAAGATCTAATGACCGGCAATTCAGATATCTCACTTATTTCCATTTCGGCAAACTTGAGGCCTCTGTGGGGGTCAGCGTATAGTGAGAA
Source organism: Suillus bovinus (assembly GCF_016758785.1). NCBI lineage: Eukaryota > Fungi > Basidiomycota > Agaricomycetes > Boletales > Suillaceae > Suillus > Suillus bovinus. Next base: position 213,067 of record NW_024542090.1, on the reverse strand, counting down.
CATATTCAGGTTCGGAAAAGTTGGCACCATACATGCAAGAACGATTGCCTGCAAGGAAGGTCATCCTGAAGGTCGTTTAGCGAGATGCATGCAACAAAACGGCTTCTTATGACACACATAGATGAATAAATACCCGGATATTTCACTGCATCCTTGTTCCCAGGTGTGACCCCTAAAAGAATCCTGGTAAATAACTACGTCTCGTGGCATACACAAGATATAACCTTGAGGAGATTTAAGCCATCTATCGGGTTTCCATTCGGACGCATCTTCGCCCCAGACAGCTTGATTATGATTCGCAGCAATGATGGATATGATGATCCTCTGGTCCTTGGCCAGATGGATTGTATCGATCTCTTTGCCAGATGCAGACCGGACCGGGAATTGTAGTGGGACTGACGCTGATTCTGTAGTTCTTCGGAGGCGTCAGCAAGGGCCGTCTTTCGTTAATACACTAACCTCCGAGTGAGAATAGGCAACGATGGATAGACCCTTAATGTCTCTCGAACAACTGCATTCAGGAAAGGAAGATTCATCAATACATCGTATGACAGTCTGGCATATCCGTTTTCGTCTTTAGTGTGTGAACGGTCGACGTCATGTGCAGCCATGGCACCACAAATTTCTGTCCTCAGTTGCTCCTGGATGTCAGGGTGTTTGGCAAGCATGTATAGTGCACGAGCCACAGCTACCGTGGTCGTCTCGAGACCAGCAAAAATCATAACGCTGTCAGATTGAGAAATTAGGTTTAGCCGCAGGGAAGCAACTAGAACTGACTTCATCTGTCCCAGAAGCTCGGTATCACTTAGTCTATCTGCCTCGGAAGAGGAGGTGTTTGCCCTGACTGTATGTGTCTCACGTGAGAATGAATACTTTATCGTCAATAATTACGCACGCATGATAGACATCATATCTTTCCCCCTTGTCCCTCCCGACGTGTCGTGGGCCTGTTGTAGGGGGGAGGGTAGCTGTGGCTGCAGCGCGGCCTTTTTCTCTTGAAAGATGGCTCTACTGGCCGAGTCCATGATTTCGACTATGTGACGTAGTTCTCTGAGATTCCTCATATTTTCAGTCGGCCACCAACTCATCGTGAGCCAGTCTGCTATCTTTTTGCGCCAGTAAAGAGAGAATTTGCGCACAACCATCGGAACGAAAGGTCGAAATATCAAGGATTTAGTTATAGATGAACTGTGTGACAGAGCATGTCAAGGAATGATTTCACTAGCAGATTAACCTGTGCACCTTAACATTCGTAGGGCATCTGTGTATTCATCCTCTTTTCTTGTGTCTAGTGCAGCTGAATGGTAGCCCAGCACGCCCTCGCAAATACAATCCAGAGAACTGCGAGAGAGCCAGGGTAACAAATCGAGTTCTACGGACTCTCTGCATGATGCATGATCATGCTCATTGCCAGCAGAAAGGTTTGACACGAGGATGGATTTTAGCTGATGGGAAATGGTTTGAATGATGGGCAGGAGCTCCCGCATATTGGAGGTAGAGAACACTGGATTTAGCATTTTGCGCTGTTTTCGGTGCTGTTCCCCTGTACGGCAATGAAAAAAACTACGACAATTACTAAGAAGATTTACCTAGTGTCGAAATAAGACCATCGCCGAAGATGAGTTTATTGCATCTCGAGGAGGGTCAGTGAAGGCCGTTCGAGCAATACTTGACACTTACTCCAAAAAGCTGTCATTTTCCTCGAATATATGCTGCTCCTTCACAAGGATATGGTGGAGCGCGCGCGGGTCTGATACATATAGCCATTTATCCTGGGGGGCTTCACATCAATAACCATGCCTTATGTAGGGTGATGCAAAACACGTACTCCAAACAGCGCATGGACCTTAACAGCTCCACCATATTCTGCGGCAATATCTAAGCAGCGTTGGAAACCGTCCACAAACATCGACTCCACGTTGCCTACACCGATGAAAGTGAACATCCATGTCATCAAACTGACCGCCAGAGAAAGCTGACCTTTCCACCAGTGTTCCTTTTCTGGGCCTGCGACATCTAGGGCGTTTGCCTTTCTGTAGGCACGTCTCTGAGCGAGCTTCCATACTGCAATGGTGAGCACACCGTATCCAATAAGTTGAGCGAAGGTCATCTGGTGAGGTCAGTGTGTAGTTGTAGTAGTACACAGCCACTGAGCGCAACGCTGGTTGCCAGGATAGAATTTGGAACAAGATCGTCGAGAATTGGCTTAAGAGCTTGCAAACGGTAAAGATCTAAGTGGTGGAGAGATCCTCGAGCCTACTCAGAGAAAAAGTCGGGTCATTCAATTTCATTGAGGCCTGTTTTAATCCGGAGCCTTGATCGGTTCGAAAATGAGGTAACATTCAAGTCTGCGCGTCCGCAGTACCAATCTCCCCGGTGATGCTGTTATCTGAGTATCAGGTGCCTTGTTCCAACCCTTGATCGATTCGAAAATGAGGCAAGTCGACGCGTGGTCCCAAACTTAGAGGTGTATGAGGCAGACCGTCGATAGACGGACTGGTAAATCTGGGTTTTAATTTGGATAGTGCGAGTCGTGACGTCGTCACATTACTTTCAGCCAGTCCAAGAAACATATATCTCAACTTACCCGTGGGTAGCACCCAGGCATGACCTAGGTCGACCCATATCAGGCCCTAGTGGCTGGTACATTGAACCATTGGGACATCCTAACCAACAATAGAATCATATCATGTCCACGATATACTCGTTCAACCACCTTATAGCTGAACGTACTCGCGATTACCCAAACCTTGAAATCTTGGGCATACCAGATAAGGACTTCAATGTAAGTACGACGTACTATAGTACAAATTCTGTGGGTGAAACTCATAGCGAGCATGAAGTACATCAAGTATACTCTGGCCGACCTCGATGCCTCAGCATCCTTGTTTGCCCACCACCTACGGGACAACGGACTGCTGGATGGACGTTCCAAAGGAGATGTCACCAGTAGGATGACTGTTGGACTTCTAGGCGTTAGCAACATAAGTTATGTAGTCACCGAGATGGCGCTTTATCGAATGGGCTACTGTTAGTACACAGCATATGGAAGTTTTGTTCTGACTTTGCCAATCTTTCCATAGGCGTTCTTTTCTTGTCGCCGAATAACTCTCCTTCCGCAATTGCTCATTTGTTGACCGTGACGAATGCAACCCACATGATAGTGCAAGACGTGCTATTACCCTCCGCAACGGTCGCGCTTACCCATCTCAGCAACCCCGGTTCTGTTACGATCATCAACCAGCCTTCACCTGACGTCTTCGGCTCAGCTGCACATTCTTTTTACCCAGAGAAGACGCGATGGGACCCTATATTACAGTGGGAGGATGAACATCTTCTTCCAGCCACGATCATTCACTCAAGCGGATCCACTGGTTTCCCAAAACCAATTATTGCAACAAACAAAGCGGCTGTCGGCAACTGCGCCATGAATTTCGGTCTTACGAGTTTATCGACCTTGCCATTGTATCATGTATGTTGCACGCATCTTCTACCAGAATCCATTCATTTTGCCTTGGACAGGGAAACGGTCACTCCAATGTTTATCGTGCAATTCATGCCGCAAAACCAATGTACCTCTTCCCAACTGGATTGATTCCATTGACCTCTACCAATGTTATCAAGCTTCTCGAGCAAGCTCCGGATGTGGAGGCTCTATTTGGCGTTCCTCTGGCATTGAAACTCCTCGCCGAGACTACTGAAGGTCTGCAGGTCCTCAAGAGCCTTAAACTTGTCACGTTCGGCGGAAGTCCATGTCCTGACGAGCTCGGCGACTTCCTTGTCAACGAGGGTATCCGCTTGGTATGCCAATATGGTCTTAGTGAGTGATATGCTGACAGGTTGAGAGAAACTTGACATTCAGCATACCTCATTTCAATATAGCTGAAATGGGTCAACTCATGACGTCTCTTCGGGACTTTGAGACTGACAAGGGCTGGAATTGGGTGCGCGCTAAGGGGCCGAATGTGAAAACGAATGTGAATGATTACCTGCGATTCGTACCGCTGGGCAATGATACCTATGAGCTGCTCGTTTTAGATGGCTGGCCTACGAAAGTAAGTATATACTATCATTGGATTGCACTGTCTTAATTACCGGCGAAGAATATGACCAACCAACCCGATGGGTCGTACGCAACAAGAGATCTATTTATCAGGCATCCCACCATCCCAGATGTATACAAGTTCATCGGGAGAATCGACGACACCCTGGTCATGGTGTGGATATTAAATCAAATCAAGATAACTCTTATCTAATAACATGCACAGGTTAACGGCGAGAAGACAAATCCTGTCCCGATGGAGCTCACCCTTCGCTCGTCGCCCTACGTTGCGGATGCCATCATCTTCGGTGCCGGCCGCATTCAGATTGGAGCTCTGATTCTTCCAACCGAAATCGTGAAAGACTGCTCTCCTTCGGAGCTTGTCAAGCTTGTAGCGCCTATCGTCGCCCTCGCCAATGCCGAAGCTCCCTCGCACTCACAACTTGCGTCGGAAGCTCTCGTGTTTCTCCCTTACGGCACAGTAATTCCTCGTGCTGATAAGGGCAGCATCCTGAGACCCCGGGTGTATAAGGAGTTCGAGGGCATCATCAATGAGGCCTATAAACGGCTAGAGGGTGACATAGACGAGGATGGGAAGAGAAAACTGACCGATGAGGTGGACGCGAGGACGGTCATTAGAGGCGTAATCGGCAAGACGGTCGATACACCCATCAACAGCCTAGAAGATGACACTGACCTTTTCGATTTTGGGCTAGACTCGTTGCAGTCTAGCAGAATACGGAATACTATTCAGAGAGTCAGCTCAAACGTTCTCCTGATTGGTGCTTGTAAGCTGAATAATGGCGCAGGAGATTTACCTAGGTGGCAAGAAGCTAGCGCCCAACACCGTTTTCGAGCATCCTTCCATCACGCAGTACGTTCATCCCCTTGTGTGTATGACACTGTATGTAGTTTTGGCTAAAATTAACATATAGGATTGCTCGACTCCTGATTGCACTGTCCTCTGGCAATGAAGGTGCTCTAGCGCAACGAAACCCGCTCGAGATCGTGCTGGAATTTGTTAAGAAGTACAGCTCTTTCACTTATACACACAAGGCTGATGTCGACGGAACGAATGGAGCTGCACGCAACTTAGTCACCCCTCGCGTTGTGAGTCCGCTGTTGTATTTTCCAAAAGTCTACGTCTGATTGCGATATTGATGTAGGTTGTCTTGACTGGCGCGACTGGGTCTCTGGGAGCATATATTCTGGATGAACTTCTTTCGGACCCTTCTGTGGCCACTGTTTACTGTCTGTGCAGAGCAAGGGACGATGCAGATGCGTCAGGTCGCATAGCAGCTTCCATGAAGACAAGGAAGCTATTATCTCGCTATGAGCAGGTTCAGACGCGAGTCAAAGCTCTTGCCTCCGACCTGTCCACCGACAAACTTGGACTTCAGACAGACATGTACAACGAAATCGCAACACGGGCAACCCTGATCATTCACGTAAGCATTGAAAACATTCCTTGGTCCATTCTCGTCAATCTTGCGTGCAGAACGCTTGGGCGGTCAACTTCAACCTTGGCATTTCTAGGCAAGTCCACCTCGACTCGATGAAAATTAACTGACAGAGCAATAGCTTCGAGCCACACATCCGTGGAGCCGTCAATTTAATTAATCTTGCCCTGGCATCGCCTCATCCCCGACCAGCAGACTTCTACTTCGCATCTTCGATCAGTGCTGTCGCAGCTTGGCGAGGACCAGGGTCAATCCCGGAAGCCATTACGGACGATCCCTCTGTCGCTCAGGAGATGGGCTAGTGAGCAGCTCGTACCTCGCGCAGTTGACACAGATTTCTGACTTTAGTCAGTGCACAATCGAAGTGGATTACCGAGAAGCTCTGTCAAGTTGCCTCCCAGCAGACACCTATTCGGGCGGGCGTGCTACGTGAGACATGTTCTTTTACCACGGGAGGAATAGTCACTAAAGTGCATGCAGGAATTGGCCAAATGGTGGGAGACTCTCGGAATGGCGTGTGGAACGAGACAGAAGCTATTTCGCTCATAATCAAGGTATGAAAACTCGCTATCGATGATATCTGTGATTGTCATATTCCGTGACAGTGCACAGATACAATCGGAATTCTTCCCAACCTTGAAGAGTCAGTTTCGTGGCTCCCTGTGGACTACGCAGCAAAGGCTATCATCGATCTGGTCAATATTCCCCCTCAATGCTCGCCCTTGGGAGAGTGCCCGGTTTGGAACGTGATTCACCCAAAGCTTGTGCCGTGGACGTCGATCCTCTCGTCTCTCCAGCATGCCGGCTTGAAATTCAAAACCCTCCCGAGGCACGAGTGGATCAAGGCTTTGCGGGCTAGCCCTGCTGATGAAGTGAATAACCCAAGCCGGAAGCTGTTGACCTTTTTTGAGAATAGATACGGACAAGAGGAACTGGCTACGCGGTACCCGTCATTGACTGTGCAAACTGAGACAGCAAGCAAGAGCATCAGGAACGCACCTATTGCCGATGTCGGACTGGTGGGGAAGTGGGTAGCTGCATGGAGAGAGACAGGTTTTTTGGCTTGAAAGCAGTTGGCTCAAGCTCGTGGATTCTAGTCGTGACGAATGAACACTTCGCCCTCTGTAAGTCGATCATCAGAATAGAGATACTGGATGCTTGTATATGTACGGTAGCTGTATTTTGTGGCTGTACACAGCCATATACCAAACTCGACAAAATACTTTGCACGCTGTTGTGTTTTCAGCCATGGAGAAAGCATCTCATTTATCTGTGATAGTAGATTTATCTCCAACGCAATGGCACCTCTCTGCACAAACTTCAAACCAGTATCCACTTTCCATTGAAACATTTCTCTCGCAGCTCCTTGCATTTCTGAACGCGCATATCGCGTCCAAGCATGAGAACTCACTTGTAGTCTTTGGCGCGCTTCCTGGGAAGAGGTGAGACCTATCCTCAGGAACGGGCAGTTTATATACTGCTGACGAACAGTGTGTTGCTCTATTCATCCACGGAGCTGCTCTCGGATGACGTGCCCTCTTTGGATGCTAACTCGTATCTACCTTTCAAGCTTGTGGACTCGACAGTTGTACAGAGGATCATGAATGAGTTCGATGCTATCGGAGAGCTTGAGGAGGAACGTGAGTGATGGACATTTGACCTGCCTTGTGTCATCTCATTTGCATCACAGCTCCATGTGCATTGGTAGGCGCTGTGACGAAGGCACTGTGTTGTGCGTGAAGGGGGATGTGTCACTACCAACAACCTAACTTGTGGACAGACATTAACCGCATCATACATCCTTCTTCAACGACAGCCGGTGTCGCAGAGGACCCGTCGATCGTCCACGACCCTCGTATTTTAATCCTTTCAGTCTCCCCTGACTTGTCTTCTTCGTACATCCCGATTATGAACGCTATCTTTTCCGCACAAAAACTGGCACGTCTCGCGCCCTTCAGCAACATATTGTTTGACTGACTACGATGTGGAGCAGAAAGTGACAATTGACGTGTGCAAGGTTTATGGGCCCGATACCGTATTTTTGCAGCAAGCAGCCCACCTAACGAATGGGACCTACATCTACCTCGAACGCAGAGATGCGCTCCTACAATACTTGATTGTAATTTTATCTCGTCGTCTGCCATATCCTGTTGCTCATCGGCTACCATTGTTTCAGATGTCTTTCCTGTCACCGACATCCATCCGCGAGATTTTGTCTGTACCAAAGCAAGACAAGATTGATTTCCGCGCTGCGTGCTTCTGCCACAAAAACATCGTAGACATCGGTTTTGTCTGCTCCGTCTGTTTATCTAGTACGCATTACCATTACTGCCTTATCACTAAATTCTAAGGACCCTGTGATCTTGCAGTTTTCTGTCAACCACTCCCGGTTTGCTCCACATGCAGGTCAGATACTCTTGTTCCCTAGCTACCCACTTTGACCCTGACGGACACACAGAACCAAGTTTCCTATCAATACACTCAAACGACTCAATGCTGCTCGCCCTATTATCACTCCTGCAAATTCACGCATAGGACTTCCGCTGGCCAACTTGAACAACGCAGTATCGCCTCGTCCAACTTCCACTCCACCGAATGGGATGTCAAATCTCCGATAACAACGGGAAGATAACCCTCAACTGACGTGTACCACGTAAAGAGTCGTGTGTCGAGATCATAGTCGCGTTCGTTGACACGATATTACCCTCCGTGTACAGGCTAGATGACGCTACTGGTGAATGGGTAGCGCAGTTATAAACACTGACGACTTGTCTGCATCTATAGCAGAGCCAGTCGATGCCGGACGACGCAAAATGGATGCCTGCATGTGGTCATAATTAGCGACCTGTCATTTTTGTACGCCAGTAACTTTGTGATTACCTTGGGTGAGCGTTTGGTGGTGCTTGCGTATGCGACCGCCATGCTTTCTGTAGTGAACGCGCACCATAACCTTGCTGTACAATAGATATGTCTGGTGAACAAATAAGATACTATGCGAACGACTTGCCCACTGCTTCGTCATCTTCGCCTTGTTCTTTCGTCAACAGCAAAACTCCTGCATTTGGCATCCGCTCCCCTCGTTGATATAATGGTTCTATGACAGCCACGATTTATTAAGCAACGCAAATTGCTGCAGTATGCAAACTTACCAGTAAATTGCTGATTCAATATTCGAAGCAATACGTGATGTGCGTCAAGCTCGCTATCATCTGATTGCCGGGACTGTAAGGCTTCGCCCAGCGCACGGGCCAGTCCGCCTCGCATGATGTGCTCCCCTGCTCCAGAAATGCTACATGCCATCCCATAACATCCACTGCGCGACTGCTGCGCCCAGCACCCGGCTCCAAAGGTAGCTGCCTGTCCAGTTCAGTCCCAAACATCGCCGGATCTCCTGTAGACTTACTTCACCAATACGACCAGAATATTTTAAAAGCAGCCCACCGCTAAGTACCGTTTGTGACTCTTCAATCATGAGAACCGTGTCTGACATACCTTGAAACGCCAGCAGCGAGATTGCCTTCATTATCCCAGGCCACCGCGCCAACCGTGTCCTGCATGGCATCTTGAGGCAAGCTCCCTGGATCCCCATCAATGGGGTGATCCAGTCGCGATTTCCACTTCTTCCACTCGTGAGTCGCTCGCGGTGATATCATCTCGTTTGGAGCAACGGTCTGGATACCTCGTGATAATGCAAACGAGTGCGCTCCGGATGCGACAAGAGTCCTCGTCGGGACTCAGGACTCTCATTCCATGAAAGGGGCACTGTTACTCACATGGGGCGTATGCGCCCGAGAGGGTCGGATTCTCTGGAATGCCTCAACAATGCCGAAGCCAGTTTTATTGGATTTTTTAGTCCTGCCTTTCTTAAGTCAGCCAAGATAAGCTGTCACAGAGATCGCCGAACCTGGAACAGCACCAACGCTGCCAAAATCCCCTGTCAAACCGTCCATGACAGCCGCATCACATTCTACAGTGCCGTCGATGGTCAGATTGGAACCATAACCTAACGAAAGGTTGAAGAAGATCGGATAGTGAACGTTATCGTGATGTGCAAGTGAGGACTGGAACAAAAACCCGTACCTGCGTTGAGGTATTCATCATCCTCAAGAACAGCTATGGCTCGCTCTACAACCGAAAGGGCAGAGGAGTCATCTAGTGGTGATCCCCGCAAAGCCTGAGTACAAGCCCTAGTGTAGTTATGACTTGGATGAGTTTGACATGATATCGCGGAGTTGTTCTGACATTACCGTTTCAAAGCACTTTTAACACTTTGTTCTGACACAACTCCATGATATCCTGCCCCTCCGTGCACTGCAACATATACACAACGGTCCTTCATCAGCACCTGGATCGATCAGTACTTACGGATTGTCTGACAGGTCTGGTCATGGTCAAACAGCCTCTCTCACTATCCCGAATAGGAACTTCTAATAGCCCCAAAGGCTAGACGGACTGGTCACGAGTCTAGGACCATACATATATAAGCACATATGCAATATCTCTATCTGGGATCAGCTGACGAGACGTAGCATATCAGTAAGCCTTAAGCCAGGGACGAGGTTTCTCATAACGAAGGTTATTCCATTCACGAGCTTGGATCAACTGCTTTCAAGCCAAAAAACCTGTCTCTCTCCATGCCTCTACCCACTTCCCCACCAGTCCAACATCAGCAATAGGTGCGCTCCTGAGATTCTTACTTGCTTTCTCAGTTTTCACAGTCAGTAATGGGTACCGCGTAGCCAATTCCTCTTGTCCATATTTGTTCTCAAAAAAGGTCAACAGCTTCCGGCTTGGGTTGTTCGCTTCATCAACAGGGCTAGCCCGCAAAGCCTTGATCCACTCATGCCTCGGGAGGACTTTGAATTTCAGGCCGGCATGCTGGAGAGACGAGAGGATCGACGTCCACGGCACAAGCTTTGGGTGAATCACGTTCCAAACCGGGCACTCTCCCAAGGGCGAGCATTGAGGGGGAATATTGACCAGATCGATGATAGCCTTTGCTGCGTAGTCCACTGGGAGCCAAGAAACTGACTCATCAAGGTTGGGAAGGATTCCAATTGTATCTGTGCACTGTCACGGAATATGACAATCACAGATATCATGGATAACAAGTTTTCATACCTTGATGATGAGCGAAATAGCTTCTGTCTCATTCCACACGCCATTCCGAGAGTCTCCCACCATTTGGCCAATTCCTGCATGCACTTTAGTGACTATTCCACCCGTAATGAAAGAACATGTCTCACGTAGCACGCCAGCCCGAATAGGTGTCTGCTGGGAGGCAACTTGACAGAGCTTCTCAGTAATCCACTTCGATTGTGCACTGACTAAAGTCAGAAATCTGTGTCAACTGCGCGAGGTACGAGCTGCTCACTAGCCCATCTCCTGAGCGACAGAGGGATCGTCCGTAATGGCTTCTGGAATCGACTCTGGTCCTGGCCAAGCTGCGACAGCACTGATCGAAGATGCGAAGTAGAAGTCTGCTGGTCTGGGATGAGGCGACGCCAGGGCAAGGTTGATTAAATTGACAGCTCCACGGATGTGAGGTTCGAAGCTATTGCTCTGTCAGTTAGTTTTCATCAAATTGAGGTGGACTTGCCTAGAAATGCCAAGGTTGAAGTTGACCGCCCAAGCGTTCTGCACGCAAAATTGACGAGAATGGACCAAGAAATGTTTTCAATGCTTACGTGAATGATCAGTGTTGCCCGTGTCGCGATTTCATTGTACACGTCTGTCTGGATTCCAAGCTTGTCGGTGGACAGGTCGGAGGCAAGAGCTTTGACTCGCGTCTGAACCTGCTCATAGCGAGATAATAGCTTCCTTGTCCTCATGGAAGCTGCTATGCGGCTGGACGCATCTGCATCGTCCTTTGCTCTGCACAAACAGTAAACAGTGGCCACAGAAGGGTCCGAAAGAAGTTCATCCAGAATATATGCTCCCAGAGACCCAGTCGCGCCAGTCAAGACAACCTACATCAATATCGCAATCAGACGTAGACCTTTGAAAAGTACAACAGCGGACTCACAACACGAGGGGTGACTAAGCTGCGTGCAGCTCCATTCGTTCCGTCGACATCAGCCTTGTGGGTATAAGTGAAAGAGCTGTACTTCTTAACAAGTTCCAGCACGATCTCGAGCGAGCTTCGTTGTGCTAGAGCAGTTTCATCGCCAGAGGACAGTGCAATCAGGAGTCGAGCAATCCTATATGTTAATTTTAGCCAAGGCTACATACAGTGTCATGCACACAAGGGGACAAACGTACTGCGTGATGGATGGATGCTCGAAAACGGTGTTGGGCGCTAGCTTCTTGCCACCTAGGTAAATCTCCTGCGCCATTATTCAGCTTACAAGCACCAATCAGCAGAACGCTTAAGCTGACTCTCTGAATAGTATTCCGTATTCTGCTAGACTGCAACGAGTCTAGCCCAAAATCGAAAAGGTCAGTGTCATCTTCTAGGCTGTTGATGGGTGTATCGACCGTCTTGCCGATTACGCCTCTAATGACCGTCCTCGCGTCCACCTCATCGGTCAGTTTTCTCTTCCCATCCTCGTCTATGTCACCCTCTAGCCGTTTATAGGCCTCATTGATGATGCCCTCGAACTCCTTATACACCCGGGGTCTCAGGATGCTGCCCTTATCAGCACGAGGAATTACTGTGCCGTAAGGGAGAAATACGAGAGCTTCCGACGCAAGTTGTGAGTGCGAGGGAGCTTCGGCATTGGCGAGGGCGACGATAGGCGCTACAAGCTTGACAAGCTCCGAAGGAGAGCAGTCTTTCACGATTTCGGTTGGAAGAATCAGAGCTCCAATCTGAATGCGGCCGGCACCGAAGATGATGGCATCCGCAACGTAGGGCGACGAGCGAAGGGTGAGCTCCATCGGGACAGGATTTGTCTTCTCGCCGTTAACCTGTGCATGTTATTAGATAAGAGTTATCTTGATTTGATTTAATATCCACACCATGACCAGGGTGTCGTCGATTCTCCCGATGAACTTGTATGCATCTGGGATATTGGGATGCTTGATAAATAGATCTTTTGTTGCGTATGACCCATCGGGTTGGTTACTCATAACCTTCGCCGGTTAGTGAGACAATGTAATCCAATAGTAGTATATATACTTGCCTTCATGGGCCAGCCGTCTAAAATGAGTAGCTCATAAGTATCACCGCCTAGCGGTACGAATCGTAGGTAGTCGTTTACATTCGTTTTCACATACGGCCCCTTAGCGCGCACCCAATTCCAGCCCTTGTCAGTCTCGAAGTCCCGGAAAGACGTCATGAGTTGACCCATTTCAGCTATATTGAAATGAGGTATACTGAATGTCGAGTTTCTTTCAACCTGTCAAAGTATCACTCACTAAGACCATAATGGCCTACCAAGCGGATACCCTCGTTGACAAGGAAGTCGCCGAGCTCCTCAGGACAAGCACTACCGCCGAACATGACAAGTTTGAGGCTCCTGAGGACCTGCAGACCTTCAGTAGTCTCGGCGAGGAGTTTCAATGCCAGAGGAACGCCAAATAGAGCCTCCACGTCCGGAGCTTGCTCGAGAAGCTTGATAACATTGGTAGAGGTCAATGGTATTGATCCGGTTGGGAAAAGGTACAGTGGTTTTGCAGCATGGATTGCGCGATAAAGGTTGGAGTGGCCGTGTCCCTGAAGGCAAAATGAGTGAATTCTGGTAAGACATGGATGCGACATACATGGTATAATGGCAAGGTCGTTAAACTCGTAAGACCGAAATTCATGATGCAGTTGCCGATAGCCGCTTTGTTTGTTGCAATAATTGGTTTGGGGAAACCAGTAGACCCGCTCGAGTGGATTATCGTGACTGGAAGAAGATATTCATCCTCCCACTTTAAGATAGGGTCCCATCGCGTCTTCTCTGGGTAAAAAGAACGTGCAGCTGAGCCGAAGACGTCAGATGAAGGCTGGTTGATGATTGTCACAGAACCGGGGTTGCTGAGAAGGGTAAGCGCGGCTGTTGCGGAGGGTAATAGCACGTCTTGCACTATCATGTGGGTTGCGTTCGTCACGGTCAACAGATGGGCAATTGCGGGAGGTGAGTTATTCGGCGACAAGAAAAGCACACCTATGGAAAGATTGGCAAAGTCAGAGCAAGACCATGACTTCCATGTGCAGTGCACTAACAGTAGCCCATTCGATAGAGCGCCATCTCGGTGACTACATAATCTATGTTGCTAACGCCTAGAAGTCCGACGGTCATCCTACTGGTGACGTCTCCTTTGGAACGTCCATTCAGTAATCCGTTGTCCCGTAGGTGGTGGGCAAACAAGGATGCTGAGGCATCGAGGTCGGCCAGAGTATACTTGATGTACTTGGCGGCCACTATGAATTTCGCCCACAGAATTTAAACAGTATGTCGTACTTACATTGAAATCCTTATCTGGTATGCCCAAGATCTCAATGTTTGGGTAATCGCGAGTGCGTTCAGCAATAAGGTGATTGAACGAATATATCGTGGACATGATACTTGAGTTGTTCTAAAGTATATCTGAAGGTGTCGTCGTTGATGTGATAAATTCGGGCCTGTTTTAAAGCCCTCTTTAATCAGCTCAATAGATTGCTTAAGCAGTATTTTGAACCGACCGACGATTTCCGATGTCTTCCAGTATCACGAATATGTCACATGGCGGTTAAAGTGGGGGCCGGGCTAGCGGTCCGGCAGGGCGAGGGCAAATGTTTGCGGACCGCGCCTAGCACTGGCACAACCACCTGGTTTGATCCTCTAGAATTTTCCTGACGAACGTTATGCAAGGGCAGTTCAGATGTCCAAAATCGTGCGTCTACGGTCTATCATGATGGAAGACCAGGCATTCGTACGAAACTTCGCTGTAATCTCAGCAACATTTGCGCATGTTCCATGAATGGTACCGGCACGCTGCTGCTCCTTATCTCGGTCGACGAAGATTCGTGGTACGACAAAGGCTTTGTAAACACGACACATGTTCGAGTTAGTCTAAACTGGTCGCAGTAATCTAGTATAACACAAACTTACTTATTATTGGATTTGATTCGGCTTGTTGAAATATCTGGCCAATTATAGTTTCTCCTTGCGACTCGTCTTTTTTTAAAGATAACGGGTGCCTAATAAACTGACGAACCCGAACAGAATCCTTCTGATTGGACCCAGAGAAGTCACGCAGCAACGCGCAACTCGGGGATTCGATCGATTCGACATCGACGTGCGGGAGAAATTTGCAAGGTGCTCAATTATACCATCCAAGCATTGGCTCATCTGTGACCGGGGTGGTACGACTTGAATTGTCAAAGTGAGGCTTCATTCTAGATGGATCCGATAGAGTCTCGTATCAGCCAGAACTGTCTCAGATGTATCAGCAAGCTAGTCAAATGATAGGCAATGGGCATTTGTAAGGAAGTTTGAGAGGGTAGCTTACAAGCATAAGTGTAGCTGCCAGTGAGAAGGAAATTTAGACAGTGTCGGTAGAGGCGGCTGTCACGGTCGTAGTCGTCAAACTTGAAAGTGCCACTAGAAGTCAGGCCTCGAGCATTGAAGCTAGGCGCCGCTCATTAGTTAGTAGCTTAGTCGGCCCTAGTTCAAGTTCTCCCCTGCTCTTCCTCTAGCTAGGGGCTCACCCCTCGAGCTCGAGCCTCAAGGCCTCAGCGCTCAGATGCTCATGATCAACGTTAAACGTTAAAGTCTTGAGACATGTCCGACAGTTTCCAGAAGTTGCCTTACTGAAGACCCCGAGGAGCCCATCTTTGTCAATTCCAACAATTATTCCGTCGCACAACCTTTCAGATCAGTACTGCAACCGTTGGGCGGACGACCGTCATAAAGTGTCTGGGGTCATTGAATGGAGCTTGAACGTATACCCGAACTTACCTACAACTTTGTAGTAAAACAATCGAACCAAAATTTTCGGACAAGTATACTAAACAGGGACCATGTGAAGATCATACCTGCGTACTAACACAGCCAGTCACCTTACAACAACACAGCTCTCCTTTCAACTTGTATTCCCCGACAACAGTGATGCAGTGTGCACCTCTATGACTTATCCTGCCCTATTCATCTCTCTCGCTCTCCATATCATATTATCTTGTGTTCTGAGTTTCACTGTCGCCCAGAACCCAGTTGATACATATGCTCCGACAGTCAATGTGAATTGTCCAGAGACACCCAACTCGCTCGTGCGAACTTTCACACCACAGAATCAGATCCTGAACGCATCAGAAACGGAGTATATCACGTCCAGGGAGTCCTATGTAATCACACAGGCGTGGTCTAACTGGCTTGGCAATGCGTCGGATATAGGATACGACTTCGAAAATTTGGGGGGCAAATTTCCCAGAATTGGCATTGCTATTGGAGGCGAGGGATACCGCACTGCGCAATTTGGCGCAGCAGTATTGTCAGGGTTGGATTGGAGAAACACCACTGCCAGAGAGAGGGGGACCGGAGGACTGTTACAAGTCGCGTCTTACCTCTCAGCCTCGTCTGGTAAGTGTTCTATCGGATCAAAGCTTATTATAAGCTTTGATGATGCTGATCACTGGTATCTTAGGTAGTTCGTGGCTGCTCGGGTCACTTCTAATGAATGATTGGCCGTCAATTACAGAACTGGTTTACGGGAATGGACGAAATTTTTCGGGATGGATGTTAGACCTTGACTTGATAGTGCCATCATCACCGTTAGTCAACGATAGAAATAACCAAGAGTATTGGGGCAGTATCCTGGCGAGTGTTGAATCAAAGGCAGACACACTGTACGTTTCTTCACGGGAACACTGCACATCTATTATCAGGCTGATCTCCCCGCCTTTTCAGTCCTACTAGTGCAACTGACCTATGGGGTCGGATGATTTCATATCACTTCTTGAATGAAACCACTCGAGGCAACTTCTATACCAATCAAACTGGTCACGGCGCTGGTCAACTATGGTCCCAAGTGTCTCTCCTGCCGAGTTTTCAAAATTACACAATACCATTACCGATAGTAGCCGCTGACTCGCGCGAAGCAGGCTCAGGGTCGACGACGGCTGTGCCTCTGAATTCAACTGTTTATGAGGTCAGTATTTAAGCTTTAAGCGCAGAAACGCATCTAGAAATGAATGGTGTAGATTACACCTTTTGAATTTGGGTCGTGGGATCCAAGTCTTTCAGCAATGCTACCGCTGAAGTTTGCTGGGACTTATTTGGCAGACGGTCTGCCGGCTAACCCATCAGCTTGCGTCACTGGTTTTGATCAGGCGAGCTTTGTTATGGGTACAAGTTCCAGTTTCTTTAACGTATGTCATCTTATACCTGTGAATTACTCTAGTCTCGACCTGACTTACTGTTGCAGGCAGTCTTGAATGTTACCGACGGCAATTTTGGGTTCGATACCTCTGATGGAGATGAAGCCGGCATGAACTTTATTTTTGACCAGTTGGTGTCGCATACACCGTCCAATGTCATGAATGCGGCCAACTGGCCCAACGTTCGTATTATCATTTCGATTCACAGCACTCACCTGACCGTGTCTACAGCCATTCAAAGGTATCAATCCCGGGACTTTTCAAGACTCGTCTGCAGACCAGCTCGAACTCCTTGACGGAGGTTCAAACTACGAGAAAATTCCCCTCAGCAGCCTGCTTGTTAATGCTAGAGGACTGGATGTAGTAGTTGTCATTGATGGTAGTGCGGATGATTCAAACTATTGGCCAAAGTGAGTACTCATCAACAATCTACGATAAGTAAGTACTAACTCCTGCCAGCGGTACATCACTGCTAACTACTTTCGAGCGGATATCATCAATACTCTCGTCTTCGCATCAGCCGATGCCGCCCATACCTTCAACTGCTGCCCAGTTTGTTTCCACAGGCGTCAATATGCGCCCAACATTTTTTGGCTGTAATCTCACTCAGGGCCAACCAGCTTACCCCGTCATCATATATCTTCCTAATGCGCCTCCGCTAGATGGTAGCGCGCCAGCCACGAAGTACGTCGCGTGTCTTGCATCATTCAAAGATAATGCCAATATCATTTTGTAGCACTGGTGATACACAATTCTCCTACACATCCAAGTTCACGGCCGTGTTCATAAACCAAGCGTTCTCGAATACCTTGGGTGGCTTCGAACCAAACACAACTTCTCCGGATCCGTATTGGGGACAATGCTTGCAATGTGCTGCAATCGATCGCGCAGTTACTCTACGATCCGATTTCTGCTCGCAATGTTTTGCCCAGTATTGCTACGATCCAAACAATCTTCCAAGCAAATCAGAACTCCCAAGCAGACAATTTGCATTCGTGGACCCTGATCCGGGCGGTCTGCAGAAAGTTGAACAATGGTTAGAAGTCAATAAGAGCTCACTGGCAGGGATTATTGTTGCCATCGTAGTGGGTATTGCAGGGGTTGTCGGTTTTATGTGAGTAATCATACAGCTACCTGAACGTGATGACTCAGTGATCACATGTAGTTTCTGGTGGCGGCGGAGGAGAGCACGCATGTCTACGTATTCTCGTGTCGACGAGATTCGAGAGGATGACGAACCATGGAGGTATTATGATAGTGGCTCGTTGGAACTGACGCCTCGAATGACGATCACATGATTCCCTGGCACGATCTCAGCTGTCAGATGACAGTATTACTGCCCGTCTTTCCCGCATCATATACTATGCTTCATAAAGGACTACGGGATATGGGTAACTAGAGGTATGTCGAACTCAGATTGCTATCACTAGTACTATTGTCGTTATATATACCTCGGAGTCGCACTAATGACACGTTAATTGATATACTCTCGGTACCAAGTCGATGCGATCGTCTATACCGTACACAAATGCACGTCATGATCGATTGAACTTGTCGTTGATATAGAGGGTGATAGTGCACTTCCCAGTCTTACGACTTCGTGAAAACCGTCTTTATTTACGCGCTGGTGCTGTCTGATGTCAGGTGATCTATATAGAACTTATCAACTTGCAGCCACAAGTGCGTTTTGCATATCAAATTATCAATCATCCATTGACCATCTTGAATACATCACGCAATTTATCATGTCCCGGTTGATTCTTTGTCTTTTCAACGCCATCATTCCGTCATGCTGTCGAAAGTCGCTCGAATATGTGGTTACACCACCCTGATCAACGCGAAGCAACTTTCTGCTTAACATAAGTTGCTCACTACTTCGAGCTGTATTGAAACCGCAGGGAGTCGGTGGAATAGCAAACGCACCGTTGAATTTTGATGTCGCGCGGTAAATCGATGGTGGCTAGCGTGCTAGTCACCTAGTGGCACCAGTAAGCGTAAGGTTTCTCCTCGTCATCCTTTGTTCTTATCATTGCCTTTGCCTGAGAAACAGGTAAAGTATCAGCATGGTAACAGCCACAAGCAAATTAATACTCATTCTCAAAGTTGAAGGGCGTTTCAACCTTTGTTTATAGTTCAACAAGGATAAAGGATAATGATACCATCCGCTTAGGTCTTTGCAGCTGGTGATGTGTGCCAATTTACTGTCACAATGCGCTGATACTTAGTTGGGGTACTGAATTATCCAGTCGCGTGCCGATAATTGGCATCAACTATGGTAGCAACATGCTTTGATCATTGTACCCTTCCACAAGTTCCCCCCTTGTGCCAGTCACCCTCGTAATCGACACCGGTGGCACGATCTGACCACCGCACCTTACGCTGTGGTTGCTTCCAGACAATCAGAAGTTGGCACGCACAGCTTATTATTTGAAGAAGCGTTGTGGTCCTATCAGGAACTATTTAAGTAGTACGTCTACTCATTCCCTTCTTCTCATCATTTCCTCCTTCTCCTCATCACTAGTCATCACTATGCTTTCTGGTGATCGACGCTGTCTAGGCCTAAAGGCTGCTCTGAATTCGATTACTCCTTCATCTCTATCAGTACCCCAATCATCGAGTGCTCTGCCCGACGTGCCCGACATCACGCATCTCCCCATCCCCATCCCTCCCATCTCTAAGATCGCAGAGGATACTAACACAGCAGAACCGACTTCAAATCACCCTGACTCTCTGCACCCTTCTCACTTCGAGCTGGCCAATCCTCCAGGCAGATCAGAGG
The DNA here is from genome assembly GCF_016758785.1 of Suillus bovinus. NCBI lineage: Eukaryota > Fungi > Basidiomycota > Agaricomycetes > Boletales > Suillaceae > Suillus > Suillus bovinus. The sequence continues at coordinate 193,502 of NW_024542090.1, read as the reverse complement.
TTTCCACCCCGCGACTCCCTCAACTGTCATACGTGAAAGGTCCCTTTCGTGCTTGGCGCCGCTTGTCAGTGGAAGGTTTTGCCACAGCTATAGCAGCTGAAGACATAGCATCGGGCCGCTTGGTGTGTCTCAAGGTTTTTAGGAAGAACCGGCTTCAGGAGATGGACGAAAGTCTTCGAATGGAGTTGGAGGTATACAAGCGTCTTGTATGCTCGAGGGAGTTTTGTCCTGCAACGATGTTCCTTATGGAATTAGAAATGTCGTTTCAGACGAAGAAAAACGTTTGTTTGGTTATGGTACGCGCTTCTCCCCTATGCGCTATTTGAGCTGTTTCAATTTTTTTCGATTCTTCAGGACTTGATGGCATATGATTTATCGCATCATATGTTGAAGGGATATGCATACTGCGTCCAGAATGCTCGCAGGTGGAGCGCGCAACTAGTAAGTAGGTTTAGTCCTTAGTTTTTCGATGTCTCACCACTCCGACCTTGAAGGCACGTGGCATCAACGCTTTACCCATCGTGATATAAAAGCAGAATACGTTCTAGTCAATATGCGACAGAACGTGCGTATTGCTGATTTCGGGCTCATTTATACGACGACCCGCAACTCCTCAATCCATCATGGGATTATTCGTCAAGCTTCAAGGGAACTACCCATTGTATGGTGCCAGACATCCTGCCCAACAAGAAAAATACATATTCTATAAGGTATGGGACGCCCGTAGACTGGTGGGCGTTCGGATGTGTCCTGTACCAGCTTATTTGGCCGCCGAACCATAAGGCACGTGCTGCGTCTTGCTTAGTCGCTATATTACTGATACCACCTCGCCAGACGCTCTTTAAGTCGACGAGCGCCATAAGGGAGTATGTTTCCTGGCACTCCGAGCATTGCAGAATATCCGACTTGTTCCCAGCGTTTTATCAGATTGATTCACTTGTGGTCGATTTACTTGTAGGGGTGAGCTTTGTGTTGTATATGTTATAACGCTATCACTTACCTATACCGTGATAGTTACTCCATCCCCTCGCCACAATACAGTACGGATTTCGACAGATTACAATTCACCGATATTTCTTAAACCACGGTGGCACGTCGGAATCTCACGAGACCTGCTGTTGTGGTAGGTTAAATTTGATTTTTCTGCAGTGAACATCACTCTTAAAATTTATTAGAGCTCTCCAGCGCGAAACAGAGACAGAAATGTGGCAAAAACTGTGGGATGAAAAGACCAGTGCTAAAACAGATAAAATCTTGCGCCGCGACCCTGTTGGATCGTCGACGTACGTTTCAAATGTGGATTGGAGAAAGCCCAGACCGTGAATTGTTTCTTTCCTATGATACCAGCCTGTCGTCGTTTCATTGCGAATTTCTCTATATCAAGCTTCTAACTCCACTGTAACACCCTTCTTGCTTACTGCAAAGAATCATTATTCTATGAACCTTAGCATTTCCATCATTTTTGTTTGCATGCATATTTCACACTTTTCCTCCCATCGTTCGTTTCTTATCCTAAGTGTTTTCTGGAACGGGCTTGGATAGGTTGAAGGTTTCAATGACAGCTGGTTCGAAAGTAAAGCCCCATGATGTTGCTAGTGCACGTGGTTCCCTTTATTCTGTCTCCATGGATTCTCACATACATTCTCACCCTCCGGAGTCCAGGAAGTCTCTAGACTAAGAGCAACCATTAATCGTTACTGATTACAACAGTCACTAACGGCCTGCGAGTCAGATCTGATCTTTTTCAATTCACATCCATTGAAGTACTCCGCCCCTATGTCGGCCAACACTATCTAGCCTTAGGTTCACAAATGCCCCAGCATGAGGCTTACCTTAGTCATTTTAGATGCGAATGTTTGATGAGGATGAATCGATATAAAACTACTAATGATATAAGTTACCCATCTATTCCTCGTGCTCGCCTCCACAGTACGAGTCCGGCCGGACATTTTGATCGCTGGCAGGTGGCTATGCGATGGCGATCAGTATTTGCACTGGAGGAGGGGTGCATGGTCAAAGTTGGCAAGGAGAGGATGACCACCGAGCCTGATGGTGCACTGAAGTTGTGAAACATGCATCTGGCAAACGACCTTACATACCTGCAAGTCTATAACCAGTTAAAAAACGTTCATCTATAATCACAGCATCAACATTCAAATATTCATTGGTCGATTGTGATTCACGCTGCGTGATCATTAATTATATAGACAACCGCGTCGCGAGTGCTCACGTGATGAAAACCAGTCGCGTCCCACGATTTCAACAGAGCGGGTGAAATATAATATATAATCGTGAATATGTAACATCATCATAGAAGTTCGTCAGGATTTCGTGCTTTTGTGTGTAAGGAAGATAGAAAGAAAGCTTAAGGGAAAAAGAAAGAGAAGGAAGGAAAGTGGTGCGTCGCCGAGTGAAATAATCATTCAATAAAACAAGGAAAATGCTAAGCTACAGCGACGCGAGTAAAAAATGAGGTGTATGTATCGCGATACTTTTAGTCGCAAGATGGAGATTGCCAGTGACGATCGACGTGTATGAATGCATCCATGAATGGGAGAAAAACTGCCTGGAGATGGTCAGATACTTGGTCGAGAGCTGAAATGAACAAAGAAACGCACCATGAAGGCATGCGACCATACTACGGAGGAAGACAGGGAAGAGTGTGCGAGGAAAATGCCAGAGTAGCTACTTCATATGAAACCAGCCACAGAGCAAAAAATAATAGAACGGGGCAATAATGTCAAATTGTAACACAGAAGCGATTACGTGGAAGAGTTTCGATGCAAGAACATACGTGGAGTGGGATGGAAGACAAAGGGTATCATCATCAAAGTTTTGCCAATACACTTGGGCGTTGAGAGTCATGTTAGATATGTAGGGTATATCGGGCATGGGAAATCGTAACAGATGCAGGATGGGTGAAGGGAGACATGATAAGAGCAATGCGGAAAGAGAAAAGATCGCATAATCGGCCAAAGGCGCCATCGAGACGTAGAGCAAGGATGCGATAGAACTTGGGGTGGTGCACAACGTGCATTGCATTGACCTATAAAAAAAACAGAAGAGCCCGACCAGCATCACAACACTCAAGAGAATTTGTGCTCGCGAGCCTACTGCTCTTCTGTAATATTCCTCTTCCTCGTATCCCATATACCCACTACACCTACAGACCGCCATCCAGGACGCCCCGAACATCTCTCACTTCGGCAAGGTCCGAAAGGAAGGGACAAAGATCGGTGAGTTCTGTGTCATGTGGGTCATTGAACCACGATGAGACAGGGACCGCATTGTTGGGGTGAAAAATGTATGATGCTGGAGAGTTGTCCAGGATGATGGTATCTGCAATAGGACGGCCCAATTGGGAGAGATCCTACATAGAGCAAGTTAGCAACAAAACGAACAGGAAGATGCTTCCATTACCTTGACGTAATTCCCCTTGTGATTATAGCAACTCTCTCTGAATAGTCGATGCGACACTACTTGATGAATGTCCAGCTTATCTAAGACTGGGTCTGCATACTGCACACGATAAAAATCAGTCGACAATATCAAGGAGATAAAAATAAACCCTTCGAACCTTGCTTAAGCTAGCAGTGAAGACCACCACCTCGTAAATTTCGCCCATCTTCTTCAGAAAATTGTCGACCCCCGGGCGCTTGATCACGTACACATTGTGCCAATGGTATTCAATTTCCACAGGAACAACGTAATCCGCGTGTTGAATGGACTGTAGAGCGGCCAAAAAACGTGTCAGAAGCACCACTAGATGGAGACACCGAAAAGTCCACCTTAAAGCTGCTGTGTACAAGGGTCTCGTCCAAGTCGAGAACGAGACACTTGCGCCCCACGTGGTGAGGCGCTATTGGTGGCAGGAGCGGGCGCAATTCGCCATCCTTATTTTGAAACCGAATCAGTTTTAGCGTCATCAAGAGGTATTAAAAAACTCACAGGCCCTATCGGAATACCTGCACCTCCATTAAGGATCAGAGCATCTTCATCGTCTTCCTCCATCGGTTCCCCTTCTTCTACCTCGGGCTCTTCCGGTTCTCCGTGACCCTCTTCGTCAGTGAAACTCCCTTCTGAATCGGTTGCTGTATGCGAGGTGTCTCCAGCGTGTGGGGTGGTGCCTGCAGATGGCGTTTGTAATACATCTACAGGAGTTGATAGTGAGGGAGGGGGAATGTCTGCACCAGTCGATCCTGGAGGTTGGACTGCTCCGCTGGTCATCCCCTCTGTTTCAGATATTGGGAGGAGAGCCTTGGTTGGCGTAGGGGGCACAATAACCTCGATTTCTGCAGGGTCGGTTTCTGCTGCAGGAGGGGATACCTCTACCACAAGATTTGGCTTTTCCCGTTCCTGTTCCTTGACTTCAACCTGTTTTTCGGTGGGCGCACTGGTATCGACTACGGGCGCTGAGGCACCATTAGCAGTGCCAATGGCCTTGTGTTGCGTGGCGTCGTCGACATCAACTTCAATCGCATGTGTACGATCGCTGGGAGCAACACATGGCACAAGCTTGCGCACGAGTTTGACGATGAATGATTCCTTCTTCTGAGAACCTCTGACAGACCTGTTCTCGTCTCTAGAATGATTATTGGAAGTAGTCTTCTCGCGTGCAGAGCTAGACGAAGCAGTTGAAGATTTAGTGGTTTTTGACGCAGGTTTGACCTTCCTAGAAAATCGACGAGCGGTGCTAGACGTAGCGCTTGTAGAAGTTGTATTAGGATGGGTCTGGGATGTAGCTAATGAACCCTTGTCCTTGTCTTTCTCCTTTTCACTAGGCTTCACGGTTTCGCGTTCGGCTGGTGAAACGAAGGTGGAAACGGTGTTAGAAGGGTTTGGGTTAACATCCTTGTCCGCTTCCGAAGACGATGTAGGTGACTGCCCGTGCGCTTGCGCACTAGTGTCTACGCCTGTAGAGCCATTCCCGATGGCTGGCGTTTGAGACGCCTGCTCGCGCGTCTGAACGTCCTTGTCGTCCGCTGGTGGCGAGTCTTGAGATGCCATGGGATGGAAAGCTAGAACAAGCTGTAAAAATAGTTGGTAACTTTTCAAACCGAATGACAGTAATGATGCTTGCGGTATTGGAAAAGCTTTGGGTATGCTGGGGGAAAAGGAAAGAGAGGATGGATGAAGGACGAGAAGGCGGCCAAGCAACACACCACAACAACATGCGGATACTGTCTTGCTCGTACGTTATCCAAATTCACAACGTTCACACGCGGTAAAATACACGCTGTCTATAGTACAATGTTTGCATTATGACTCCGCGGGTTGACTTGGACACACTGAAGCTTAATAGGCAGGGCTAAGGTACTTCGGTTATACCAGAAACGCCTATTCTCTGATCACCCCGCGAGCTGAAGCACTCCTTCAACAATAAATAGGTCATTTTGATGCAGGGTCACAACTCCATCCAGCTTAAATCAGCCTTGAATTACTACATGAACCATAACAATGCAAAGAACTTCACAAACACGTTACAGTCCATCATTAGTCCTCATCATCATCAAAACCTGTCTCAAACAAGTAATTGGCTGCAAGTTCCTCATTCTTATCGCACGCCAGATATGCTTCAGCAGCTTTCTGGCGCGAGAAACCCAAAGCCTCCAACTATAACCACGTATAATAAGCGCAAGTTCAGAATGCGTGTGGACGAACTTACACGACCAATCGCAGCCTGCTCCTCCGGCGTAATATGTATTACTTGTGCGCCGGGTGGCACAACACCATCGCCTTCAGCATCGTCACCCCCATTAAGCAAATGCATTAATGCTTCCGGGTTACTTTCCAATAGTTGTCCAAGGTGTGGATTTTGCTCCATAATTTGCTGAACTAATGGCGCAAGCAGATTTGGGTTAGTTTGGACCAGCTGACGCAATTGCTGAACTTGGGGGTGGTTTCGAAGGGCCTCTAGATCAATTTCACCAGCTCCAGCTCCCACACCGGCAGTTGCCGTACCTCTGCCACCAGGTTGCTGCTGCTGCTGTTGTTGCGCAAGCTACGCTTGCGTGGATTAAAGTCCAATTAAAAAAATTAATCAGGGTACTAACTTGAAACAAATTCTGGGGTTGACCAGTTGGGGCAACTGGGGCAGGCTGGGCTGTGGGTGCGGCGGGTGCAGGTGCGGCAGGAGTAGTGGGTGCTACACCTCCCGTCTGCGCTGGTGGCGCGGCGGGACCTGCTGCTTCATGCATGAGATGCGCAGGAATGCCCTGTAGTTTAAATAAGTATCAGACAAACAAAATGTGTGGTATTGAACTACCGTCATCAAGTATTCGACAGCACGATCAGGGTTGTTAAAACTGGCTCTCAGCGCACGAATGACTTGTTCACGTTCGAAGCCCATCTCAACCATATTACTGATTGTCAACTGGAGTGCTTCTCCAGTCAAAAAGCTGCCGTCAGCCGTTACTGCGGGGGCAGCAGAAGGGGCAGATGGCGCGACAGGTGCTGGTGCTGGTGCTGCTGGTGCTGATGCTAGAACTTGAGGTGCTGCCGGGGCGGGTGCGGTAGTCTCTGGCTGTGGCGTCGATGTTGATGCCGAGGCAATTACCGGGGGAGGTTGAGCTGGCGTAGGTTTAGACTGACGATCGAGGTAAACTTGGAATCTGAGGCAGGTGGAAACCACTGCAAACCTTTGAAACCATCAATACCAAAAAGTCCTTTTCCTTGATCTCGCACGACGCAACCGTCTTGTCATCTGTAAGAATCTTGCCTGTGTTGCTGGATGAATACTGTGATGCTGCGAAATGACGGTAAAGTTGTACCAGAAAATATGAGCTTTTGGCTTTCTACAGGGTGTCCCTGTGTGTTGGATATCTTCTGCTTCAGATCTGCGATGGTTTCTGACCCCTCGGCTTCGAGCTTTTACTCGCATAAGGGATTGTTAAAGACAACAGGTGACGTTACGCACCTGGAATATCTTCTGCTGGAGCGTCTTTATCGTTAACTTCATGATGGAAAATTAATAATCTGATACGGCTACAATCGAATTTCGGTCTTTGAGCTTGTCGATGTCTTACCGATGGTGATCTGAGCTTCAAGAGCAGACTGACGCGTTTTACTATCTTGTCACGCTTTGTGATGATGTGTTGTCACGACGTTATATCACAAATGCAGTACACGGGGTCCTACTCAAATAGGCTTCCGGTACAATTCCCTTGCTTGCTGCCTGCCTGCTGGTCGTAAGGCCTATCTTTCTACTCACTGTAGTCATCATGGAACCACAGCCAGGTGATGATTATCTGCGCAGAATCTCGACATTCATCAGAAACAATGAGATGGGACTAGCAGAAGCTGGCTTCGTCCGACGAAGGCGCATACAGCCTCGGCACTCTGCCAATAACACCTCTGTCTTCAATCTCGCTGGTTGGTTTTCTTACGATTCACAAGCGCCATCACCTGTTCCTCCGAAACCTGTCACGTTTACTATCGACACGCACAGGCTGTTTTACATCCTTATGCGTTTAGAGGCACTTGGAATTGATGTTGGCACATTAGATGTGAGGGTCGACAATCCCTCAAAGCCGATGCATTATACGCACATCGATTTGTACCTTGATTCTGACAATTCCGACACGCTGTCTCTTGCGTCATTTCGCTCATCCCTTTCAGCCGTATCTGGTTTGTCACTTGGAGTAGGGTGGTGGGGAAGACAGGAGCCGCAAACCATAGACGCGGAGCTCAAGTATATTTACAGCTCTTTTACAAAGCTCCCTGCTCTATCCATTAGGGCACCGGGCCCGAAAGTCATCGCCGAGCTCGCAGATGAACCACCCAATCAGAATGCACTCCCACTGGATGCATTTAAGAATATTCAGACCTTGGAGTGCATCGACATAGACCCACGAACATTACTTGGGTGGGATAGGCTGGCGGAAAGTCTGCGGAGTTTAACAGTCCAGCGCAGTGGCCTGGAGGACGTCACAGATATCTTTATTGGTGCCGTGTTGGATGACCAGGCTCGGAGAGATGGTACTACGAGCGACTCGAGAAGTAGACGCATACCTCGTTCACAACGCTCTTTCCAGAGTACTCGCCTACCTGAATCTGTTCCCGAAGATGATGAAGACGATTTAACACCTCCCGTGCCTTCACCTGCCGCTCCCCTCTCGCCCTATAAATGGTCATTATTGAAGCACTTGTCGCTGGCAGATAATGCTCTAACTTTTCTTCCCACCGACCCGTTACCATACCTCACCTCGCTTAGCTATCTTGACCTATCGTCTAACCTCCTCGTGTCTGTGCCGCATGGTCTCGCTACTCTCCACAACCTCGTCTCCCTCAACCTCTCCGATAACATGATTGATTCAGTCCTCGGGATCTACACGCACCTTGGCCAAGTTCTCAACATCAATCTCTCTCGCAACCGGCTTGAATCTATTTGTGGCTTAGAGCGTCTAATGGCGCTAGAGCGCGTCGACTTGCGCTCAAACCATATAGAGGAGAGCGCTGAGATTGGGCGATTGGCTACATTACCTAACATCATGGAGGTATGGATTGAAGGAAATCCGCTCACCGAGTACGAGGACAACTATCGCACCGCATGCTTTGATCTTTTCCTGAAGGAGGACAAGAGCATCAAGCTCGATGGAGCATCACCAGGGTTTTATGAGAAACGCAGTCTCAGCGCATCACTGTCTGACCAGCCGTTATCAGTAAACACGGTCGAGACTCTCCCCTCCCCACCTGTCGTACCAGTAGGCAGTCCGAAGGCGATGGCACCCTCTTCGACAGGGATGCATGATGTCATGGGCACTCCGCTATCTGGACCCTCGTCTCCGTCTTGTGGTTCTCCTGTGCTAACAGGTGCTGTTGCAGGGAAGAGAAAACGGAAGATCAAGCGCATCGTCGACCTGGCCCCCGTGGATGGAATGGGTGAGGCGCTTCTTTAGATATTCACCATTCGCCAGACTTATGTTACGGTGCTTTAGATGGTCCACCTTATTCCTCGAATAAAGGAGGTACTGTAGTACCGCCAGGGATCTCTGTTGACCCCGCGAGCTCGCCGCGCTCACCATCTGCGACTGTTTGTATACCATATCCACATTCAACGAATGGTAAATCGGGCCACCGAAGAGCGGGTATGGTATTTGATCCACCAGACGAGGGTCAGAGTCAGAGTCAGATACGAGATGCAGAGCTCTATCGAGCGCGGATGCAAGCCCTGCGTTCTGACATGGGAGATGGGTGGCTAAAGGTGTTCAGCCAGAGTCAGACGCCATCACCAGGAGTTGCTGCGGGTTAGATTTCTTATCATGCTGGTAATTTAGTAGGATATACCCATCTTGTATGCATCCATCAGTCTGGACTCTTACATTAATACTGTACTATTGATAATATCGTTACACTGGCCGTGGTCCTATCGCCACTTGATCCTTATTTTTAAGTTCTTTCACATTTCCGGTCAGGAAGCACGAATGAAACTAGAAATATAGTGTGTATCAGAAGCGGTTTTTCATTCCATCACTCGAAGCGTAATATACAAGGCAAGGAGGTGTTCGGGGTCTGAAATGGCGTGTGTTTACCTCAAGCGTTCCTTTTCCTGCTTTGCCTGCTTTCAGTCTTTCAATACCATTGCTTGTGGCACTAAATCCGCCTCTGTCGCTCTTTACCTTCGAATCTATATATCATCATGGGAGCTAACTTGTCAAAGGCACTCGGTAAGTGTTTTGGCCTCGGCGTGGTCAAAATGATGTCTATCGTGTGTAATTTCACTGAACGGCATGTCTAACAGGCAGATTGTTCGGCAACAAGGAGATGAGGTTGTTGATGCTTGGCCTTGACGCTGCGGGGAAAACAAGTAAGCTCACTTTGTTGTTCTCTTGCCGTGTTGAACATTGGGCCGCAGCTATTCTTTACAAACTCAAATTGAACCAGTCCGTGACCACCATACCTACAGGTAAGTACCCGCATAATATGGGTCAACTCGAAAACTCATGGTGGGCGTTTAGTCGGTTTCAATGTGGAGACTGTCACCTACAAGAATGTGAAGTTCAATGTCTGGGATGTTGGAGGCCAGGACAAGATCCGACCGCTGTGGAGACATTATTACACAGGCACTCAAGGGCTTGTATTCGTCGTCGACAGCCAAGACCGAGAGAGAATCGATGAAGCAAAGCAGGAATTGCATCGTATACTGAGTGATAGAGAGATGAAGGAATGTCTATTGCTCGTGTTTTCGAACAAACAGGATCTTCCCGGAGGTACAGCGAGTCATTTCTATACTTTTGGGTAAAGACTCATTTGTTTTCTAGCTATGTCACCTGCCGAGGTGACAGAAAAATTGGGCCTCCACCGCATGAGGGATCGCTCTTGGTATGTTCACCCAAGGTCAGCATTCCATATACTCCAGGAAAACGTTGCTTACTCCATGTGCCGCAGTTGTGCCACGACGGGTGAAGGATTGTTCGAAGGTCTTCAATGGCTGAATCAGAACGTGAAGAAACGCCAGCCATGAACGATGCAGCAGATACGCAAGACCTTGATACCCCCGTCCATACCGCCCTACTTCGATCCAAGTCTGTCTTCGTCTCGTTGACATCCACATTATGCTCTCTATTATGGCCTGCACGACTCTGCATGTATGACATACTACCTATTCTATGTCTGAGCTTGTCCTCTTCATTCAGCCCAGCCCTTTTTTCTTGCTCGGTTCTAGATTCATTTGAGCGCTTCTCTGTTCTTCAGGTGTCTTTACCTCTGCATCTTAATGGATAGTTTTGCTCTTTTGATGTGACGAAACATTCCTCTTCATACATGATTACCGTATAATTCGCCATATGGGCATAGCGAGCAATGAGGATATCGATAACCCGCATATAATTGGATTCACTTGTCAAGTCTCACTATTTAATACTCAGGATGTCAGGGACACATGACTAGGATGACCTCTGAATGGCGTGCTCGCTTCAAGCCTGCGTGGAGTATGTATGACTAGTGTGTTCCACTTCATTTGCATCATTGTCTTTCTCTTTGACTCATCATGTTATTGGCTTTACGACGGACTATGATACAACAAACTAGAAGATTTGCGACGAGCAACATTGCTGTTGACGGTTTTACCGGTGCAGTGGGAAATACACCATTGGTGAGGAGGTCACCGCGCGATGACAGTGGAATCCCTTTAACACCATGGTCAGATCTATCTTAAGACGCTCTCGGAGCAGACGGGAAGCAAGATATATGGAAAGGCTGAATTCCAAAATCCTGGAGGCAGCATTAAAGACCGTGCTGCTGTTGGCATAGTTCTGGATGCGGAGGAGAAAGGTCGGTGAGTGGCAGTAGCACATGTCGTAATAAGTATTGACTTCAACGATGTACGCAGCATAAAACCCGGTGGAACCGTTGTCGAGGGTACAGCAGGCAACACTGGTATCGGTCTTGCCCATGTCTGTAGAGCCAAGGGTTACAAGTGTGTTATATTTATGCCTGACACTCAGGTGAAGTAAAGCCAATCACCTAGCTGCTGTCTCCTTCGTTGATGCTTTGGACTCAGAGCCAAGAGAAGATTGACCTTCTCCGCATGCTCGGCGCCGAAGTGCACGCAGTACCTGCAGTTCCCTACGAGAACCCATTGAACTATAACCACCAGGCGAAGGAGTATGCTGAAAAGCTGGAGAATGCCATATGGACAGACCAATTCGACAATACTGCCAATGCATACGCGCACTATATCTCTACTGGACCCGAAATATGGGAACAGACGAAGGGTGACATTGACGGTTTTATATGCTCAACTGGCACTGGTGGCACTCTGGCTGGAGTTGGCAAGTACCTGAAGGAAAAGAACCCAAAGACACAGATATGGCTCGCCGATCCGCCTGGCAGTGTATTATACAAATATATCTCTAGCGGTGGACAACTCATCGAGCGTGGCGGAAGTTCCATCACAGAAGGTTAGACTTTTCCATCTAGAGTACTCATGGCTGAACATTCTATTATGAAACTACACAGGTATTGGTCAAGGTCGTGTCACAAATAACCTGGGCACTTTTGTCAACGATCTGTCGGGAGCTCTGCACATACCAGACGAGAAGTCGATATCCATGGTGTACCAACTGCTTGACAGTGAAGGCTTGTACATAGGTGCTTCGTCGGCTCTGAATGCCGTTGCAGCTGTGGAACTTGCTCAAAAGCTAGGCAAGGGTAAGTACAGAGGTCAACTACATTTTATCGTCTATGTTAAAGCTCAATTCTACCTATCAGGTTCCAAAGTTGTAACTGTACTGTGCGATGGTGCACATCGATACCAGAGCCGTTTGTTCTCCAAGAAGTGGCTAGAGTCGAAGGGGTTAGGAGATGCTATACCAGAAAGTCTGAGGAAGTATACAGTTCTAGATTGATCAAATTGTTGTTATTACATTTATCTGACAGCAACTCTGAGCATGCCGATCTGAAATGCCGAGGGGCCCAGAGATAAGTCCCAGTGAAAACCAGACATTGCCAGGGCGTGTCACAACGTGCGAGAGCTCACGGAGTCTTCATCGCGAAGGGTTGCATTTATATCACGTCCCACTACTACTGATTTGGCAACCGTAATGGATACAGACTATACATCATGATTCACTGGCATGAAGTAGTATGAGATTACTATGGCCATGTGACTGTGGTCGTGACAAAATTCGGTGACAACACGCGTGACATACCGCGTTTTGTTTGTTCAGTCAATTTCCCCTAGGAGTCTAGGACACCGACACCTTTCGCGTCGTAATGTCCGAGTCCATTCCTATGCAATGGATATCGCAGTATATCATCAAAGTCGCCGAAACTTATGGAAAGTCATTTGCTGATGTCCCTCTCGACAACATTTCACCTAGCAAGAAGAAGAGAGTTCAAGTACTCGAAGTACGTATTTATGTTCATTTTGTACGCTCAATACTGACTGCTGCAGTTTTTAACATACAACACAGACGCAGCAATATGGGGGAGAGTGTCCGACAAGGAATACAGTATTCCAGTTTGTTTCACTAAAGACGCCGTGTTGCAATATATGAAGTGAGTTTCATGCTTGGCTCTTGTCAACTTCTATTTGATGTATTGCTGCAGGGATTTGCAAGGTCGAAGGCTCACAGAAGCAAAACATGCCATCTTTTTTATAGGGCAATTTCGCCCCATCTTTGTACGAATTCCCGTCGGCAACAATCGTTCGAATTTGAGCGAGGAACCTCATATAGCCCTAGAAGCTGGTGTTGTTAAGTTTGTTGGCTCTGGAACAGGCGTTTTCGGCTCCCCGCAGGGCGTTGAAATGAACTCTCGAGTGAAGGCATGGGTCCGCGGACTCAGAAGAGGTGGCGATGGTGGGTGAGTATCATTAAACCTTTGCACGAATACTTTTTGAAGTATAATAGGGACGTTTTAAAGCGTGCTCAACAGAACGAAGCAGATTTGCAACTTCAGGAAATCTCTCCAGTCACCAACCATGTAGAGGCACATCCCATGCTTGAGGCTCGAGAACAAGAACACAATCCACCTCATATCGCGCCAGAACGTCCTATCCAAAAGATCGATCACATGAGGGAATATCGCAAGCGCTGGACAGTAAGTCTGAAGAATTCGTGAGAATTTGTTCGTTAAACCACTGTCTATTAGCATGCCGAGAAAGACATCTGGACGGCTACAGTGAAGCCTCGCGTTGATGACAAGGTGCAAACGCTCGCTGGTGGTACGTCTGCAGCTTAATACATCTATCATACGCTTTATTTACGCGTAGAACAACCTCAAATGGACCACTTGCCTGTCGGAGAGTGTGTACCTCCTGATACTGTGATCGCTGGTAAGCCTTTTATCGCAATTAAAGTGTATCAGCAGGAACTTGAAGACAAACGAAATACAGTCGCAAGATCTCGACCCTGTACCCCGCCGCGCACACGCACACGTACACCTGATCAAGACATAAATGAGCAGACCACACCCAGATCCTCAGAATGGCCTTCATCTGCTCCCGGAAGCCCTACTGGAGTCCTGGCATCTCCAGCTCACGACACAAACGAAGATCCTCTAAATGACCGTGCAAATGCAGAAGCTTCGGTAGAGGAACATGGACCATCTCACGAACCATCTACACCCCTTACTACTTCGCCCCTGCGCCCACCCACACCTGCGCAACGCATCAGACGGTCAATTCTTCTTTCATCCCCTTCAGATTCGTCCCCTGTACCTCCACCACCTTCTACATTTCCTATGCACCTTCTTAGAAACATAAAACGAAGAGTTCCTCGCCCTGGTGTGCCGCCGTTACCAGCTGATCACTCAGGTCCAACTCAGATTCTCGTCCCCAATTCTGATACTTCGGGAACTCAATCTCAGTCTCAATCTCAACCACAGTCGGAACCTCCGTCACAACTACTCTCCCAATCCCAGTCACATCGACCCCCGTTTCCGTCCCAGCTGACGCAAGAATTCAAGCCAGGACCAACGTCGACACCCGCTGCCGTCAAACAGGGCATCTCAGGCACAGATCGTGGAGCTTTGCTGATGCTTCCAGGTGACCAACTCGAGAGCTATTGCGGTGGTGATCGTGCTTCTTCTCCGGGTGTCGCCAACTGGGACGTCCATGAAAAACTTGGCCATGGCGATCATCAACCATCCGACACCAATCCGGATGTGCACCAAGTCCTCCAACGATTAACGGTTAAAGATCTTGATACGATGGATGTTGACGCGGTCGATGGTGTCGAGATTCCCGCTGCTGTGCACACCACACCATCACAAGCACCCGAAGATCCATTGGATAGACACAAACCTACTAGAGATATTTCACCACAACTCTCCAATTTGTCTATGCATTCATTGTTCTCCGGTTCTAGTCTTTCACTATCCCAGTCCGAAGTCATACCCTCCGTTACACGCCGAACAACCTCCCCACCTCCAGGAAAACCAACAAGCGGGGCCCCTTCACATGATGCAGAGGCTTGGAAGGCACCTAGTTTCATGAGCTCTCGGAAGGGTAAAGGCAAAGCTATAGAAGTGCCTGACGAGACATCCGAGACGCGCAAAAGAAGACGGGCGTCGCCCACATCTTCGTCCCCACTCGCTTCTCACAAGCGCAGGAAAATTGTGGTGGACGAAACGGTGGAACCTGGGCCCGCAAGACCTGTCACTAAAGACGAAAAAGCAAGTGCCACCGCCCCAAACGGCAAGAGGAACAAGAACGTCACACAGAAAGAGACTCCAACTATGAAGCAAACATCTTCACGTAGGATTTCCAAAGTTTTAAGCCAAGTACGGGACGCGTTGCTCTCCCAGAGCACCAACAAGAAGCGCAGGACACGTTTGATGGGCTACCAGGTTGACTTTGAGAACATTCCTGCCAGAGCTAAAACTTCAAGTCCAGTGATGAGCTTGGGACGTTTGCGTACCATCTTGCTACGAACCGGAAGAATAAGGACACTTGGCGACGCGGTGACCAAAGATGGGAGGATATTTATTAGGTCTGATTAATTATTGCCCTGGTCAAAAATGTTGATTAGGCAATACATGGGGAGTGGATGCTTTGATGTTAATGACTATCTTATGATCGGTTCATTAAGGAGTACGGACGGTGCTTCAAGGAAGTGTAGACTTTGGGTACATTGCAATATTAGAGTCAGTGGAGTGGAGTACGGAGGCGTTCAACTGTCTCGATGACGATGGTAGACGATGTCCACTCCTGGATTTAAAATGTCTGGCTGTTAGACGACGAGCAGCCTGTGCCCGCATCACCAAACCAGGTCCTGGCAGGAAACATGTATGTACAGTATTTATCTCTGCGACCCGGCAATTGACTTCCGCGTAACGTCTGATGTCGAGGCCCTTCTGGGAAATAGGAAAACGAGTGTCGCTGAACCGATGATGCAGTTAACTGCGCACATCATGATGCTGTTGCCGCCACAATTCTGTAGCGGCGAAACAGTAGGTCTATTAGGCAACAATTATACTTAACGCATGAGCCAATCGTCATGTATGTACTTCGGCGCAACGTTGAAACACAGCGCATTTTGGGCAGATAACAGTTTCGGAGCATCCCACACTCAGGACTCCGTGACTGTTCCTGTGATATCGCCGCCAACAACCTCAGAAGATTTAAGATCTTTGAGATGCCTGTTGACCTCGTCCCATCTTGTCTGGTAGACTGTACCGTGCCTAGGGTCTTTCCGGGTTCGAATTCGGTCAACGCAAGGGAGGACGGAAAAGATGATGTGAGCGACAGCTTCAGCATCCGTTACATCAGACTGGATCAAGTCCAATGTTTGCAGGGTGGTATGTTGGAATGATTCGGCTGCAGGATCGAAATCGATATTCGCGGCGTTCACTAATGTGCGCAATGTATGCAAGTAGGGACATAGACGGAGCGCTGCGAATAGTCCGCGTAATGTAACTGCGGGTAGCATCTTCGAGTCCACTAATTCCAGCGAGCGGATGCGCGGCCAACTTGACACAACTTTCAAAAGAAGGTCGTTGTCAATGTCAATGCAGTGGTGCAGATTGAGCCGCACAGTGCGGAGGTGGGTGAAGCAAAGAAGCTGTGTGACTGCGGCCAAAGAGTCGCATGAGGGCTTCGAGACTTTTGGAAAAAGGGAGGTTATGGCAATATGTCCAAGAGTCTGCTCTGCTTTGCACTGGGATAGCGCGGAAAAGAGTTGTTCAGCCTCTACGCAAGGCAAAACATCGGTAACCACCTCAAACTCTCTAAGCGAGGGGAATTCTGAGTGTTGCATGACTGTAATAGCGTATGCAGCCGTGTTGACATTAAAAGAAAGAGTTGTGACGTTGGGGAAGTGCGTGAAATTGACGATGTCCCTGTTTAATGACCAACGAAAGGCACTGCGCAGTTCACGGACTGACACTTTGAGAAGGCTAGGGAGGTCGGAGAGGTGCTTCCATGCCGCCCAGTCGAGAGGTAGACAGGACAGAGTTACAAGCCGCTTGCACAAACGGACAGTGTCAGATAGAAGGATTCGATCATCTACTGGCTGCTGTCCCCATTCAGGAGTCTTGACAGATAAGTGCTCCAAGGCAGCACAACGGGTTGCAAGAGATTTCAATTCTGGAGTAACGACAGATAGGACACAACGGCGTAGGGCAGGGGACAGAAAGAGATACAAGTATTTATGTTGAAGACGTCGGACTAAAAAGGTTAGTGACAGCAGTCTCGGGAACATGCATGTCTCTATGGGGAGGAGTGCGAAAAGATGAAGATCCTCGCTGCATGATATAGATAGTGAGCGCACACGGGCGGCGTGTTCCAGAAAACGATGGGCTTCATGCGCAGATAATGGGTCCACACCTTCAGACCAGTCCCAGGTGAGTCGCTTTTGGAGGTTCAGTGAGCTAGCAAACAGGAATAAGCACGACAAGTCCGGACTGACCTTTGAACCGCTAGAATATATCAATCGATGTAGCCTCGCTACACAGCCTAGCAGTGGTATTACTCCATCCAAAACAGCCCAAAGTAGATCCATTGCAGGCTCGTGGAAAGCCTTGCATGTCCTGGCAAGTGCCTCAAGGGATGACGGTTTCTTGCCAGCAATTCGATTTTCATTCAGATGCGCAAATATCTCCGAGAGGACTTCAGAAATAAGTAGAGCCCGATGCATGAATTGTGCGTAAATCGTCGTTGATGATGCCAAGCGAGGTAGTGGCCTGATGTAACGCTCGTCAAAAGCCGCTTAGACGATGATGCACAACATAATTCCTTCTGATATATCTCTGAATCCAACCGTCTTAGTCCTTAGTATTCCGGCGCCAAGCCCACAAATGTCTACTAGTTCTGTAGTTGATCTTTTACCCACACTTTAGTTCGACAAGTTACTTTGTTCGAAGCTTAAGACTTTATTCTCCAAGTCTACTCGTGTGAAGACTTTCTGAGTGCCACATATTTTGAACTTCCACAAGCCTAAAGTCTATTTGCAGATTTTAGTCACCATTTCGTCGCATACCATATGACCTTGCAAGCAAGGTGATCTCCGGTACTTTTTGACCACAGCTAATCACGGCCCTGTTCCAGCAGTTTAACAGCCTTTAGTGGATTATTGCGCGAGGTATATGATGCTGCATTCAGATGGTTTTGTCCGGAAAGGCAGAAGCAGCTTGATGCTGTGTCGGACGATCATGTCAAAAGATATCTGTCAAAAATTTCACGGACATTTGGTAAGCTTCGAGGGCAGATTTATATTGATAGAAGTCTGCGTGGAGAACCCATTGACTAGCCACCACGCGTATGCACACGAAATGCTCGAATAGACTTTCAATAGAGTGTATTGATGACAGTCTGAAGTCCTCCTCTGCGGGTGCTAGATGATCAATTCACTTACACGTAATTCAGGTGGTGTTTGTCGAGCAGAATCCTGAAAGATGAGTGTTCATAACGAATCGAGAAGCAAGGTAGCACCTTTGAGCTGGCCCTGAGCAATGGTTTACATTCTATTATGAAGCACAGAGAGAATAGACAAACCCTTATGCGTGGGATCCGTCATTTCAGAGTCAAAATCAGTGGCTGCTTTTCAAGACGTCGCGTGGTTCAATGATGAAGCTGAAGTTGGAATGAAGTGACTACATCAAGTGTGCCTTACTTACGAGCACGTGACCACGACGCGACATGAACCTGTCACAACCGCGTTACATCTTGTTACATCGTCCTTGAACGTTCATGTTTAACATTTGCACCGCAGCACGCATTTTGATTTAACAGCTCAACGACCACTCAAGACTCCAGGGATGAGGCGCGCAACTTCGCGTAGAAAACCAGTGCCAAGCATATCAGAAGACGTCCGCGAGGATGCAGAATATCAAGAAACATTCATAAATCCAAACAACTCGTGAGTGCTCAGTGCACTGACAAACGAAGAACATATTGATGCACATGTGTAGTGTGGACGCGTCATATGCTTCCATCAATCAACAAGTGGATGACACGCTCATTCACCATCCAGTTGATTCGCACGAGTATACACGCAGGTAATGTCCTAGCGGCATACTACGTGAGTCACATTCTGACCGTGTACGAAATCAGTGAAGCACACTTCGAGAAAAGTGCTGCAACAAACAGATCTCCTTCCTCTAATTCTCGTCCGCCTCCAGAAAGGTATCAACCAGGGCAGCTACTTCCAACGATCATGACTGGGGAAACATTGGATCTCGAGGACTCATACACAACTGATGGACCTGCGTCTTCTCAGGGTCATGACCCTTTCTCAGACCACTACGCTTCCACACACACCCATCAGCAAGCTCCGTACGCTCAACTGTCTCCTGCACGAGGGCTCCTTCAATCACACTCGAATACATCACATGAACACGTCGTCGCCACTCCTTTCAGCTCTACCCACACTATCTATTCGAATTATGGCACGGAGCCATTGAACACCTCCATCGATCATTTCCAACACGACACAGAAGCATATGCATCAGGTAACTCTACCCGCTCCTCCTACGTTCCCCCCAGATCACGGTCGCCAACTCCGTTCATGGATGAAGACTACAAACTTGATTCAAATAACAACACTCATTATACGGGATACTCTCAAGCTGGCGAGTATAACCCTTATGAAGATGAGAAGTCATCATACAATGACGAGTATGATATCTCGCGGTATGCTGATGCTCCCGGCACCGCAGAGTACTACGACGACGGCGAAAAGACACCTGATGCTTCAGTTGGATATCAAGAATCAGAGACACCTGTCGAAACTCGTCACTTTGGACCTGCACCCGTCGGCCGCGTTCGTAGACGCCTGAAAAAGAAACGGGTGCAACTGACAAACGGCAATCTCGTCGTAGACCTTAATGTACCTCCAAAGCTCGTCCTCCCTTACAGGGGGGAACCAGAGATGACTAAGACGCGGTACACAGCGGTCACTTGCGATCCCGACGATTTCGAAAAAGAAAAGTTCTTTCTACGACAGAACGAGAATGGCCGCACAACTGAGTTATTCATTGTTATCACTATGTACAACGTGAGTGTCAAGGGTGATTTAGACATCTACTTCTTGAACCTGTTATTGCAGGAAGACGAGGTTCTCTTTTGTAGGACCTTGTATGGAGTGATGCGCAATATAGCACATCTTGGCTCGCGCAAGAATTCTCAGACATGGGGACCTGATGCCTGGAAAAAGGTGATTATCCGCTGTTCACGCTGCTTTACTCTTCTCATACCCTTCAGGTTGTCGTTTGTATTGTAGCGGATGGCCGCAAGAAGGTTCACCCTCGTGTGCTTGACTGTTTGACGCTCCTTGGAGTTTACCAGCCTGGAGATCACATGAAGAACAAAGTTAACGACAAGGAAGTCACTGCGCACCTATTTGAGTACACGACTTCCTTTGCATTGGATCCGAACCTTCACTTCAAGTATCCAGATAAGGGCATCGTACCAACGCAAATTATGTTTTGCATGAAGGAGAAGAACCAGAAAAAGATAAATAGTCATCGATGGTTCTTCAATGCCTTTGCACCCATGTTACAGGTAAGTGATAATATCATAAAAAACAGTGTAAAACTCACTGTATCCTCAGCCCAATATCTGCGTGTTGCTCGACGTCGGCACACGCCCAGGCAATAATAGTATATATCGGTTGTGGAAAACATTCGACGTTAACTCAAACGTTGGTGGTGCTTGTGGTGAAATCGCAGTATACAAAGGCAAGAACTGGCAGTACCTGCTGAATCCCCTAGGTCTGACGTTTCTTTCATCTGATAATGTTGCTTCTTAACATCCAATGTCTTTCCAGTCGCAGCTCAAAATTTCGAGTACAAGCTTAGCAATATTTTGGATAAGCCAACAGAAAGCATGTTCGGTTACATAAGTGTCCTGGTATGCTAATGGATCGAGTCTACCGTGAATGATGTAATTGATGCCACTACAGCCTGGCGCTTTTTCTGCTTATAGGTATACTGGAATCGTCAATTATCAGCAATGCCTCTTATAGCTTTACACAGGTATATCGCTTTGGCAAATAACAAGGACGGAACAGGTCCTTTAGCTTCCTATTTCAAAGGGGAAGTTCTTCATGGCCATGACACCGACATATTCACATCGAACATGTGTATGTCTTTGCATCAGGCTTCTTTTGCAACTTCTCTGATGTTCTGGTGCAGATCTGGCAGAAGATGTATGCCTCCCTGCTTCCGGATGATGCTGTTTGCTGAGATTATTTCAACCCCCAGCGTATCCTTTGTTTTGAGCTCATAGCGAAAGCAAATTCGAACTGGTAACGCCCAAGTTGTCACGGCTTCGCACTCCTAACTGGTCGGTATTAACAGGGTGTTGAAGTATGTCAAGGGTGCCATTGGTGAAACCGACGTGCCAGATGCGCTACCAGAGTTCATCAGCCAGCGTCGTCGATGGCTGAATGGCTCGTTTTTTGCAGCCGTATATGCTGTGGCACACGTAGGGCAAATTATGCAGTCTGGCCACAGTTTCAGTCGAAAGGTGACCCTCATGATCGAGACCGTTTATAATATTATCAACATAGTATTTTCATGGTTTGGAATTGTAAGTATTGCATAGTTGCCCGGATGAAATGCTGACTCACAAGTCTCAGGGAAACTTTTACCTGTTTTTCGTCAGTTTCGAGGTCATTTATGATCGGTGCAGAGATTGAGTCGTTTTTGCAGGTTGTCCTGAGTTCGTCATTAGAAGCCAATTCCTTTGGTGTGCCCTCCATCAAATATTTCAATGCCGTAGTTCAGTATTTTTTGGCTTCGATAATCATCGCTTGCTTCCTCCTGTCCATGGGAAACAAGCCTAAAGCGTATGTCTCTTTTGACGTTCAAGCTGTGTTGATGTTGACATCTAGACAGGGCTCATCGCAAATACCTTCTAGCTTCGTTGTTCCTCGCGGTCCTGATGGTCTACCTCATCATTGCATCTGTGCTATGTGGTATAGCTTCATATAGCCAGGCTGGTGGAGGCGTGGTCCTTCTGAGCGTGGCAATAACTTACGGAGGTCAGTATCATTTGCTACGTTATCCTTTCGCCTGTGATCAACCTTGATCCGCGTAGTGTATATCCTTAGCAGCCTCCTGGCGTTTGATCCATGGCATATGTTTACCAGCTTCGTGCAATACCTTCTACTGAGTCCGACATACATGAACATCTTGAGCATGTATGTCGTCTTTTATTGACTCGATTTTGAGCGTAATAAACACTAACACATTCAAAAGATACGCGTTTTCAAACCTCGATGATGTAGGTTCAGTCTGCACTAGTCAGAAGTAATCTGACCACGTCTTAGATATCATGGGGCACGAAACAAGATGCGGTTCCAGACGCGGACCTCGGTGCCGCAGTACAAGACTCTCATTCTCAAGTCGATATTGCTATGCTTGCCGAAGCTGCAGACGTAAATGGTATTTACGAGGAGTCAATTGACAACCTGAAATACCGGAAACCTGCAAATAACGACAAGGGTAAGATAATTACGGAGCGAGAGCGAGAGATGGCAGCTATCGACTACTACGCCAACGTCAGAACTAATGTGCGTTGATTTCATCGATTTAAGACCTGGATGCTAACATTTCATAGGTACTGTTGGCTTGGGTGTTGTCGAATGTGAGTCCGTCGAATCGAAATTTACACTGTGTTGATGAGATGTCTCCCTGACAGGGCGTACTCTTGCTCATTATTCTCTCTGGTTCCGATCCATCAAATACTTTCAATCCCGATGCAGGCGTATCACGGACGAAGGCATATTTGATATTTATACTTTCCTTTGCGGCAATCACTAATTCAGTGGTGTGTATGTCATGTTTGCCTGGCAGGACGAGAACTTAAAGTTGGATTACAGCGCCTCGTCGGCTCAACCTTATATCTGTTGACGAGGATATTCACCGCGTGACGAAGTGGTTGCAGAAGGTATATCATTATTCAAGTATGCTAGTAGTTAAATCTTGTTTAAGCATCTGTGCGAATTACATAGTACATTTTGTAGGGGAGCTCAGGCTCATCCGCTGTCACTTTGGCTCTGTTGCGTTGCCTCACCTGAGTGTTAAGGGTTAGCAGATATTATATAAGCGAATCACACCCCTCCTAAACCTTTTCGTAATTCTGTTCTAAACTCCGTCATCCTAATATTGTGTATACATATGAAACCCAGCACCCTAGGGTATTTAAAATCCTGCAAGAAAAACCCACGTGCATAATAGATCTTGAGGGTTAGGTTTAGGTGCAAAGAGAGCTAGTAACGTTTATGCGACACTCATTCCGGTCAGCCAACACACCGTGGGACATGTGCGGTGTCACATGTCCCACGGTGTGTTGGCACTTTAGCTTGACCGCGATCTTCCATGTCGGAATACTGGGTGTCGCATAAACGTTACCACTGCAAGTATTGTAACATTTATATAGCAGACGATGTTCCATCTAGGCAGCACCACGAGAATGGAATGCGCCATAAAGGCAATGTCGAACGCTTTGTGCGCGGGCTGTACAAGGCTGGCGAGAAAGCCGTGAAGGATAGGGACGAGGAGAAGCGTGAAATGGAGAGGATTAGCAAAGTGCGTTGATATCTAGTTTGCATATATATTCACTAATTCACGCTTCAGGTCGCCGCCGCTGCATATGCTCAAGATGTAGGTGCTGGACTTGGAGGAGTCGGATCATCGTCTTCACGTAGTGCTCCCGCTGCAGCACCTGCGCCGAAGAAGCCTCCAACAAAACCAAGCAATCCGTATGCCAACTACTCGACGGCTGCATCGCTAGGATATGTTGATCCTGATGTGGAGCGAGCTAAGGCAGAGGCAGATATGAGGCAGACGATGGGTGTTGCAGGAGAATGGCAGTACGTTCAAAATTATACATCGGCGTCTCCTGCGCCGATACGGAGTGAGGTTCCAAGCGTATCAGAGGATGCAAACGGAGAGATAGCAGGGTCTTCTATGGATGACAGGAAACGTGAAGCACCGGTGGACGAGATCGAGGACGAACGTGTTTTCAAGCTGAGGAAGAAGACGGTTGACATAGGATTGGGAGAAATATATGACCCGGGGCTTATACCTATCAAGCTGAAAGTGAAGAAAGAGGAGTCGATGGAACCGCAGCCTACTTCATCGAAGACTGTCGTTGACAATATCAAAGCGGATGCTCAGGACGCGCTAACTAATGATGCGAAGGTGAAGATAGCATGGAAACGTGCAGCATTTCAACCGGCAGCCGATGAGCCTGCCCCTGACAGCGTGAAAGCAGACTCTGGTGGGGAAGATGTTCCAAAGGTGAAACTCGAGGAGTCTGGAGCTGTTAAAGAAGAAAAAAAGGAGGAGGCAATTTGCCCTCCTCTAGATGTTCCTGCGCCTACAAGCCTCTTTCGCAAAAGAAAGCTACCCACGAGACATTAGTTGTAGGATCAGTCTGCCAGATTTCGCTGCTTCGCTTTGTATGTATGTTAACTTTTTATAAATGTAGTGACAAGTCCTTACCGAGGGACATGATGCATGTGACCAGATTTATAAGCCGACGGAGGTCGCTTACCTTTTTCAGGCAACCGACTAGCTTCAATCTTATCGCTGAGTATGGTACGGTTGTAGTTGTCTAACCACCGTTTTCGAAGTTACAAATAGTGAGTCTCAAACGAATATTTATTTTCTACCGTATATATTCCGCAGGCTCAATTCTTAATCCGAGATAACAATCTAGTGCTGTCGATATGGCTGAAGCAAGCACTCCGGTACCATTCCCTATCGTAGATAACTCGGAACATGCAGCTGCAGAGATATCCCTTTCGTCAATGGCCGTACCACCACCTGCACTGCCAGGTGCAAAGCAAATAGGCGATGCCTCGTCTCAGAAACCTTCTGGGAAAATCGAGGCTCAGGCGCCAGATGACAGCCTCGTTCCGCTCTCGTTTCCTGCAATCTTGCGCAACCCAAAGCTTACGGAGCGATATGCCCACCTCCGCGAGCGCTCTGCCGCTGCACCCTCCAAGACCTCGATTTCTAAAGTCCGTCGGGACGAACATGAGGGGAAGCGCTGGATACGCAGGAGGGAAAATGGTGCGTAGTGCCGCTATTCACATGCAAGGCACACATTATCATTTTTCTCCTTCCGCTCACAGCTAAATTTACGGACAACCCTCATGTTGTGCCGCCCTTGCGTGGTGATCATGCGGTCCCGGTCCCCTCGAAGCTCTCCACCTTTCCCATACCGCTACCTCCGTATCTTCCTCGGTCAATTGTGCTACCCTCTACTGTTCCAGGTTCTCGAGACCCAACAACTGCCTCTGCTGGATTGTTTTCCCTCTCATTGAAGGGAGCCCGACGAGCATTGAGAGCCAGACCAGGCGTTCGGAATATAGTAAAGGCGATTGAGGGTCATTTGTGTGCCTGGCTTGTGGGAGGGACGTACTTGGGAGAGGATCAGGGTGTTGTTTTTCCGGGAGAGAAAGTTGGAGGGAGGGATGATGTACTAGAGGTAAGCAGACAGGCGCTCTGTCTTGTGTGGGTTGTTGGGAAGGATGGTGCGGATGGTGCATTTGAGAGGTATATAGTACATTGTCTGGCCCGGTGGTATGGGGTTGTGAGTTTCAGTGAGTGATCGACTGGGCTCCGAATATTTTGGTCAACTGAATCATTTTTACGTAGGTAAAGAGGTCGACGGCAAACGCCTGACATATCTACTGCGACCTCAAGTTACGCAAGTCATAGCCTCAACACTCGACACGCCCCCTGCGACAGACGTTTCCCAAGTTGATACCGAATCAGATTTCGTGTCTGACTTTGCATCCGACATAGAACATGAAGCACATGTTGGAGAGCTCTCGGCAATTTCGGAGGCACCTTCTTCCCCAGCGGCTTGGTCTGTAATCGGTGGATCAGACTTTGAATTGGACGAAGGGTTCGCAGCGTCTGTAGAGTCGCTCTCCCTAGACGCGGAAGCTAATGATTTGGAGAGGACCCCACGTGCAGCTAACGTACGAGACAGCGGCGGTATATACGTACGGAATGCGCGTACCCGATTTAGTGCGTGGAACGAGCATCCGAGAAGCGGGTCGTCGCCATCAAGGTCCCCTGCGAGGAGGCAACCGCTTATGCGAAGGGCGGGGAAGAGAACGGGGAAGAAAGCAGGGAAAGGAACGTTTTATGATTATTTATTTGCCTGACCTAGTAGGGATTGCTACCTGTTAACTGATGGTCTATATCGAGCTTGATTTCAGCTGGAGATCATCGGTACCGGCTGATTTTGATCTATGAGAAAAAAAGGACTGTGTAAGTATACGCATCGCGGTATGTTCACCACGCTGTGTTCTTATCATGGTCACAAGGTCACTTGGGCGCTGGTCGTTAGGCGTTGGGCACGGCATTCGACCTTGAGCTCCTCTATTGGATTTGTTGCACAGGCAGGAGCCTCCGCAGAACACGCAGAGAAAAGTAAGTTAACTTTGGTCCTTGAATTTGTTGTGCGCAGCTCATATGATACTCACACTAGAACCGTGGCCATTTTAATTTTGCGGGTCTATATCCCAGAACCAACGGAAGGATATTCCTGGTGTTTGTACCTATTTCAGGCACGACCAGACTAGTACGTACTAGTACCGTCATAGAATACAATTAAATAATAATTATAGTGCCCTTGGCAATGTGTTCGGGTCGACAATAGTACAGGTTTCAGGCTCTTTAATCCCATACTTATAGCAAGAGCAACTGGCCTCCTCCTTAAGATTTTACTACACGTGAAAATATGACCATAGAGGATATTTCCGCTCTCCAACCTGATCGCGCAATCTCCGTCTCGCCGAGCGTGCCACATCCTGAATCATACCCCGATCCCAAAATCACAGATACCAGACAATCAACTCGATCCAACAGCATCAGTCATGTCGAAGAGCCGAAGCAGGACGATGACCTCCCCGTTTACCGCCTCTACAGGCGTCGCTTTACTGGCCTCCTTGGTTTCGTGAGTTTAGATCTCGTGCTGTAACACCTTGTGATACTCATTTCGCCATATAGATTCTACTGGCCCTCGTGACAGGCATGCCCTGGGCATGGTTCGGGCCCATATCGACAGAAAGTGTGTACTCGTCTTCAGCATTCATACTTTACTTGATAGTCTCCTATAGCCGCTCAGGAATTTGACATCTCCATCAGCCAGGTGAACTGGCTGGGTAACATTATATCTTGTGTCTTCCTTCCCGTCTCCCTTCTCGTTCCCGTTTTTTGCACGCGCTTCGGTATTCGCCGCTGTGTGAGTCTTCTCCACTTATCGTACTTCAACTAATATAGATCTTTCCTGAAGGCGGAAGTCGGCGTGATAACCTTCCTCATATCAGGCTGGGTGCGCTATGCAGGTACCATCACGACCTTGTCCCCTGAGTAGTGCTTATGCGCTACTCATCCTCGGACAGGTGCGCACTCCTTTCTTATTCAATCCTATGCCACTCAATCGTTCCACCATCACATGCAGTTCTTCTCGGCAATATCCCAACCTATCTTCCAAGTTCTTGGTCCAAAGTATTCTGAGATGTGGTTTGACCTCAAAGGGCGAACGACTGCAACAATGGTGATCGCCATCGGTGAGCCTCCTTCATTGATCTTTGAAACTACGGTCTTCAACTGGGATCCGGCAGCCAACCCTGTAGGTGGCGCAATTGGTCAATTGCTTAGTCCTCTGGTCGGCACTGCAAGGCAATCTGTGGGTTCCCTGAAACTTTCTATTGTTGTGTGTCTGATAGTATTCTGGGACAGATACTGGTCCTAGCGATCGCATCTACCGTAGTAGTTCCAGCCCTTTTTCTCATCGAGAATGAACCACCAAGCCCACCTAGTACGTACTGCGTGTCGCACGTTGTTTCCTATGCACCCGTTACTGAATTTCCCGAACAGCATATGCAGGCTCTAAGGCCCCACAATCACTCAACTCCCTCCTACGTGCGATGATTGGGAAAGTTCGCACCGGCGACCCTGCTTACATGACTCCTCACGAACGGCTGGATTTCGTCATCAACACGTTACTTTTCGGTGTACTCGTTGGCGCGTGAGTGTTTTACCTCATTGTATGAACTCTCATACGAAACTTGCACAGGGCAAACGCACTCAGCATCCTCTCCGCGCAATATTTCGTAAGTCTTCCTTCTCAACATTAAACATCCTTACCAAACATGTCACCCACAGGAACCTGAGGGGTACAGCGATTCGATATCAGGCCTCCTTGGCGCAACCCTCCTACTCAGTGGAGTTTTCACTGGTATCGTCACTGCTCCTCTGTTCGACCGGGTTTTGACCCACCATCTGGGCATAACAATAAAAGTCCTTGTCCCTATTGCTGCAGGAGCGTGGTTGAGTTTGATCTGGGCTGGTGAGTGCAATTCTATTCACTTCGTAGACAATTTCCTGTGTTGTACATTGGTCCGTAGCGAACCGATGACGTGGCAGGTTATTGTGATTCGCTGCCGATCATCTTCTGACGATCGTGCCAATCACCTATACATCTTTTCACGTGAGCTGATCTTCTTCCAGTCAAACCGAATAACACCGGCGGGCTCTTCGCGATCATGGTCATTATCGGTATCTGCTCCCTAATCATGCTCCCAGTCGGCCTTGAGTTGGCAGTCGAAGTTACCCGAAATGCAGACGGCAGTGCCGCCATTTTGTGGTGCACGTAAGTCCCATTTCCTCATATATTGTCCCCTCTGCTCATACAGTGCCCTCCACAAGAGGCAATGCATTGGGCATCATATTCATACTCGGTATGTCTCACCCACCCTAATTCAGTAATGATTTGCATTCCTGACATTCTTTGTGTGTAGCGGAAGGCGCCCTCCGCGCATCAGCGACCGCATCCCCACCATATAATATGCACTCAGCGTTCGTGCTGCACGGCGTGTTAGTGGCGGTGGTGAGCGCAAACGTGGTGTTCGTACGCGCTAAGCAGGTGCGGCGGGAGATGGACGAACGCATGGCGCAGCACCTACATCCAAATCATTGTGTGGAGGCGTTGCCGATGGGTACGTTAGGCACGGCCTATTCAAATCAGTCCATCAAGTCGATAGAAAAGGAGAGCGGATGGATACAAGATAAAGATAAAGATAAAGATAACGCAATACCATCGCCTGAGGAAATAGAGGATACCAGGCTGGAGGTGATCGGGACTGTTGCATAACAAGATTCGACATTTGCTCCTCGGGTGTTTAACATTTCGACATGCTGTTCTGGGACTGAAGATGATTCATATGTATTTAATTGGCACAATTTAACTTATAACTGTTTGTTGGCAGAATCTGGACTTGTGAGCAACTTGTGATCATGAGAACTAAGATGTACGACAAGTGCATTTCTTCATTTATCTGACCGAGTAGTATCCCCAAATATTGTTGGTATCCCGCGAGACATGCAGCTCCAGAAGCTTCGATATGCGTTTCTTCAGGACTATTAGTCGCTCGGTTTTGCCAGATTCCTTGCATCAAAGTTGATTCAGTTGCGAGACAGAGCTTGGTATTGCCACTATCTTGCATTAATGGCAGTTGGTTTCAAAGGCTTGGCTTCAGTAAATGGAGATGTACTAGTGAAGCTCATCTCTCGTCGTCCCTCTGAAACCCTGGAAATACTTCTCTCTGAAATCTTTGTGCGCAGGAATGTGCGTGTCCCTGCTTTCCTCCACTTCCATCACGGAGTCAAAAGATGGAGGTAGGTACTCGGCATGCGTAGTTTTTTTTATCGTAATCAGCTATCCAAGCGCATCAATATCACAGGCATCCCAAATATAAATATAACGAGGCCCATGACTTACTCTCCGCCCCCAGCTTCCAAAATCCTGCAAACTATTCGCTACAAGTTCCATCCCCTCGCACAATACCGTATTGATATCGGGTGGGGCGTACTCGGCGCTTACCGTAGGCAGGAAGAACACGAGACGTCCGCCTGGACGGAGGAGATACCGCGCAAGGAGAACAAGATCTGTGACGAGTTGAGAAAGTTCGTAGGGCTTCGTTGGGGGTATATAAGGTTCATTTCTACATCAAAATATTCTAGTGAACCCAAGGGATATCGGAGGCCAAGAACTTACGGTCGTGGAATGGCAGGTTGGAGTCGATCTTCACGGATTTTTTTGCGACCGAGGCGTTTCGCTCCTGCACGAACACCATCTACAATACGCCCTTGTCAGAGGAACCAATATCGTCGATTGTAAAGGTGCATACACGGTGGATCGGTTATAATGGCGTCAAAGAGGCTGCCACAACGCCACGGGTGGTTTGTAACGTCAAACGTGCAAAGATCCATGATACGGGAGGCCACGCCATATTGCGAAGCAGCCCGAATGATGCCTGGAGTTTTATCTGTGGGACAGCGTTAGTACATAAAGATACTTGCAACGGTAAATTACATGCCCTTTCCGCGCATTTGTCTCCCGTCGATATCCGAACCGTAGACAAAAGCGCCGAAGTAGGCTGTAGTCTGATGAAATTGTCAGGGCTAAGCTGGGTGAAGTACAGTTGACCAACATATGCCATGCTTCCAGTGCCAATGAATGGGTCATAGACCAGTCTTCCAGGAGATGCCTAGCAGCCGTGTAAGCTCGACCACAAGCAGGCGCAGGACAAACACACTAGAGTCTGATTTGCCATCAACAGGGAAATCTCTGCCTCCATGCTAGTGTTTCCGAAGTACTGGCGTTTCTTAACGTCAAAGGTTCCCATCAGTGAGCGTGCAGTTCCATCTACGATCTAAAGATGAGTGACGATTCAGCTAATGAACAGGTAGAAGGTGTGCGAAACGCACCAACCTGCCGAAGTAAACTTGGGTGAATTCCCCATCCTTGTGCAGTCCACCATCAGGTGCTCGGCCACTCTCGTCTGGTAATTATGCACGAATTTGAGTTTAAATCGTGCTACATAGATATGGAGAACATACATTCCTCAAAAACTGTGAGAATAACTTCTGGATTCTTCATCTCAATCTTACCCAAGAAGTCCATGTATGCAAAGCTTTCGATGATCTGACGCTGGCGACGTTGGCTGACGGTGAAATTGTATCCTAAAACCGAAAATTTGAACGATGTGTCTGGGATGTATCGCTCCCATCGCGGGCGAGCTCGGCTGTTTTGTTCATGCAGCACCTCGTAAGATGCGCCCTCGGCGTAGAACTCATGAATCGACCTAATTAGACATTTTTTGAGCAGACAGTTTGTAAATATTGTAAATACACACTTTATCAGGATGCATCTCTGAGCCAAAATATGTGCATGCTCTTCCTTGTGTAGCATCAGGATCATGAATGGTTGTTTGATGGCCTTGTCGAGGGTATTGGCGTAGCGATCAAAGCCTATCGTAAAGCCATGAAGCTCAGATATCGAGAGGAGCTCTGGCACACGGAATTCTTCGTGTGATTGAGCGAAAACGAAGAGGTACTCCATTATTTGATGATCTGTCTGGAAGGTGTCATTTTCAAAACAGGTTCAAGTTTATCTTTGACTCATGTGTTGTTTGGCAAGAGCTTTCGATCCAAACAGAAAACATAACAAAACATAAGGCATGTACTACAGGCTGTATCAAGGTACAAAGGGTTCTGACGATGCTTCATATGCTGGGATGATTAGACCGCAATGCGCATCACATATGGTTCTATAACCAAGTTATATAAATCTCTGACGGGGATACATCGCAAAGAAAGTATCATTCACGAGTTTCCACTTTTGCGTCTCCCAACCACCCAGAGTGGAAAGTGCTCGTGCATAATCCCATCCAAATCCAGCAACATGAGGGAATCGGTTGTGGGCAAAACTGGACACGCGCCAACTTGCCGCGACTGAAACTAGGGACAATCCAACCCAGAGTTGACGAAGCGTACTAGATGACGGTCCTTCGTTCGAGTGATCCAAATGTCTGCTGGTGGCAGCAGCGCGAGACGATACCTGGGTGTTGACGCGTCTTTCTTGATTTTCGTACGACGTTATCAGATCTTCTGCCTCTACTACTTCTCCATTGGAATCCATTTTCGGGTCATCATCAAACCAGTCCTGGGCGTTAAACCATATTCCTAGTGAAGAAAGCTTCTCACACCGGCTGGCCAGAAGCGCGACTTCGGCCAGAGTAGGTCCTTCTGATTCCCATGTTTCGCCATCGTCGTCAATACGCGTGTCTGTCTCTGTGCCACTTCTTAGCCAATGCAACTCTAGTTCCTCGATATCCTTCCATGCTTGAGGAATAGTCTCCAGGTCATCTCTGCAAAGCGCCGGCATCAGTCCGCCAATGGCATGACCTGCAGCAACCGTATCCATGACATCGATCTTGAAGTTATGCAAAGCATGGAGTGTGAATAAGGGAGATATCATAGAAGCTGGAGCCCCATGGCTGAGTGGTACGGGCTTGAATGGATCTGAAAAAAATCTCTCTGCTATGAACTTGAAGTTTTTGATATTGATGAACTTCAGCCGATCTTCGTCGGTCCGGTTGGAAGACAATAACTCCGCGATCGAGTAGAAGGCAGGTACTGACACGGGTCCATCCACCCACAGCATAAGGTCCTCCATCAAATGGGAGCCAATAATTTTCAATATCGCTGTGGTATGTTTCACAGTTGCCGTACGCAGCCTGAGTTTCTTGAGGGTGCCGAATCTCCTAGCATACGGGTTATCCGAAACAAAACCCCGCGAAATTATCTCGAATGGCTCGTCAGGACCCAAAACCAAACTAAAACCTGCCTCTTCAAGGCAAGGCATCCTCCCAAGCTCTCTGACAATTTCTGCAGATACCGTCAACCTTGGATGCTGAGTAATCCAAGGTTTATGTTCCGACAGCATATCCACAGCCTTGAGGAATGTATAGTTCTGCCCATTAGAGAATACAGGCGCGTACAGTCCACTGGTAAAATGGCAACAGAGCACGAACGAGATGTGAACTTGCTCCAGCATAGAGCACTTTGCCGTGAGACAAGCTAGTGCAACATTCAAAACTGATGCCGGAATTCCCCTGGGACAATATTTTACTGTCAAGGATTGCAGGCCTTGAGACCCTTCGACTAGCAGTTGAAGGCACGATAGTAGATCCGATTTAATTTCATGGTATGCATGAAATTCAAGGTGAGCGAGATTTGGAAGAAGAGGCGAGGGACACTCTGCCAGCAGCTTATAGTATGTCATGCGAAAGAACACGCTGAAGCAGACCCGCCGGATGCGAGAGCCGTAATAAAGCACCCTATCCCACGTCGGGCAACGTGGAGCGCGAGCAAGAAACTAATATCATATCTAATCAACCTTTCAGGACACGGACATGATGATATACTTACTGTGACCCATGACGAAAGCCGTTGATTGCCAAGTGAAGCTCTTTCGATCACAGACGACGGCAACAGAAGAACAAGTGGCCAGAGCGTTTGTTGATTTTCCCAAAGAAGGTCAACAGCAGGTTCGTGGATTGAGTGACTAGTACGTGCAAGAGCCGATAAAGTGTCCAAGTGGCACTGCTGTAGAAAAGAGAAAATGTGACGAAGGACGTCGTAGGGAAAGCGTTCGAGCACCATTTTTAATACGAGAACTTGGACGAGTGGTCTACAACAAATTAAAGCGATAGGACCTGGTAAAGGGCCGTCGGTATTACTTTATACTTGTCAGAACTCAAACAACCACGGCATTTACATAAATTCATACTAAGTAATCCGAGTCACTGCCACTGGTGACTGCCAGTGCATATATGGATTACTCCAGTCAATGATGCCCGTTGAATCACTTCAAGGTTCACTACACCTTAGGCATGTCCTACAAGCAAGCATTCAGGCGTTCGACTCGGACGAAGAGAGCTGTATGTCCTATTAGATCTCACAACAGGACGCTCACAAACCCCGCATGTAGTCGAAGAAGGCATTGAAATGCTTCGCGCTCTTCTCCCAGACACAATGATCGTAGCTGCTTTGGACATTATTGATCGCGAAGGTGGTGAGTAATACCTCCATATGCTACAAATTTTGCAGCTGAATGATGGGCATTCAGTCATAAAGTACAAGACCTCTTGGGGCCGGTACCACTACGAAGTTCTGGGCACCACTTCAACATACACCGTCTTTCCGCACCTCGATGTTGTATCTACTGCTGTGTCCAGTTATTGCACCTGCCCATCATTCGCATACGCAGTGTTAATATCCGAGAACCATCTTATGGTACGAATTTACATCTCAACGGTGATAGGTAAATGACGCCGCTGGTAGTGCAAACATGTCTTGGCGGTATGCCTTGCAGATAGGTGGTCTCGTTGTGTCATGCGTCCGATCGAAGATGACGACTTACTGTTGAAATTTGCGGGACACGTCTCTCCATAGACATTCGCCCGATCATAGGCATATCTTCATTTATATCAGAGCCCAAGCACCTGATTGAACAACGTGTCAGATTTCCCTAGTATAATCGCACGATTATCACCGTGAAGACCATGAATCGGCTTCCGGACAACCTGTTTTTCGATCAGGGTGCAGGTGTGTGTTGAACGTTGAGCCACGAACTACCGTCACTCACACGAACTTCCGCGTGTGCTAAGACTATGGCCGAACAATATATTACATGATAGTCCAAGATTAGAGTTTTACAAGTACATCCTGGCCCGCAGAGCGAACCCCAGTGCTGCCCCACAGCAATTTAGGTCGATGATAGTCCGGAACGGAATTAGACCTACAACGATGATGATGATAATGTTTGGGTAAAGAGCCAACAGAACAAAAGTGTTGAGGGATATGCGATTGCTTATATATACAATGCGTGTTTCTACATGTCGGTGATCAATATCAAATAGTCTATTTTCCATCGAGATACTCTGCATCATGCAAATCCGAATCCTTCCCCGCCCTCGTTGATGGCGAGAAGTAATTGTTGTCGCAACATCTCGTACGATGAATATTGTGGCAAGTCGATCTGATTGAAGCCTGGAAGAACAAAGTTAGAAAATGGAATATAATCGTGTACGGGGTCCAATTACAAGTGTGGGCCTGTGGCAACCGATCTGGGTCTCCATATGCGCGATGAATGGAGAATCTCTGAACGCCCTGAACACCTTGCAGATCCACGAATCCACCAAGCGGTACCCGCGAAGTACCAGTAGCGAAACTGAGAACTTTGGCTCGCTCCTCTCGATTGAAGGATTTCAGAGCTCTCCACCACCAAACTATCACAGGATCAGAGCTTGTGTAGCCACTGTACTCAGTAGCTGCACGCCATTCGTCCACATCAATATCAGGAGTGCCGGAGATGAGTAGCTCAAGCTCTTGCTCATTGAACTGAGAGGATGCGTAAGGATGTATGTTGCAGTCATGAAACACACTTACGATTGTGATAAGTTCATTTGGAATGATCTCCTGGAAGCCCGCCACAAGATTCTCAATTTGTTTGCTGATTGACGAATATAGCCGGAAATTTGCGGAGAGCTGCACAAACTCTCGCTTGTTCTCTTGCGTTACGGGTATCGACTCGCCGCCCTCCTTTAAAGCAAAGATACGATTCACACCAAACTGTCGGGAGATTTAGCCACGAGTAGAATGCAATAAAATTTGTCAAACCTCATCCGCTTCTACACTGAATGTCAGGTCCAGGGGCGTTGGATCATTATCCAAAATCCAGCACAACGAGTTATAGTACGCGGGATCAACCCACTCGACATCCCGGTAGTCCACAGGTTTTCCTAAGAGCTGTCTGTATATGCTCTTCGCAAAGTAGGCGTCTAGGAGACGGCCATCATAAATCGCCTTCCCAATGATGCGTCCTACAAATTTGAAGAAAGACAAATGCTCGGGATTGACCCATGAGTTCTTGTTTGGTTGGTAAGTAAGACGGTCGGCCGCGCAAGGTTGAAAGAGAGCGTTATTTGGATCGAACATCTGACGTGCCAGGATCTGAAACCATTCTCGAGTGACGCCGCCAGCATCCACGCCCTCCTCGTCGTAGAAGCGCACACTAAGTTTACCATGTTTAATCTGTTCTCCTGTCTTGCGCTGAAGGTACTGGAAACTATCCTCGAACACTCTAGCTCGGCGTACGTTTAGCTGGAGTGTGCCCTGGTGTTCACGTGGGTGCGGGCGACGGTGGAGTTGTTGAGTGAAGTAATTGCGTTTGTTGTCGAAGTCAAGGACGCGGGGGTTATGTACGAGCAAGGAGAATGAGCCGCTCATCAAAGACGGATTGTTGCGGACCATGAGATTCAGCACCTTGCGATGCGCATCCGTGAAGGAGACGAAGAGGTCTTCCATACTCTCACGAGAAGTCGTTGGAGAGCGAGGGGATGCTGCTACTCGAAGGGCACGAGTCGCGGCCGACTTTGATCCGACGTATTTGCACACTACCATCAATGCCTCGATGAGAGGGAGCAGTACAATCGCCATGTGCTCCAGCTCTGGCTTCTCTTCAATCGTAGACAGACAATCCCCCAGTCGTCTCCAAAGAGGTGCGAAATGGAAGGATTCGTAGATAGTCTGCACCTTCTCAGCATCTTCACTTTTCCGAGTCTCGTCTGTCACGGGACCAATCATGCGAGGCGTATACATATAGTCGATGGTTTTGAGAACTCGTAGAAGCTTCGTCTGGTCTGATGATGGTGAGGAGAATTTCGGTGCAACGGAGGATGCCAAGACATCATCGCGTGAACTCGTCAAGGCATTGACAAGATCGCCCAGGTCAGCAAGGATGGCATGTCCACAATCCTGCGCCTTTGTTTTAAGCTCCTGCGCGATGATATCGCGCGCGTCAGGAATGTGTGAGAGATTTTGTATCAAGGCAAGAGACTGCTGGAAGGTGCGCGACGAACATTCTCCGACCGCAAGAATGTTCACGATCAAACGTAACACCGAATGGGGGATTTGTGGGGGGACAGCAAGCGAGGGTTTTGCATCTGTCTGAACTTCTGCTGGGACATCAGGCTTAAGAGGTTCAGATGACACTGCTGTCAATGGAAATCAGACTTTGATGTGGAGTCATAATTGAAAACTCGCCAGTTGATTCGTGGGCCCCAGTATCCTCGAGGGTAGTTGGTGCAGGTTCACCAGCAGGTGCCACAGAAGTGGAAGTCTCTGGTGCAACGTCATCTGACTGCACTTTCTTATCGGATTTAAGACTTGTCAGAGGTTTGGTGACCGTCGACAAGAGCGTCACAACGGAATCCATTGTCGAGGGTGTTTTGAGGAGTGATTGTCGATCAAGAAGGCCAAGGAGTAGCACAATTGGGAAATGTGTCTGGGGCACTGGTTTCTCCTTGCCTTTACCTTTCCTAGAGGACATCTTCCTCAAACCAGCCGGGAGTTCATGTTCGGTCAAGAAGAATAGCGACGACTGTTCATTTGAACTGACAATGTAGGTCATGGCCTCTAGGCAACGCTGTACGACGAGGTCGGGGACTGTTTCGATCTGAAAGCCGCCAATCGCCACCGGTGTGCTGAGGTCCGCAGCTGTTTTCACCTTGGCAGCAGCCTTAGGTGTTTGAAGCACCGCAGATTTTGGAGTACGAGTTGTCATTTGCGCGAAGCTCTTGTCCACAGCAGCTAGGTCCCCTGGGCCACTTTGAAGAATACTGAGAAGAAGATTGAATAGTTCCGAACGGGTCTTGCTATTTTCGCAGATATTGACCAAGATCTTGAAAAGTAGATTCTTCTTTAGAACGTGAGGGAAGAAAAGTAGGCGAACGAGCGTCGCTACCCCAGCTTTATCGAGGAGCTGAATAGCATCGCGCGGAGGAGGGACTTTGCGAGGCGGGAGAGGACGTTGAGCAGCAGCAGTAGTTCTGAGAGCCCGAGCAGCAATACCGCCTCGAGATCCATTTGCCTCATCGCGGTAAACACCAGCCTCTGCGATCATGTAAGACGGTAGAGTTTGCAACAAACCATCGTCAGAATCCATCAGAACGACTTGTCGGAGCTGTGGATCTAAACTAGCAATGAAGCTTGCCGGATCAATATCTGCTGCAACTCCCGGAGGGCCTTGTACTGGTGCAGGCACCGGAGCATGTCTGGACTGCTCCATCCTTTCTTGTTGTATGAGTTCGGCTCTAATTTCCGGTGGCAAAGCATCAAGAAACTCTGGACTGATCTGAGAGTCGGCAGGGCGCTCGACCCTTGCTGCGCGTTGATCCCGTACATGCTGGTTAATGACCTCTTCTCGGATATCGTCAGGCAAGGCTTCAAGGAAAGTCGGATCAATGCCCATATCGGTGATATCCACCTCGCTACCATGGATCATCACAATAACACGTTCAGAGGGAGGCTGAGAAGGTCCTGGCACTTCTCCAATAGCGGAGCCTTCTTCCAGGGAAGAAGCTGAAGCTCGAGCTGGGACATGCTCGTCAGAATGCGGAGCAGGCGAGTGTATATCACCCATCTCTACATCAGAATTCGATGCAATGGTAGTGAGAGGTGGTGGATCAGATGGGAGAGGCTCGGACTGTGCATTGGCAACATTTTCCGGACTTGCATTAGAGGCCATCACGCCAGAGGCTGCAGCTTCCTCAGACCCAGTGCGATCAGCTTCCAATTGGTGCGCTTCCGCTTCTTCTACTTTGATCTGAGCTTGACGCTTCTGCTGCTCCCTCTGTTGTGAGGCCTCGATGGCGGCTGGTAACAACGCTATAACGACATGGTTGCCCAACCTATTTGCTCTTTCAGAAACGTGCTTGCCATTCAACGTCTTGGCTTCTTCGGTCCACCTTTGTATAGTCAACAAGGGATCAAACGGGCGGGAATCGCCACGGGAATCGCTTGGTCGAGATACACGATCCACCCGCACACCGTCGACTCTGACACCAGTGAATAGAGTAGCACCCCTTCGGCCAAGGAATCCTCGGCCATCCACCATGGCACCAGGAGTGAGATCCACTCTTATGGCTTCCGGACCATGACGATCTATGATGGTCTGAAACATATGGCCAGTATCGCCCCCGATAATATCTTCAATGGAATGTATGAGGTCATGTTGAACACCCCCAGCTGCGCTCCTGTGGGAGCGGCGAGCCACGCGAGTTAAGCCAACAGGACGGTTCGTCATTGCAGAGGCATCCAGAAGAAGGGGGTGAACAGTAGCTTCTGGTGGCGCAGCTGGCACATGCCGAGGGCGACCGAAGACTTGGACATCCTCGCCCGCTTTAAGCACGACTTAGCTTGCGTATGAAAAAAAGTTCCTCGACTTACTGTTACGGCGCCTGCGAATGAAGGGATCCCGGTCATCAAGTTCTTCCCCCTCGAGGTCAACAGCACCGGTGAATCTGAATCCCCCGTCTTGGATGATGCCTTGGACATCAATGACACCCATTTCATCGTGGAAACTAAACGACAGGTGAGTAATAACATCATAGCGATGTGACATTACTTGCTCTTCGTCATCTGATAATATATCAGCCTCCTCCCCTTGATCTGCATGAATGACAGCGACTGGTTCTAGCAATGATCAGCAAGAGGTTTGTAGAAGTAAAGATGAATTACCTCCGTGTTCGTCCTCCTCCTCCTCCTCTTCCTCCTCCTCCTCCTCCTCTTCATCAGCAGCTTCGTCATCGTCGTCATCTCCTCCCCGGATATCCTATGAAATCTGTAAGAGAAGCAAAAACGTTTCAACTATTGTAGACATACCTGCCACATGATCTCTTCCTCATCTACCTCTTCACCAGCCACAGGCTCATCGTCATCCTCGCCATCCTCATTCTCGATCAAGTCTTCCTCGTACTCTTCGTCTTCATCATGCCATTCATCTCCGTTGCTGTCTTCGTCGTCGTCGTCGTCGTCATCCCCACCATTTTCCAATTCATTCTCAGAATCCGACGTCGCTGCACTGTCAGTCTCATCGCCATACTCCATCTCAACGTCTTCGTCTTCGTCCTCGTCTCCTTCGGCCATTTCATCCTCTTGTGCATAATTGATATCTTCCATCTCCTGTAATTACCGTTATTAGATATCAAGAATGGATTAGAACTCACTCACGCCTCCAAACCTACAGACGGTATAACCTAAGTGAGTGGGGGTTGGGCGGTGAATAAGAGTTAGGACTTACATGCCTAGAGCAGAAGTTCTATACAGATCGGGAGTCTCCTCTCGATCTTCGTCATCCACGTTAATGTTCTCATCTTCATCATCGTCCTCAGAGACTACGCTTTGGGAAGCTTTTCCATCGCCACCGTCTTTGGCCTTTTCGGATGCGCGACTCATCTTGATGGCAATCCGTGTGCTTTATTTAAACGATAAGCGCCTGATCGTAACGCGTACGGTTACACTCACAGATTTTCCATTGGTCTAAGGATCGATGCCACAAGACCACGGACATTGGGGTAGTTCAAGTCAACTTCAGCTAGTGCGCTGGTCAAGATTGAGACATAATTTTTTTCCAACATGATCTTCGCAATGTGCGTTGTACTCTCGTCTTGCGATTTGCGACTGCCGTTGTTGAAGCGTACAGTAAGAAGTCGGTTGCATAAATCTGCCAAAGCGAGCAGGTGCCCGTATCTTGCATCTACAGTGTCTTGCAACGTGAATTCCTTGATGGCGCGACTAATGGCCTCTAGGGTGAATTTGCGGACTGAGATCAAGTCCGCGGAAACATCCTTGGATTCTACCCCTGCAGAGCTGTCGACGCAGAGAGCCACAAGTACGGACATTGCACAAGTACACAGAGAGAACGCTTGGTTCGCCTTCGAATATGGCTGGGAAGCAATGGTTTTAAATGTTACGAGGTCAGAAAGGAAGAACTGGAGGACAGCTGCGCGATGTTTGGCAGTGGGATCTTTGGCAGGAGTTGTCATTTTCTTTTTTGGAGAGTAGGACAAGAACGCGAGTTTGCAGGCATCGTAGGAAAAAAGCAATTCTGTGAGGCATTGCATAATGAAGCAGCAGTACGAATGGCGGTCTTGATCGTTTAGATTACACATGCTCTCGGAGGTGCTCTGTGTTGCATCTTCGCGCTTCGTTGTGACATCATTGTCAGAAGAATAGCGCACGTTCTTCATCAACTCGCTTATGAGAAAATGTACCATTGTCTCCAAAGCCTCTGTGTCAGGTCCATGAACATCTGGTGGTGCTGGTTGGTCAATCTGCATGTCATTACGCTCTGCGGTTTCAGTGTTGACGCTCGGCTGCGGAGTTCCAGGCTTGAGAGTAACATGATGGACAGCGGAGAATGGTTGCTGAAGCTGGCAGAGGTCCTGAGTTACCTGGATGAATGCAGACGGATCTCTGAGAGCCATTGAACTGCAATTGCGCATGTATCCTGAGATGTCAATTATCCTTGTACGTGGCTGAGAGAATAGCCGCTTGATTTCTTGCTTCATGATGTGTTGAAGCACAGATAACCCCTCAGCGATGTGGCGAAGTATGATCACCGCATAAGATTGGCCACCAGGAACAGCCGATCCTTTGAGATGTGAAAAGATATGAAGAAGTCCATCACGCTTGATGAGTTCAGATGCTGTGTGGTGGTCCCTTGTGAGAAAGACCAGGAGACGCAGCGTGGACAATAGTTCATCCCTAGGGAGGTCGGGATCAGCTAGTAACCGGAGGCAGAGATCGAATATAATGGGTCGGGCATCAGCATATGTTGGGCCAGCAGAAATGTTAGGAGTGGTCACGGATTCATTCTCTTTCGGCACATCAGCAGTAACGGGCTGCTCGCCTATGGTGAACAAAGCCTCCGTCACAAGGAGGTGGGAAGCCAGCCACTTTGGATGAGATGAAACTTCGCGAGCAGAATTTGACAGGAGCAGAGCTAAAAGGGTGTCCATCAAGCTTTGTGCAAGGACAGGCGGGAGCCTGGGAGATTCCGAAAGTACTACTGCAAGCAACCGATATCTAGCAGCCAGTGGTTGTTCATGAACGTCATAAGCCGTAGGTGAAAATGATTGTATGTCGTCAATCAACGCGCGAATCGACTGCTCCTGGAGCTCATCAGTTGGGTGCACGAATGCCCGATGAACTTCGAAGATCAACGAAGGGTGTTCATCAACCAGTTGCAAGGCCTTTCGAGGTAGCTCTTTCTTCAAATTCTCCCTTGCCTCATCAAGATCTTTCCGTAATTCGTCGAGACCCTTCCCTTGCTCTTCGCTAGTCGATTGGGGAGGCGGGGTAGACTCAGCTGGAGGAGCTGGAGGCGCAGCGTCCTCAACATCCATCTCCTCATCAGAGGGATCCTCGTCACCTCCATCCGCAAGGGCATCACCTGTCTCGTCTTGCTCCGCGGCAGATCCGTTGGGTTGCGGGTCAGGGGGAAATGGGTACGGCTGGCTCAGGAGTAGCTCGGTCGCGGCATTGACATTATTATGAGTGCGGGCAAGAGCACGTTCGGCGGCAGAGCGAGGAAATCCCATATCAACGAGTTGACGGATACGATTTTCATCTGGCCCAGCGGCTCTAATATGAAAGCCGCTGCCAGAAGGAGGGCCAGTTCCGCTATTGAGACCTTCCTGGGAAGGATCCCCCTTGAGCTCTTCATTCTCACCTGCCGTTACCTCGAGCATGATCTGAACGACCGATCTGACCAATGTCAAAGGGGATGAACGAAGCCAACAAGCTTCCCAGATACTACGCAGCAGGGGTATGCTCTCGAGGCGAAGCCCGACAAGGAAGTGATGAGGCTCGAAGTAACCGAATTCCGTATCTTTTTTTTCCCGAGTTGTGACCAGTGATGTTTGGCCGGACTCAATGAGCGGCTTTGAAGAGAGTAATGGATGCAATAGATTCAATGCAACCTTTAGCCCTCCCTGCGCATGAGCAAGTTCCTGCTGCATAGTCTCCGTTCGATCTTCAGGTCTCACTGCCGTTACGCCATCGACCAAGTCAGCAAAGCATCTGCAGATTCTGAAGATGGCTTCCAAGCCTTTTGCACGCTGAAAAGCAAGGAGCAACACGGTATGGAGAGTAGTATTCATCGTCCGCTCTGTAGTACATCAGTTCGAGTACAGGAAGAGAAGTAAGGAGCACATACCATCCACAACTAAGATCGTCACAAGTCCCATCATGACGCTGTGATAGTCTAGACAACAGACTCGATCGCCTACGAAGGTTACAGTGAGCAGACAATCGATTTTTGAGGGCGCATTAATACCTTCGACCTCGTACATTAGATGCTCAACCATGATCTCTGCAATAGTGGCTGAAGCAGATAGAATCTGCTTTTTCTGAGTTGCATCAGGATTTCGCCTCGCATAGAACAACTTTACGATGGCTAAGGGAATATATCCAGTTATTTGCCTTGAAATTTAGGTAGCACCGTAAAACGAACCTTGGAAAAAGGGGGCCAAAGCACTTGGAAGGCCATGCGTTAGATGCTTGAGAGCCTTGGCATTCTTCTCTCGCGGCGTGTCTATCTTCGATGATGCAGGTGACAATGACTGCGCGGGTAACACCGATCCCGGCTGAACACCATTGGCAATGACGCCAATATTGGGCTCAGGGAGAGGTATCGAACCATGGCTAGGCGATCTCCCCAGGGGAGATCCCTGACTGCTCGGACCCACTTCCATCCCCTTGGCCACCATGTCTGCCTTGAACACGATGTTTTCCCACACCGATGCACGGTGGAGAGCACCTAGTTCTTTGACAACTTTCGGCGGATCGCTCATGAGAATCTGAAGAAGTCCTATTGCAGACCTTCCGTGCGCATAACCAGCAGTGGAGAAAACGTCAGCCAAGACAGTAATGCGGATGTGAAGGGTCACCAGGCTTCGGAATTGTTGATTTGCTGCACCTTCTTGTTCCTCTTTAAAACATGTTTGAGCAAGCCTCGCTGTCACATCATGGGGGGAAGATTACCTGAAAGATCGACGAAAGGCGCCAACTTGGAGTGGATCTGAGGAGTCGCCCAGAAACTTTGGGAGTCGGAGAGGGAATTCTCCACAAGTTTTGAAAGATGACGAAGTGACTCATTGGGCTCTACATCCGCCATCGTCCGAATAACCTGTACTAGAGAGTCTGAAACAACACTATTCGCATAATCATATGGAAGGCATGGCAAGGCAGTGAGCCTGCCAATACGCTCGAGGCCCTCAACATTCTTGATGAAATCTCTGCAATGCTGCGTATGTTGGAACAGACCCTCAAGAAACTGCCGAGCACAAAGTACGGTGAATGCTAGTTTCGAAAAGAAGTTTGTACAACTCACTCGACATAAGACATCAATATAAAGAACTACGTTGTTGTCATGACTCCTCAGTAAGTCGTCATCAGACGTGTCTCCTTGAGCGTCAGAACGAATGTCACTTTCTACAACATCCATCAGGATGATATCGCTCTTTTCGACCTTGTTCGTGGTTTGCGAAGCAAGCATGAGACCATACCACTCTTTCTTATCCTCAGGAATCACAAAAGTATTCCCAAGATCCTCGATTTTACTCAGAGCAGACTTGACAGCATCAAAAATAGGAGTTTTGAGCGCTGGATGGTGGCGGATCAACTCGTCAATGGCGGTGCCCATGAGTACGGCGTTTTCCTTTTCACGTAGGACCTTGATATGGCTCTCGGAAGTGAAGATCGATATAATGCCAGGTATGACACTTGGGCGAGTTGTAAGCTGATCCTGACCGACCTGA
This sequence comes from Suillus bovinus, assembly GCF_016758785.1. Taxonomy (NCBI): domain Eukaryota; kingdom Fungi; phylum Basidiomycota; class Agaricomycetes; order Boletales; family Suillaceae; genus Suillus; species Suillus bovinus. The sequence goes on along the minus strand of NW_024542090.1, from coordinate 149,076 downwards.
TTGAGGCAGAGCGCCCCAATTGCATTGGGAATGGCTTGAATGAGCTGAAGGAAGGCGTAAGTTAGTGTAAATGGTAGAAAAATAGTACGTACTTCAATGACAGGTTCCAAACCTGCTTCGATCACCTTATAGAACACCTGAGGCAAGCCTGCTTCTTGAATCGTCGCAAGCGACGTCGGCTCATTATGAATAAATGTTGCCATTATGTTCATGGCTTTCATCGCCATAAATCAATCAAACAAATCTACATGATATACAAGGTACTCACCAAGAGGCAGAAGATTGGGACCAAACAAGCCACGATACTCCATGATCTTCTTGATCGATTGTGGCAGAGTGGAATCAATGAGGCCGCGTAGCCCTTCAGATGTACCGGTCGACTGCATCATCCGATGTATGGAGCGCAAAGTGTGTTTGAGCACGGCAGCCCTTGGAACCGGAAGTTGTCCTGCGGCTATCATCGCACTTTGGTCTACTCTTGACTTACAACAGTTACTCACCGTACGAACCAAATAAGTCCCTGGAGCGCTCGTCGCCATACATCGTGATATCAAAGTCGACCTCGTGCTGGTCAGATTTTGATGAGTGAAAAGATTAGTTGAAGGGTGATCCATCCTATACTTACTTGGATCCTGGCTACCAAGACTTCGACCCCGCGGGAGTTTGAAAACACTTGGAACGCATTTGAGAAAGCGTAGAGGATGTTATCCACCAATTGCATAGCCTTCGAGACCATCTGAAGTCTCTGAGCCAACCTATTCTCCATGATCTGAACCAGCAAGGGAACTAGGCCTGCACTAACAAGCATATTTCCCCCGTTGACATGCTGCGCAAGGTACGTCACAAATGAAAGAAGAGACTCGACGAAGATAGCTGGAATTCTGCTCTCCGGACTGCTAACCTCCAAGATAGTCTTTCGCAGAAGCGTCATGATAATTCCATGGTTGACAGCAGCATTGACAGCGCCCAACACCTCGGTCATTCTTCCTCGGTACCTAGCGATCGAGTCCAGTGCTGAGATAGCCGCTGTCTGTACAGGTACCGAAACCCCACGATCCAACTGGAGCAGTTCAGCGATATGAGTAGTAAGATCCGGCTCATATAGGAAAAGCGTTGATGATGCTTGAGTCTCGTTGTGCGTATGGCCATAGATGGCGATACAAATTAATCGTATGACGACAAGCTCCTCCCTCATGATTTCGTTGCCGCTGACAAGTGCCTTGGCAGATCGAACGCGACAAAGGAGTTCAAACTTGTCGTCGTTATTCAGCGGATGCGTCTCCAATACATCCGCCATGATCTCCATGACTGCCTTGTTCTTCAGGGTCTCTTCGTCAATATGAATAGTAGACGCGTATGAGTGCGAAGTCGATGGTGGAACAGAGAGTTTGCGAGGGCTGGATGATATGAATTCACTATGATCGGTTTCCTTCCCATGTCCCTTCTCCTTCTGGTCAGTTCGGTAACAAACGAAACTCACTTCACGAGCTTCGGCAGGTAGTACATCGACCTGCGATAGACCGTTTGCACTGACAAGATCCAGCAAGCTTATGCCATGTTCATGGATATGAGGCCACCGCTTGGAAAGGGAGAGCAAACGGGGTGTGGAGATGCTAAGGGCTGTTGATACCGCGGGCTGAGCGGAGTATTGTTGTGCGGGGCGAAGGAGAAGGCTTAGTGCTAGCGTCAGCACGTCGAGATCTGATGTTAACAGTAGGGAATTGAGCCTCTGAAATCGAGTGCATTACAACAATGATTAGACAGAGGTCGATGATTGAACGAAAAGGACGTACATCATAGGAGTTGAAGGTTTTGCGATTGGTGGAGTTCTCTAACAGAAGCCTCTCAAACCTAAGAATATGGCTAATGGTTTTCTTCGTCGCTGGAGTGAACACGTTTATCTGCAACTCATCCACATCGTAATCCCGGATGGCTTCCTCTAGGATGACATCAAACTTATCGAGGACCTTAGTCCAAGCGTTGAGATCAGATCGCGGCCACTTCCAGGAGTCAATATCAGCCAAAACGTCTGCTAGATCATCGTTTGGGGTGTTGACGAGCTTTGTGACGAGCTCTGCTACTTGAGGGTGCTGAAAACGCCATGACCTAGTCAGATGCCAATTGTTTCGCATGAGAATAAGATCAAGACTACTAACCGGAGAGACCGCTCTCTTTGATTTCTGAAATATCTTCATTGATCCGCAGCGAATGCGGGAAGATAAAATTGAGGTTTCAGTTCTGAATTAAAAGGCTCGACTGTAGAAGGTAGGAAACTAAATGGAGGGGAGTTGACGATGCTAACATGTCCAGCAATATACCAGGAAGGTGTTTCCCACGAACGCGTCTTCAGCCACATCCTTGTTAATAAGTTTAACAACGCGTTCTGGCAAGTTAAGCAGAATATTTCCGAACGTTCCTACATATCTAACACTTGAACACCGTCTAACACGTTCATGTCTAAGCGAAAGCACCCCAGCGACGACGAAGATAAAGACTATGAGCACTCTGAGGACGACCAGCCAAAAACTAAAACCAAGGCAAGCCAAGTATGCGATCGTGTTTGTGTTGTCAGGCTCATCAACGATTTCAACGAAGACCAAACAGGCTTCAAAGGCAACTGAGCAGCCTTTGACGATCAAGAAGCCAAAAATTGGTTCTTCAGACTGCCAGGTGCGCATTTTTTTTTTTACGATCGTTGTGCTTAAACCCCTGATTTTGCCACTCAGTCTCCATCAGGTTCGAAGAAAAAGTCGACTCATGATAACGATGTGGAGGTCTTTAGTAGTTCCGAAGGTGAAAAATATGTTAAGTTGGGCCAAAAGAAACGCGTAACTGTCCGTGAGTTCAAAGGTGAACCTCAACAATGTGCGTTACATACAACGATGTTGCTGATGAAAAGCAGGCAAGATTCTTGTTGACATTCGTGAATTTTACGGTAAGGACAAGGAGGACGAAAAGCCAGGAAAGAAAGGCATTTGCTTGAATGCAGATCAGGTAAGTCCACCGATTGCAGGTTTGAGGTGTCCCAAGTAATACCTCGCAGTGGGCTTGTCTGAAAAAGAGCATCAACATAATCGACTCTTTCTTTGATAATAGCCAGAAATAAAATTATATCTAAAACTCTATCCGTAACGACCTTCTAATCGCATATGTATCATAAAATTTAACTAGTAAAGACCAGCTGCCGCATCGTGCGCTCCAGCTAATCCTCTGGAATAAAACCCACGTAACCATGCACTCGACTTGACCAATGAAGCTTGCCAATCCATCATAAATTCAATGAATGTGAGTTTGGAGTACCCAGTTGCGAATGCCCTGCAGGTGGGTGTGATCAAGTGCGTGGTCAAAGCAGAGTATTCAACGCACCAAGCACTGCCTAAGAAGGATCCAAATCCGAGTCCACCCTCGCGGAAGCGGTTCTTCTCATCTTGCCAAACTGCCTTCATGCAGTACTTTGACGTGACGAGGAATATCCTGACCTATTGATGTCCGCATTGAGATTAAGCCACGAAGTGAAGAATAATACCAACGCTCGAATGAGTCGTTGCCAGTGAATGATCCAAGTGCCTGCGGTAGCGATCAATTGGTGGTAATTTTTGAGAATTTAATAGAACCTACCTGGCCAGGTCATTGAGCTTCATGACCATCACCACGCGCCTAGGCAATCGGCGCAGGACATCGAGCACGGATACCAACATGTTCCCTTGGGGAGCAGTATTGCGAATGAGTTCCATTTCCTCCCCAGTCTGGGAAGCCATGTCGAGCATGCCTGTGGCTCGCTGAATGTCGCTCTTAGGTCCGTCATCTGCTTCAATTATACCATCGGGTGCCAGTCGGCCTAATAAATACAGTCAATAGAGGAGCATCTGCCAGCGTAGGGACTTGCCAGTAATTGCTGCCTCGAAAACAGGATACTGTTTGATAATACATTGTGACATGTTCGCTCCACCAAAGAAACAATCACGTACCAAATCAGGTGTGATGTTCGCAATCAATGCCGCATACTTCCGACGGTCAGCATCGACAGTCGGCGACGAGCGAGCAATGAGTGATAACCACAACCTGCTGTAGTTCACGCGAAGTTCCCGGTTAAGATCAAAGTACAGTCCGTGGTCCAAGAGTGCGATCTCAAAGTTATAAGGCGACTTGGATGACTTAGAAGCAGGACGTATCAACAAGTTACCTGCACCACATCAGTCAAACTAAATGTATAGAAAGAAACTCATTTACCAGGGTGAGGATCCTGTAGAAAACCCAGTCAGACCTAGCCCAAATCTTTGTAAATTACCTCACCGCATGGAACCACCCGTTCATAAATACCATTCGATTGAAGATTCGCGTAAGCTCTAGCGCGACTTTGTTCCTGTCAATGTTATGCTTTGAAAGGTATGCAAGGTCGTCTATGCGGCTTCCTTGAATGTACTCCATGATGAGAACTCGTTTGTTCGCAGATATGACCTCGGGTATGTATAATGACGTCTTGATATTTTCAAAGTCAGCCACCGCACGAGCTGTATTGCGGGCTTCGTGCACAAAATCCATTTCTTTCGGGAGGTTCTCCCGCATGTCCTCACCTAACCAGCTAAATTCAAATTCTGGGAACCAATACTTGATCCAGCCTATAGCAAACTGTTAGTGGTGCTAGGCTCTAGAGAACAAACACTCGTACCCAAAGTAGACTGGACCATATTGATGTCAATGTTGAAGAATTCAACCAGGTGAGGATGTTGAACCTTTAACCAAGATAAATGCCTCAAACCAGGACAACCTTTCGGTACGCACCTTCACTGCAACCTTTTTGCCTGATGCCTTGTGATACCCTACATGAACCTGAGCCAAACTTGCAACACCAATAGGAACCGGGTCGAAATCGTCGAAAAGCTCGCTTATGGGCTGTCCCATATCTGATAGGAATAGTGCTGCAATACCCTCATATGGGGTGGCATCGCACCTGTCTTGAAGCGGGGCCATGGTGCTGGTCCATTCTATTGGTAGTACAATCCTTTTCTCAAACGATTAGAGTTTGCAAGCTATATCGACGTAAATAAGAACGTACATTGATGCAATATGTTGGCCCAATTTAATATAGATGCCTGGTTGTTGAAAATTATTATTTCAGCTATGAGGTTCATTACGCAATCAGCGTATTGGAACAAACCTCCATTGGCCAACAGAGCATTCAGCACCTTTGTAGCGCTCCGAACATGGCATTGTGAGACTGCTTCAAGCCTGTCTTCCTCAGAAGTATAGGTGTCTGCAAGAGTACGCTTGTAATCAATTGCTCCAGATATTGCAGCCCCTACGCGTTATTAGTGAGTGTTTTAAGTCATCAATTTGTCGCCGCAAAAACTTACGCGCAAGTCGTGAGCACCGTATAGTTGCCAATACGGCATGTCGGGAAGGCTGGTGATTCTCATATGCATAGTACCCTACACCTGTGAGCGCTAAAAGAGTTGCCGGATACCAAAGCCAAGACCTTCCCCGAGGATGCTGGGGCGCGCCGGATGAGGCCAGGCGCTTGTGCAGATCAGTATTATTATGACGAACGAACGACTTTTGAGAGCGAAGGAAGGAACGTGAGTTATGCCACCCAGGTGAACCACGGAACTTCAGGATGATGTGCATGTTGATGGGTCCAGTGGTAGCATCGTGATCGGGCTCGGGCAGCAAGGCTACATAAAACTTTTCGCAATTACGTTCGGTTCGGGTGAGGTTCGGCCTACCTTATCGGTTACGTAAGTGCACCGTACTTGTTCTGCCGGTCAGTGCACGTCAGCGCTGCGAACTTTCCCATATAGTAATGTCCATCATAGGGTTCAGCTCCAAAGTATAATAAACAAGGATATATAAAAAGCATTAGACCCAGTAACCAATAACTTAGAAGAAGTCACTTCCATGCATGAAACGACAGACAGTATGACATTAATATTGACATTTATTTTCTACACAACACTCTCCCGCTACAGTGGTTGTCATAAGTAGTACACACAACAAGAGAAGATGAGCAACATCCTGACATGTTATGTGTCCAAATCAATCTTCAAACAAAGGCTGAAACGCCTGAGGTAGACAATGGGTTAGCACTCAGCCGTCCATAGGATGACAACACATACCTTCTTCCTGCCTCCGACGTCGTCCTGCGTTGGCCCAAGTACAGTGCCAATGTCTTCAACGAGTTCGAAGCTTTCGGGCTCATCATTCGCAGAAAGCATAGCCGAATCTTCATCTTCCACGTTGGTGAGACTCTGAGACGCGGCGAACTCAAAGCCAACTTCTTCGCCCTCTCCTTCGAGCATTGCCTCTAATTCATCCTGGTTCATGTCCTCAATACCTAACCCAGATGCGCGTATTACCTCCTTATCTGCCTGAGAAAGTTGTGAAAGGGGATAAAATAACGGAGTTCGATCCTGTGCTTTAGCTCGACCCACTTCAGGGCTCTCGCTTGGCCCATCCGATAATAATTGAGAGGACTGAGGGTAGAAAAGAGGCTCGGGTTGCGCCGTAACTCCATGGGATGGATCTAGCGGAAGATTCCAAGACGGCGAGGGAAGAGGCGGCATCTGATTTCGTGGAGAGTCCGGCGTGTGCTGAGGAATATAAGATGGTGGCGGCATTGATCGCGCATCGTTTTGGGCTTTTGATGTAGAAGTTGCATCAGGTATAGGCGCATCCATACGCTGCACGGCTTTCATCGGTTTCTTGATCCTTGGTGTTTCGCTTCGCTGTCTTGAACTGCCTCTGCCATCATCGCTTGGAGAAGGACGTTTACGCGTGTTGAGTTGAGCAGAGTTTGAGGGTGGGGGTGCAGCTAAACTGCCGTGTTGTGAGGTGGATATGACAAAATGACATTCTGACTCTTCGCTTTCGACGTCGATGAAGAGCGGGGCTGCAGAATCCGTGAAGCGAAGATCTAGGCAGAGACCCATGGATTCCGTGAAAGCAATTGTGGCCTATCAGATAAGAGAAGTCAGAGACTGTAGGAAGTAGAAAATAATTGTGGTGACACACATTGAACTCTCGCAAGTGAAAAGAGATAGTAGTTGGGGTTGCGTAGACGTCATAGACATCAAACTCATCTGCGCTGATTGTCAGCTCTGTTGATAATTGGGCTTTACCTGGTTTGGGGGAGAGATAAGTATGAACAATCCACCGTCTGAATTAGGCATTCCCACCTCTAGTATCAATAGAAGACTCGAGGCTCTTAACCTCAACCTCCGTGTCTCCAAAGGTCCATATAAGTTGAGGATCACTTTTCGCTCCTCGAGCGTTCGGGAAATGCTCTGTTATGTCTTTGATTGCACGTGGACCTATTGTAAGACGGGATTCAGTCGAAGGATCTGAGGTACCCGGTAAAAGCAATGATGTAGGGATCAAGAGAGGCAGTCGGTGAGTCTTTACGATGCCTGCGGAGACTTTCACATGTCTGTGTGCGTGGAGTGGGTTTCGTGCATACCATGTTTACAGTGTAATCGAATTATCAATCTGCTCTCTAATGTGTCCTGGTCCTCGGCTGGCTCATTCTGGTCGCATAGATCCGTTGCTTCAACGATTATGAATTCGCAACGTTCCAATGTCTTCTCGATAGTTCTATGTTTAATAATGGAAAGAAACGTCTACGTTTCCAAATAGTTTGTCATGGAACACGGTTGAGCAACAACTTGAAAGTAGACATACCTTAGCGAGCAACTGTCCTTTCACATCCTGGACACTGTCCTGTGCCACTCCATCTCTGAATTTATACCTGGAAAAGAACCTGCGCCCATACTTGAAGCAACAGTATGCAGAGAGTGAAGAATTAGTCGCGCTCAGAGAGAAGTGTTCTGGGTTTGCAGAAATGACAACATCGTCGCCATATCTCGACAGACATGTCAGTGCCCGAATGAACGCTGGAACCGAGTGAGCTCTGTAAAATGCAATATTAAGGTTGGAGCAAACGTTTGAGAGCGGCAACACTGAGTGACGCCTGCATGAATTTTGATTGATGAGTCAAGAAGTCCTACTCAGACTCAACTGCCAGTGGCGGCCGCGTCGGTCACGGCGGTCGGCATCCGAGGCATTCACACTCGCGTTCATCAAACGCTCATCACCTTTTTCTTTCAGGCTCGCGAGTTGCTACTTGCTCGGCACACATCCTGGTCCTTTGAACCATGCCGCCTCCGGTGAAATTAGCCATAATCGGCGGAGGGCCATCTGCATTTTATGTAGCCTCTCGCCTGCTCTCTCTCCTTCCACTCAACGATCCAATGTCTCCACCACTAAGAGTGCATATGTACGATCGACTGTGGGCACCTCATGGTCTTGTCCGCTATGGCGTTGCACCAGATCATCCAGAGGTCAAGGTGAGCTTTGAATTTATTCATGTCTCACGAATCACTGAGGAGACTCTTAGAATTGCACGAACAAATTCGATACGACTGCAACCGACCCGCGTTTCCATTTCTTCGGAAACGTGAATGTCGGCAGCACGCCCCTCCATTCTATTCCTCACGCGCTTCATTTACCCCTGACTTCCATACTCAACAACTACTCCCACTTACTGTTTGCGACTGGATGTACCATGCCCACGTTGCACCCCGCAATCCCTCCGTCTGTTTGCTGCATATCTGCATTGTCCCTGGTTCATTGGTATACACAACACCCATCCCGACCACCACCACCCGCGCTTGACAAGATATCACACCTCACAATAATTGGACAGGGAAACGTGTCACTGGACATTGCACGTATTCTTCTGACTTCCCCCTCTGTACTTCGTCAATATGACGTACCAGAGCATGTTCTAGAAGTTCTCTCCCGCTCTACCATCAAGCATGTCTCCATAGTCGGCAGGCGGGGACCTCTGGAGGCTGCATTCACCACTAAAGAGCTTCGGGAAATGATCAATCTCCCAGAGGCATCGATGATTCCCATCGAACCCAATTTGCTTATACCCCCATCAGGTGTCACATTGACACGCCAGCAGCGGCGCACACTCGAACTACTCCAGAAGGGATCCAAGAATCCACCAGGATCAACGCCCAAATCCTGGTCTCTCCATTTTTACCGCTCTCCTGCTAGTATCACCCCTCCGTCAAGTGCTTCAGCGTTAGATATGGCGACTCTTACCCTTGCTCACACCCGTCTTGATCCTGCCACTTGCCGAGCAGTGCCTACTGGCGAGTCATCGACTCTTCCTACTTCTCTCGTCGTCACCTCCCTCGGATTTCATGCAGATCCAGAGACGACTTTCTTTGATCCTGCTCTGCGTCATCTTCGTGCATATGGAGGGCGTATTGCTTGTTCCAAGGGTTCAGCCTTGAAAAATATATATGCTTCTGGATGGGCAGCCAACGGTGCTAAGGGTGTGATTGCGTCGACTATGATTGATGCATATGCGGTCGCAAGCACTATCCTCTCTGACATAGTACCGTCATCAAAAGCGGTAATAACTGCCGTACCACCTCCACCAGAAATGGAGATAGCCCCAGATGAACTGCTAAATCACCATCCAGACCTTGATGCATTACCATCAGAGATTGTCCATGGAATCAAGGACGGCATGGTTACCCAATATGATGACTGGAAAGTCATTGACGCTGAGGAAATTCGCAGGGGCAGAGCCCTGGGAAAGGAGCGGGAAAGAATGGGCTGGGACGAGGTCCCATCGTTTATCGCTCTCTCGCGTGCACGGCCGTGATCTGATAATCGTTTCGGCGGTGCATATGCAGATGGGGCTTAATTTATATTGGCATATCCGCATGTCTCCACATAGATCGCTATTCTCTACTCCCATATCCATCTTAATGGCCCAGTTACTCAGCTCTGATTCTAGTCCGAGGATCTCGCCTCTGAAACCTCTGATCATCGACACCGCGGTTTTCAGGGGTGGGTAACGGACGTCGTTGCGGTAATTCCGAGGCAGCTATATTCTGAACATTTATATGACCTAAAGACCTTGGAAGTACACGCCGATTGGGGGCCTGCAATTCCAGAAACAAAAAATTATCAAGCCAAAAGGAGATCGATGGGACACACCTCGGATTCCTGCTTTTGCTTGGAGTAGAATGCGAATAGGTCCGCAATTTGCTGTTCGATCGCTTGCTTCTCTTTGTGCAGCCTCCCAACATCTTGTGTCATTACTGCGACTTCACGGCCCAACTCAGCCTTGAAATGTTCAACGTGAGCTGCTCGTCAGAACACCGTCAATGAACGTCTGTAAGGACAAAGGGCAAACGCGCCTTGCACATTAATTGCTGTGGCCTCTTTCATCGCTTCCACGAATCGTAGTCGTTCCCCTCGGATCTCCTCCGTCAGTTCTGCATGTGTCAGACAATTTTTTTCGAGTAAAGAAACACACTTACCACTCGACAACACTCGCAGCATTTGCTCCTGGTCTGCTCTTTGGCGATTGATGATTTCCATCACCGAGTCCGTCACTAAGATATATCGTCATTCAATCACTGACGCTGCAAAGAAGACGACCCGACAAACAAACCAAGTACTCTGCGTTGCTCATCTCCATGAGTAAGATGTTCTTGAACAACCTGGATCAACTCGTGGACTGTCGATCGTAAGTCATCTTCATTGTGCACTTGACTCCGCGCCGCCTCTAGTAGTTGTTGCACCTGTCCTCTCAGGTTGGTGCTTGAAAGCTCCTCGGATGTGCTGATGCCTAGTTGTTTACAAATTTGTTCAACGCCAGTTGCGACAGCTTGTATTTGGATGGTGCCTTTGCTGACAAACGCGTCCAGCCACTGAAGTTGTCAGTAGCAGCACGCACTTTACGTTCTTCAGCTCACCGAATTTAGTTCGTTCAGGTAGCGGACACTGTCGGCCTGCTGTTCGAGCTGCACTTTTTTTTGTTCCTCATCCGCATTCAAGTAATCCAGGACAACTTTCAACTTGTGAAAGTTCAACCAATGAAACGGCGTGGTTGAGAAAAAAACGAACCTTGTCGTCTAAAAGTTCATGTGCTAGCTTCTCTGGAGTTTCTGCATTTTCTTGGGGGTTTCCTACAGTGGGGCTCAACGAGGCGTTACCAGTCTTGTAAAGTGAAGCAAGCTCGTTCAGCTTCGCGTATATATCTGAGAAATCCACGTCCAGACAGTGTTTGGAACGATCCGCCGGTGAAGTCGGTGTAGAGAAAGAAGGTCCCAGATTGTTCATGGTGATATTCGCGTGTGACATCGACATCTCTCGCTCTTGATTGTCATGGATCACATCAAGTTTTTCGAGAACTCGAGGAAGAGTCGATTTCAACTGTGTCTGCATGACGTCCAGGATCTTCATAATGGAGTTTCCCTGCAGCTGGACAGTGCTAGAGGAGCTCTGCTGCTGAATATCCTCTACCCTGACAACCAATGCTTGTATCGTAGATGTAATAGCCTCCTTAGCTTCGGCAGAAGACTGACGTGCGGTGTCAGCCAACAAGGGTGTCAGCTCACTGGGAAGGTGCTGAATATCGCGTTGTAACGCAGCTATTTGTTCGCTAATACCTATCGTTTGATCTACAGTTATTGTTGCGCCCTCCTTGATCGGGTCCGTAATGGGCACCTGCAGACCCTTGTCTGCTGTAGATGACGAGGAAAATTGAATCGGTAAGCCTTCCCTGATGATTCGCTGAGTCTCAGGAAGGGTCGGAGGAGATGTTAGAGATGTCCCGCTACGAGCGAAAGCACTCCTTGACCGTGAAGAGTATGTCTCGATCGATGCCGGCGATCTCGGTTGCGGACTGGGTCCACCACTGCTCAATGGCGAGTCACTCGAAAAGCTTTCGTCTTTGATCTTATGGATTTCTGCAAACGCCCGGCGAGGACGTATGGGCCTAATGGTCTGAGCACCCCGTAAGTGTGGCATGATAGAGTCACTACTCGCTGATCCTGGCGAACTCGTGTTATCAATCTGTGCCAACCGTTGTGTGACGACGGAAAGGTTTCCAAGTTTGGCGATTGAGGGACTTTTGGGACTAGGACTCCATGGTGATGGAGGTCGTGGAGGCAAGAGGGACATGGGAGAATGATTTTGTGGCGAATCGTGTAGACTGAAACGAGCCGGAGACTGAGTGGATAGAGAGTATTTGCTGCTCGGCGTCGGGGGAAGAGACTGCTCCGTCGTCAGCGAGGTCTCGGATTCAACACCACTAGACGAAGTGTATTCGGAAGAAGGATACTCTGATGCTGACGGAGGCTGCAAGTATTCTTGACCTTTACGCTGAAAATTTGTCCGTATCGTTAATGCCTGTACCCGTGTTGTTCCCTGCGACTGCCTTTGAAGTAATGTATCCCTGTGAAATTTTTCGCATCAATCTGCATCGTTAATTATGTATGATCACCATACCATATGGCGCTGACCCATCGTGCCCGTTCTTGACTCGATGATGCCGCAAATTTTTCTCTTCGACGGCCCTCGAACAGAAGCTCGAACACCTTCGGCTCGGACTGGTCCGTTGAGGTCAGAAGAAGAGCCTTCTCATCAAGATCCAGTCGGTTCAGAGAAAGAGAACGAACGTCAGTGCAGCCATCTAGTGGAAGGACGTGAGTCGAAGGATTGCCGTGAGTTGTATACCATGTTATAATTATATCCAGGGTATGTAAGGTGACATTGCAGGATGTCCAGGAAGGCAGGATAGGCGAAGTAGTGGAAGATGGTGGCATAGAAAGGTATAACAGCGCACCAGAGTGAAGTGCAGAGACTTTACCAGCTGAAAGGGCTACGCTACCTGTATCATGAGAGAGGGGAGCACTCTCGGTGTACATTGAAGGGATTTGAGCCATGCTTGGTGCGTCAACCACAACTGTAGGGACGTCTTCTTGATCATCTCCGTCTTTGCCTTTCCTTCCCTTCTGGAAGACGGACAGGAAATTGCGCAGCGAGGCACTTAGAGACCTTCTCTTCCCCTTGCCAACAGAGCGAGATGATGATACACCAAGAAAACGAGCTGCGCTTGGTGGCCTACGAGCAGTTGACGGTTCCTCTCGCAAAATAGACTCGTATCTGTCGATGAGCTGCCTGGCTGACTGACGTCGCTGAACAGTCGGGTGGTCATGAGAGAAGCCATGTAATTCTGCATCAGTGTGGTATGATCGACCATGATTGAGATTCATAGGCTGGCTACCTGCATCCATTCTCCTTGGACCAGCGACAGTCGTCCCGAAGCTACGTCTCATCGGTTCCGAGTTTGTAGATTTCGTAGGAGTGATAGTCCAGGCCACTGCTGGTACGTACATTGAGAATTGAAGAGGATGACAACACCACTAGTGATGCATTGATTGCAATGCGAAACAAGTGGTGGGCAGAAGTGGGGCCAGGCCGTTTCATAATCAGCATGGGTTGATACAAACTAGCTTGAGGTCCTCTGTGAATAACTCATGACTCGGAGCTAGACGACTCGCAGTTAGCACCCTTCTACTACTAATAGTAGTAGCGATCATGATGGGGCCATCAGTATAGTCAGATGCGCCTCAAGTTGCCTAACAAATGACAGCTCCGAGTCACCAGTACTGAGCTGATTAACCTACTCCTCAGGAAGCAAAAATGATAAACAAAAGTTTGATACATGTACGCAAGTACGTGCAGTGGTGACGGGGAATAGTAGTACTATTAAGGCGGCGCCGACGCCATCCTCAATTTTTCACACGAAGACGAAAAGTCCGCTGGACGAGTGGCAGGTGACAGGGAGTGACATCAGCCCACCAAAACAATTGTTTCTTATTTCCATTGAAATGTAGGGCATTCTTATGATCTATCATGTATCAGTTTGAAGATTTATCGTAGAAACAGTTGTTTTTAACTTGAACATGTAGTGAGTGACTAACTAGTGGTAACCAATAATACGTCAACTCACTCAGCTTGGCCAAGAGCACGATCCATGCAGTAACCGTCCTTCCCGTGTATGAGTTTCCTACACAAATTCAAGATTCAAAGAGCCTCGAGACTGGAAGAGTCTGATGGCGATGGATCATATCAAGTCCGACGATCATTAGATTCAGTACTATGCATTGCATTGCGGCGCGAATATACAGTGAAAAGGGTAAGTGGGCCGTGGAGCAGACAAAGACATCTATTGTAATATAGATTATGAGGCAGGTATGGAGCTAGTGTCCTGAGGGCTGTGGTTGAATAGTGTCTGGTACTATGGATGTGACAAGGCGCATGAGAAGCGAGGTGAGGGTGCGGAGGGTAGTGAAACAGGTGGAAATGGTCAGTCAACGAAATAAAGTCGGACGACACGACGTACGTTGCGGGAGCTGTGGTCGTGTACCCTCGCTGAACACACGGGAGAGAAGGACACCGACACCCTCGAATACACCCAAGAGGATACCACAGGCAATTGCAGATCCTAATGCTGATTTTGGGCCACCTATTCGATACATTGAAGTCAAAAATAAAGAAAGTAGTAAAGGTGAGGGAAAATTTACTTCGTGCAGCCAAACATCCACCCGTCATGAACCCCGAAATAATGGCGTTCCAAGCATCCTCTTTTTGCCGCCAACCTTTCACGGCACAATCGAAAGTGGAGAACATGCCTCCCCAAACGCCAAAGTTACCACCCGTAACTGGGGCACGTGCTTTGATAGTAGATATAGCACCAACCAAACGTTCACCCTGTGAGTGTCCAAGTCAATGACGTTCGTTGCGGTTTGACTAGGGAGAGAATTATATGCGAGAGCAGGACGGAGAACTAACCCTAGGGGAGTTTCGTGCGCCCTTGATACCGTGCCATATACCGCCACCGACAGCGCCCATAGCAAATGCGCCTCCAAAGTCATTCAATATGACCCATGGACTTTACAAAATTATCACCTGTACTGGTCAAATAATTGGTTTGTTACGCACCATGGATCTCTTGTGTGATCAGCATGAGACATGGTGAAGGGTCAGAAGAGAGCGGAGGGGGAAGGGAGTAAATACAAGTAATGAGCTAGCTGAGGGGAGTGTGACAGCTCGTAGGATAAATTTCATTCCCACGACATTCATCACAGCCACCGACTGACTTATACTAGTACCGTGATACGTACACCAATGGAGCTGGAATTTTCTGTCCAAACCCGAGAATCTCGACCGAAATCGATGGAAGAAAATTTGTTGAGAACCCGGCATCAAAGATTCATGAATACTATCATTCGACGGGAAATGCACAATTTACACTTATTGCTGAATAGCAACACAACAACAACACATATTCGTATCGGATCTACTGTAGTGTATACTTTAGGTCTCTGTGCATTAGGCCCAACAAGAATTTTTTAATTTTGTTGCGAGCTTGTTGCAGCGGCAGCACTGGAAGTTGAGGTGTCGAAAACACAATAGAAATGCACAATTTCGTCACACTATGTCACGCGCGGCACCTCGGCCAATACACAATGATATTCACAGTCCGACAGCGTGCAAAGCGAATGAAAGTCCAGTGTTCCGCACCGTTCATAACTTCAAGCTTCAATAACGAGCTCCAAATCAAATTTCATTGAGGGAATAATATCTAGTAATAAACACTAGGATGTGCTGAGTGATCATTATTTGCTGAAACTCTATTTAATGGTGCAGGAAGGCCATGCAGGGGGTAAGGCATGTATCTGCCAGTGGACGGCCCAGCATGTAGCTGTGGTGGGAGGTCTTGTGAAGTTCGAAGAGGACGAGCCCCTTCTGGGGCTGGCACTGGCTGCATGAATCGTGTCTCGCGACCTGGATAATGGAGTGGGTATGCAGGTGGTGGATTAAATGAGGGGAAGGGTAAAGGACCGTTCATTTGCTGTGCCGCTTGACTCGAGAAGGGAGCGCCGTTACTATGCATAGCTATTCAGACATTATCAGCAACAAAATAAACATGGAAGTAAGTGAAATACAACCATGACTGATGCTTGGAACGAGCTGCTGAGATGGTGTAGCTTGAATGGGAGCAGTATGGTCAATTCTTGAAGATCCAGCATGACCGTTTGACTCATGGGGTGCCCGATTTCCACGAGATGTGTAAAGACCAGAAAAGCGGTGGTCCTGGCGTAGGTCGGGAGTATTCTCCAAGTGTCCTTTGATGCGTTCTAAAATTTCAGACTTCGTGCCCTCGGTTGACAGCGAAAGAGCAGTAGCAATATCCTCCAGTTCTGATTTTGACTTGGCACTTAGCCGTCCTGTGTAAATCTCCTTGATACGTTTTTCACGATCCTCGCGTGTGAGAGGAGGTTGTGAATGTGGTGAAGGGCGGTTGCGAAAAACTCGAGCTGTCCTTGGCATTGGTCGACTGTCCTTGTAATGTAACAATGTCCTCTGGTGTCTTCAAAGGAACAGATGCTGGTATGTGCCGATTCTGCCGAATGCAAAGAAAGCGGAGACTCAACCAAGCCGAGAGTGTGATTTCCCAATCTAGCCTGACCGTCACGCTTTGCTCATGAATCGCGAATAGCATGCTGTGGTGGTGTCCTATTGACATAGAAACACCTGGAGTAGATTCAGGATGGTGCATTTCACATATTTTGAACTTTCTGTGTTGATAGGTTAATGGGATCTGGGTGGATCTTGGATTTAGTGTCCAAAAATCACTCATTTTGGGCACACTCGCACAATGTTTCATCTCGGGAAGGCTTCACAGCACCGATTTTAAAATTTTGAATTGGTAGTATTATTGAATGTATGCTAATAATTGTCCACCAGCTGTTCCGAATGAAATATATGTAGAGTGGTGAGCTCTGGAGTGCATTGTGCATTATCCATCGATTGTGCATTCCGAATCAGGTGATAGTACATCGCCCATGATTCGTGAAGCATACGGTCTATAGGAAGGTCTAGTACATTCTAGTGAATGAACAGGTATTAGAGCTAGAATCAAAATTCCCATGCGACCGGTGACCTAGTACGGATGCTAGAATTAATCATTTGTGGTATCATACCACGACGTAGACGACGGACTCGCTAGTTCAGCGCTCAGCCACAGTCCAACTGCCAACGTTTGACGTCGACCAGAACGACATGGATATTTCGTGAGTACGTTCATTCTCAATGATCTCATTCTGAAATGTCAATTTCATTTAGTTCAATCCTCCAGGGTGGATATCAGCACCCCCTGGCACGCTCATGGCAGGCTCGCAGCCAGCTGACAAAGTCAATGTTCATGTATCCTATCTTCATCACCGATGATCCAGATGCCAGCGTCGTCATACCCTCACTGCCCGGTCAACGTCGCTGGGGTGTCAACCAGCTCGAAACCTTCCTTGGCCCATTGGTTAAGAAAGGACTGAAAAGTGTCATCCTCTTCGGTGTGCCTTTGAATTGTGAAAAGGTGAGCTTTCATCCGGTGAAACTACCTGCAGTGGCCTTATAGATCTTGCAGGACGGCCGTGGCACCCCAGCAGACGATCCGTCTGGACCCGTCATCCAAGCTGTGAGAAAGATCAGACTCTTATTCCCATCATTGTACATCGCCTGTGATGTCTGTCTGTGCGAATACACTTCACACGGGCATTGCGGTCTGCTCCATGCTGACGGCACCATCAACACTAAGCCATCCGTCCTACGTCTTGCAGAAGTGTCTGTCAACTACGCCAAGGCTGGCGCCCATTGCGTAGCTCCCAGTGACATGATGGATGGCCGCATCAAGGCCATTAAGCAGGCACTCATTGACGCCGACTTAGCCAGCAAATGCACCCTTATGAGTTACTCAGCCAAGTTTGCGAGCGCATTGTACGGCCCCTTCCGCGATGCTGCCGGATGCGCCCCGTCGTTCGGCGACCGCAAATGCTACCAACTCCCTCCTACTGCCAAGGGACTCGCACGGCGTGCAATAGTAACTCTTACCCTCCGTATCTTACACAACGCGCTACTGATCGTCATATTTTCTAGCAACGAGACGTGGCAGAAGGCGCAGACATCATTATGGTGAAACCTGCGCTTCCATATCTCGACATCATTTCGGATGCCGCACAGCTCGCATCAGACCATCCCCTCGCTTGTTTTCAAGTCAGCGGCGAATTCGCGATGGTTCATGCTGGTGCTGCTGCGGGCGTCTACGATCTCAAAACAATGGCATTCGAGACCACGGAGAGTATGGTCCGTGCAGGTGAGTACATAGGTATTGGCTTCTCAGTGCTCTCACATGACGTCGTGAAGGTGCTTCCTTGATTGTGTCTTACTTCACGCCGGACTTCTTGGATTGGTTGGAGGTATAAAAAATGACGATCAATACTGCAAAACGCTTTATATAAAAGGTCGAAGGAACTAAAATGCATCTTTATTTGATTGACTGTAAATCGACTCTCTGTAGGTGAAAAATATATCTTGTCAGTGGCTCATGCTTTAAACCTTGGTTCACTTTAGCATTATACTACTAGGTAACATGCATCGTTGACGCGTCTAGGCTGGGCCTTGTGTCAGCGTGAGCTTGGAGACTCTCCCCTGCATTTCTATGCTAGAGAAGCGCAGGCTATGAGACGCCTTATAAAGGTACTGGTCCAAAAGTTTGCCTAGCGTCTCGTTTCTCCTCTCCTCTATACAACTTTGCCTGCACATTTACTGATCTGCCCTCCTTTCCCTCGGTCCCTATATCTGATTAGCAAATTGAGGTACCCATCGCCACAGAATTGATTGTGCTCTTGACTCTGAATTGATTGAAGATCAGGGTCAATGCATTGTACACATCTGAGGGCAACATATATGGGAAGCTGTTGACAGGCACTACGAATGACATACTTCCTCGCATGAAGATCCGCCTCGTTAGGTCACAAGAACGGAGTACTCAGCGATATGAACCATCAGTCCGTCGCTCTGCTTTCTCATCCCGCAGTTCGTGGCAGTTAGTCTTTCATTCAGTCATCGGCTTCAACATATGACAGGTAAGCTTTGTCCAAGTCTCAAAGCGCCAATTTCATTTTGTGCCTGCAGATACTATGTCTGGCTTGGGATTGCATTTACTGCCATACCAGTATCCCAATTTGCTTCGACGTTGCGAGCGAATGATGCGGGTTCGTCTACGAAGATCATTCTACCACTTAGCCCTAACATTGGGGTCTAATCAATTATACTATATTCCAGCAGATCATTGGGGATGTCAATAATGTGATCATGTTGCTACAGATGTTAGCTCAGGATTAAATCGTATTGTATTGTTTATATGGAACAAGCGGTCAGTTGAGGCCTAAACCTCGAATAAAAAAAACCCGTGTACGTGCCAGGGTGCAATCATGTGACCAAAGCAATAAAGACATTTGTTTATTGTACGCGTCTTGTCCGATAGAACCACGATCATCATCAATAATGGCAGGCCAGCCAAAAAGCGTCGTAAGGCGTCTATCTCAAGTCTTCGTCGAAATTCCTTCATCCGCGATGCATAAGCCTAGTATACCAGCTCCTAGCGACCCTACGCGCACTGTGTCCAACCGCAAAGAAAACACATTGCGTGCATCCATGTCTCAAAACACCACGGACAAGTCATTCAAACGCAAAACAGACGAGACCCTTGACAAGCCGGAAAAGAGATCAAAGCTTGACACTACAGTTAGCCAGCCAACCGCTACGCGCCGTCCTCTCCCGAACGCTACCTCCGACTTCCCAAACGGCTTTGTTTATTGTCACCAATGCAGCAAGAAGCGCGACGCAGCGCTCGCCGTCCATTGCACGCGCGAAGATGCGAAATCTAAGCGACAGTGCAACACCAAGTACTGCGGCCCCTGTCTCAAGAACCGCTACGGACTCGCGCTTCAGGACATCTTGTCCACCGGTACTGTCCCAACAGCCGAGAGAAAACGGCACGTATCGGGCGAGGGGTACTTTTTCAAGTGCGTGATGACTCTAATGCTCGTATATGCGCTTAGATTGTATGCGTGGTTTCTATCTTTGCTTGGGCTCGTTTAGGTGCCCCCGATGCGAGGAGATCTGTAATTGCGTTCACTGCCGAAAGTCAAAGGGCCTTCAGCCCACGGGGTTGGTACCGCGCGTTACACCATGACCTCACTAACTTAATCACCACATAGGAAGCTCACTGTCGCAACGCGTAAATCAGGACTCCAGTCAGCCGCAGAACTTCTCCCGCAAGATCCAGCTACAGGCGTATGTGTCCATATTAGTCCTAACCTCCGAATGCTGATATGAGCACAGGGCCCAATGGCAGGTAAACCTGTCGCTGAGAAGTCGAGAACAGCCAAATCCGCGCTTCAGCGTACTGTAAGCGTAACTAGTAATTCCAAGTCCAGATCTACCAAGGATCCCGCGCATATATCCACATTTGCACCGATTCCACCTCAGAAATCTCTTCCCAAAGCTCCCTGGACACCGATCCGTACTCAACTCTCCTTGCAAGGAGCGGAAGTCCGCATTTACATCCGTGAATTTGCACTTCGTTTTCTCCCTCTGTCACGTTCACACCACGATGAGCTCGAGGTTTTCGCCCGTTGTCGACGACATTTGGATGACGATGTGGAGCACGGTGATTTAGAACATTGGGTCTCAGATGGATGCTTGAAAGCACTACTGATTGCATTGTTAGGCATGATCGAAGTAGATACCAAGGTGTGTTCCAGTCTTCTGCTTCCCTTCTTTTTTTCTTTCTCAACATTCCGGTTGCCCCGACAGATCCTCTCCACAACAGCCAACGCGCTCCATCAACATATATTCCTATTCAGGATTGTTAAGACTCTAAGCACCTTGAGGACCCTCCCTTCTCTCGCTCTCCCGTCTCCTACGCCCGCCCCTGAACACCTCCTTGAGAACGCGCCCATCATTAGAACCCGATCCACCCGCAATTCGTCTCATGCCGAAGAAACGGCCAAGGAGACAGACTGGCCCCAAGTAGTCCGTACCTCACAACTCATACCTGTTGTCAGTGTCCTTGTAGACCATGCTTTACAAGGAAAGGCGGTCAGGGATGCATTAGAAGAAGGTGCGAAGGATGCGAAAGAATTGGCGAGGCAAAGTATAGAGATGAAGAGAGCTTTTGATCGGGCTGAGAAAGAGAGAAAGGAGAAGAAGAAAGCGGAGACAGAGCAGAAGGTCAAGGATAGGAAAGCGCAGGCCAAAGATAGGAAAACGAAGGGGAAAAGAAGTGCCAGTGCCAAGGACAAGGAAAAGGAGAAAGACGACCAGGAGAAAGAGAAGGACTCGAATGATTTTGAGGACACACCAACGTATACACTGACCCCCCAGACAGCCCTGACGCTCGCCTCATCCTCCTGTGCACAGCGCATCATACCACTAGGTCGGGACTCGGAAGGCAGAGTATACTGGGCTCTGACGCCAGGACGAGGAGAGAGAGACGCTTCACGCGAGTACCTTACCTCTAATATCGAAGTTGGGGAACAAGACGGAGGCGCCAAGATTAAGAGCCATAAAGCCAAGTCAGGATCGACGTGGACTCCCCCCTCCCTATCAGAACGTGCGTTACACAAACGATGGAGCTGGTTCATAGCTGTGTGGGGCGTGCGACCAGGAGTTGAAGAGAGAATAGACACGCCACAGGATGAGGATTGTTCAGATTCCGAGTCTGAGTCCGGCCCTGATTCTGAATCGGACGAGGATCAAGACGACAGGAAGCCACGGAACACGAAGACTGAATGTCCCAGATGGTACGCCTTCTCAAATCCTGTAGACATCTTCAAGCTCGCGGAGTGGGTCGAGTGGAAAGCTGGACTTGATGCGCCTTCCAGTTCCTCGGAAAAGTCAAAACTGCGACCTATATCAGCCTTACCTTCTCGTGCATCATCCACATCGACCTCCCATGCAATCTCGTTTTCAAACATCCACACGTCAGCATCCACTTCCACTGCAGCTTTATCGTCCTCCAACAAACTCAGCAAAGGCTCAAAATTTGCTGCCTCACTCTTAGCTAACAAGGAAATGGTTTCATCATCTGAGGCTGACGAATCTGAGTTTAGCAATGAAGACCAGAGCGAAGATGGTGGTGACAAGTGGGATGATGACATGGATGTGGATTCACTCACAGATTTCGATGATACGCCCCGTATGCCCCAGCTCCGGTCACTCGTCCGCGAACTCCGAGCATATGCTGCACTATTGAAGAAACGAGCCTAGGCATAGGCTGGGGGACTTTGCACGTTGCCCACGTGCTGTTTCCGCCTGCGCCGCAACTGACTTCAATTGCACGTCTACTGTCGCTCCATCTCCCTCTGTAAAATGCCTCGTTTATCTCTGTCCTATAATTGATCGGTCTCTTACCTTACCCAGCGCTTTGCAGATGCTTAATCGACTCTTCGTTACCTTGCTCAACCATTTGTCCCCATTCCTCATATCTTACGAGATTCCGCATCTGCTGCCCTCTTTCCACTGCTATCGTCATCTAGTGATCAATTGACTTCTTATCGCCTCGCATAGACAGTGGTGCACCTGATTCTACTTTACATGGCAGCGATTTGGCGTGTTAATCAGTAGACTCTTTCTGTTCACGTTTAGACATAGAAGACATAGAATATTTGCTATTGTTAGGTGGATGTTATCATATATAATACCTTGAACTTAAATATTGCGAG
Source organism: Suillus bovinus (assembly GCF_016758785.1). NCBI lineage: Eukaryota > Fungi > Basidiomycota > Agaricomycetes > Boletales > Suillaceae > Suillus > Suillus bovinus. Next base: position 126,634 of record NW_024542090.1, on the reverse strand, counting down.
CTTTAGAACATTAGGCCTCTGTAGACAGGGTTAGGGATCAATTAGTAAACATATCACTGGAAACAGCACGTGGTTGCAACCGACTTGGGAAATTTCCAGATACAGACCTCTGGCACCCCTACCATGTGGAAGGACGACCGGTAGCATCGGTTACTTCAAGTAACCAGGTTTACACCTCTCAATGCCTTGAACTCTCTATTTGTCGTCACAGCTTTCTTAACCATGCGTGCATACGTGATAAACAAGTGGGTCCATCCGTCCCAGCTCAAGCTTGTCGACGATGCGCCAGAACCAGAAGCCACAGCGGATGAGATAATCGTGGATGTATACTCCTCAGCTCTGAATTTCTTCGACGTGAGATGCATCGTCTCCACAATGTGGCCAGTTGTTCTCTTACTTAATTCTTATACGCTATCAGATATTGCAAGCTCAAGGAAAATATCAAATTAAGCCTCCATTTCCTTTCACCCTTGGTGCGGAGTTCGCTGGCAAAGTTGCCAAAGGCTCTCCAATTCCAAATGGTTGTCCCTACAAGCCTGGCGACAGAGTCTTTGGTCAAGCACAAGGATGCTTTGCAGATAAAGTGGCTGTTAAATGGCAGGCTGCGAATCGGCTTCCGGATAATTTGACTTTCGATCAGGGTGCAGGTGTGTTGAGCCACGAACTACCGTCACTCACCCGAACTTCCACATGTGCTAGGATTATACATTACATGGCCGACTAGCTATGAGGCTCTGGTTGGTCGTGCAGAGCTCAAGCCAGGTGGATCCAGTCATCAAGCATGACTCGCTCATATGTTAACCATCCGTTCTAGGTGAAACCGTTCTCATCAATGCAGCTGCCGGCGGTGTTGGCATTGTTGCTGTTCAATTGGCCAAAGGTTTGTCCCCTTTAAAAATGGATTCCCGTCCTTTAATTTACCGTATACATCAGCACTGGGTGCTACAGTCATTGCAGCAGCTGGATCACAGTCTAAACTTGAGATTTGTAAGACATACGGAGGAGCTGATTATACGGTAAACTACACAGAAAAGGACTGGCAGCAAGATGTCTTGAAAATAACCAGTGGCAAAGGCGTAGATGTTGTCTATGATCCGGTTGGGCGAATTGCTGGTGAATGCCATTTTCATGGGTAGGATCTGGAAGTACAACTCTCACTTCTGTCAGAATCATTAAAGTGCATCGCCTTCAAAGGGAGAGCCCTCGTGGTCGGCTTCGCTGCAGGCCAGATCGAAAAGGTATGCACTGTCTGCGGTGAATTCATCACTGCCTACCGAACGCGTCTGCAGCTTCCGCTAAACATAGTACTACTGAAGAATATCAGTGTCATGGGCATCCACTGGGGCTTGTATACCTGTAGGTCTTATATTACCTCGAGGTTTAGACAGAGCCTGATACCTGTACAGACAAGGAACCATCTCGCATTCCCATAGTATGGGAAGAACTGCTAAGGTAAGTAACATACGCGTTATTCAAGGTCGCTCGCCTGTCAATGACATCAACTGGAGGCTGTTTGCTTCTGGTCGCATTAAACCTATACTATATGACAAGATCTTCTCCCTGGACGAGGTCGTTGTAGGATTGGATGCACTGGAGAGACGACAGACATGGGGCAAGGTCATTGTGCACATCAAAGACGAGGAGCAGAGGATCGTAGCGAAGCTTTAAGCTTGAACATATCCTAATACTGTGCTTATCTTTTTGGTGTATACTACTGTTGGGTGCACGGGGTCCTCTTTCCTCAAATGTTCTCTGTGCATTGAGTTTTGCTCAGATGCCGCTTACCTCAAACCACGACTGTAATACTTGATTAAAGTCCTTCCATTCTACAACCAATCATGCAGACATACGAGGACAACGAGCCCATTGTCCGAATACGCGATTACAAGCAAGACCGAGTTGATTTCGTACTTGAGAATGTCGACCTCGCGTACGCGTAGCATCTGCATGCGATGAACCTGGCTGAACAAATGCACAGATTTGCAAACTCTTTTCGACGTGTAGTACAGGCCGACATACCAACCATCGGTCTGTATCCTTAAACACGTCATACTGCGCGCCTTGACTAATCTCCCCTAGCCGTCGACATGGTCGAGATCGAAGCAAATACAACAGTGCTACCCGATGAATTCATAGCACATCGTATTGGAATGGTCCCGTTAGTGAGCGCAAACTGCGATGAAGGCATAAGATACACTCGAGTACGTTGCGCGCTGTCACCCCTAGTTTACCTCACAATGGTTGTACAGGACTGCTTGTGTCTTTCCGGTTGCCAGTATTGCTCAATAGAGCTAAGACTGGACGTCTCGTGCAATGATAATCGCACGATGGATGTCACTAGCAACCATCTTGAGGTCATACCGCCCACCTACACCGAGGGAGAAAATCCTGGTGACGAGCTCACGAAAAGGGGAGAAGATTTTGGGCAACCGGTGGGCAAAAGTATAACCTACTTCTTTTGATGGATTCATGTGCTTATTTTCGGGGTTAATCAGATAAGGCAGACATACCACCAGTCCTCATTTGCAAAATACGGAAGGGTCAAGAGCTTAAATTACGATGTGTCGCTAAAAAGGTGCGCAGCTACTTTCAGGTAGTTCTTATGATCTCACAGGTTTAACAGGGTATAGCAAAGGAGCACGCAAAGTGGTCACCATGCTCAGCAGTTGCGTTCGAATACGATCCCTACAATAAATTGCGGCACACGACATATTGGCATGAAGCAGATCCACGCACGGAGTGGCCCGTTGGTGAAAATGCGAAGGAAGAAGAGGCGCCAAGAGATGACGAAGTTTTCGACTTCCATGCGAAGCCAAGAAAATTTTATTTCGATGTTGAGACGGATGGAAGCCTTGGGCCGCAGGAAGTTATCATGAAGGTGCGGGTCCCATCATCTGTGTTTCAGTGCGGTCAACAAACTCACATGCCTCTGTTCTTCCTCCGCTCCCATGGTACAGGGTCTGGCGGAGTTGCAGACAAAACTTGCAAATCTAATACTTGGTTTGAAGGAAGGATTGGACTTGCCGACTGGTGGAGATACGGCAGAGGGTGGTGTGAATGGTCATGTCTCGAGCACTGGTGCTTGGGCGCCTCAACCGAGTGGTGGCGGTTGGGGTCAGACTGCCGCCTCTGGTGCTGGATATGCAAGTCCCGCGGGTGGTGGCGGCGGCTGGGCTACTAGTGGCGGCGGCGGTGGTTGGGGCACCAGCCCAGCACAAAATACTGGGGGAAATACTAGTGCATGGGCAACAAGTCCTGCGCAAAACACGGGAGGAGCTCCTGGTGCTAGTTGGGGGACGAGTCCAGCTCAAACATGGGGAGCTTCAAGTCCGAATGCAACAGCATCCGGGAGTGCTTGGGGAACATCCACTCAACAGGGCTGGGGCAGTCCTACTCAGCAAGCTAGTGGATGGAACCTATGATGGGTGTTTATTTTACATACACTTTTCAATCGCACGCATTTTATTGATAGCTGTGGATGTTCCTAAGACGACATTAGCCATTTGTACCCACAGTACATGTGCGTCTTGACGCCTGCTCTCATTCACCGGTCAGCGGTTTCTAACAGTACTATGTTTTGAATTTGCTGGAATCGGACTTGGCCAGTGTGCAAATAATCGGTCAGTATGGTATTAGAAAACAACGTGTATCAAAGGGGATTAACTAGTGTTGTCAATAAGGTGTGCATGTATGAACTGACCGCGCGGACGGTCTTTGCATCTAAATTTTAAAACCGCATCACCGAAAGTATTGTGCATAGTGTTGTAGTACCCACTTGCATTAATATATGTACAGATTTTGAACTCACTGGGATCGACATATCGCGAGCCCGTTCTCTTGAGTGGTAACCTAGATTTCTATAGTAAGGTATCTTGGCGGAGTGGGCGAGGAATTGTGACATCGAGAAAGTCTGGAAGCCCCACTGCAAGAATGCAGCAAGATAAGAATTCCGGATATGGAGAACCTTAATACAGGCGTCAGAAATTATGTAATAAAATGGTTCCTAATTACATAAGTGAGAAGAGGGTAATCTATTCCCTTATTTATACATACAGTCTAACGCTCTAATTATTTAATTCATGACTCTATAGCTTCCCCTGCAACGATGTCTATCCACCAGAAGCGTGTGTCAGCTCGGTTCCAACGCTACTAATTGTGGGATCACGAAAAGAGGGGGCTAATCAATTCAAAGACTACAGGATGAATCACCACTGGCAAGCAGTAATGTATCTACTACTAAATAAATGTATCTACAAGAAGCATGCGCACAGACCAAGACTCGGCCAAACCCGCGTGCGAGCATTGATTCAACTTGCTTAAATAAATTAAAACTCGACGAAAGATCGTTGCAGTCAGTAGTAGCGACAACGCTTGGTGTGTATAATGAGCAAGCGCGATAGTAAGACTCTGAGTCGATTCAAGTTGCCACTCAGCTGAACGTGCGGTACGGGTTTCTTCCACGCAGTCAGAAAGGCCAGATTCACTTCGGCCACACTGCCGAGCGGCCCCGGCCCCTTTAACCCAGAGTGTTTCTCGAGAACTCTGCCGCTTATGTTCTAGCATCAGTATATCTAGAAATCTGCAGCAAGAAGCTGAATCTTTTTCGAAGACTTCTTGAAAACGGCCATCTTCCTCCGTTCACCTAAGTTTTAACAAACTGTGAGCTCAGACTAAACTTCTAGCTACTAGGACTTCAGGGGCTAAGTGGAGCCGAGTGTCCATTACTGCAGCGTTCGGGCGACGAGCTGTCGCTTTGCTGACGGTAAAGTTATGGCGTCGATAGCGCTATCGGTAAGCACGCCGCTCTAATCGTCACTCCTAGATAGGATTAGTTTGACGAGTCAAAAATAACGATCGCATGCACCTGATGCACTCGAGGCCCCGGTCACCACTTCGATAATAATCTTGATACGATGGCGCAAGATTCATATGTAAGTACAACCATTAGAAAAGTGTGCCAAGGCAGAGACCCATGTCTGAAAGGAGTTATTGACAAGACAGGAATGAGAGTCTTTTTATTCCAATTAAATGTCCTATTGAGAGCATACTCTATGAAGGACAATACAATATAGTCTAAGGGCATCTCTCAATTGAAAATGCCCTGGTGTGGGACGCACACTACCAGTCCGACGTTCTGGCCGGTCGTACGTTTGAGATGCGCAGTTCGTCGAAGATGAGATGATTTTTTTGCTCGTTATGATACCCCTGCCACGACAATACAACTATAGATGGTAGTGTAGTCACTTTACCCAGAAACAAACAAAATAAACAGAGGGAGGAGAAGAAATGCATGAATAACATATCAAGTCGCATACAGTGCGGGACATAAATTACCTGTTAGCGGCAGAAAAATTATAAATTTGCAAAGAGAAAGCTGTATTTATCGCGGTGAAAAAGTGGCTCTCCCTCTGCAGTGCAAGGGAGAATTCTGATTATTTCAAATGTGCAAAATTCCAGTTATCATTTAACTAGTCGGTTGGATGGAGTGGACACTATAAACGTGGTTAGAGTATCAGGTTGCAGAACTATACGACATCTTATGCACAGCAATTACGAGTCCAAAGTTCACCTGGGTTTAATTAAACGTAGATAAGACGATTGAAGAAGTTCTAAAGTGTATACCAAAAATCTCTTCAGATAGGTGGCATCGACAATATCGTACTGCAGTATCCTGAGCCGGAAAAAACACTTTGAGTAGGGGAAGCACTCCACAATAAGAAAATGCCTGTGACTGGGAGGACCGTGTTCTTGACCTTATCGACCACCGTCTGCACAGCCGCGCGCTTATCGCCATGCTCGAAGACAATGTTTCGTGCCGCAGTGTGCCAACAAACATAGTCGAGTCACAATAAGACATCAACTGGCAAGGAATTATTACTGTTTGAACTTGAAAACACGCATCTCGAGCGCTCATTTACTCACCGAAGAAAATTTCGGGCGTACGACTCCAACTCCGAACAACAGGGCGGTGATGCAAGACTGCAAGTAAAATGATTGTAATTAATATTCTGCAGGACTTGTCTCAAGTAACAGTGAATGGAACCTAAAAATTGCCGTAATCATGCACTTCCAAGGATTTATTTGCTCACCCAAGAAATTTCCGGGCACACGTGTCAATCAAAGTAATGCCGCGACGCCGACGAGCCCACGGGATCGACTGATCATTGATCATCTGTAAGAGACTATACTCAGTACAGGGTCAAATACAAGGTGCTGATGTTGGATGAATGCGATCCAGTGTTATCACAACCTGAGTCCTAGCCTGATCGATCGATATATCTTATGCCAATTTATGTCGCCTGGAATTTGTGGTACGTGAGTGCAGTAAAATGACCTCCACTTCAAGGCGCATTCAAGTTTGTACCCTATAAGATAAAAATGAAACGCTGAATCAAAGCAGTAATCTGAAACTTGCCAGTTGACGTGTCCGACCATCACGGTAAAGGGAGCAAGCCCACACAACTCTGATAGAATGCGGTAAGTGGATTCGAGATCCTTTGTCTGAAACTACAGAATAATTCTCACGTCAGACAGTGCAACTTCATAGGGATTATCATAAGAAGTAAAACGCCAAGACGCCGTCTACCAACTTGGAAAATCGGACTCACCATAATATTGCAACGCAATTTGAAAGATCCTGTGACTCAGCCAAGACTGTAGTCCACATAACCGTTACGCCAAAAGGCAGTGATCATGATACTAAAAGCTTGATGTGCCGGTCAATAACCACAGGGTACTGTAAGCACGCTAGCTTACCAGATTTCCATAATCTACATAAACACTGTCTGCGCTACTGAAACGCAAGTCGTGAATAGAAAGATTAAGACTCTTGGTATGATTGTTCGACAGTCGAGACCATTCAACAGAACAATAACAAGTATCAGATAACGAGCTGCGAGTGCGCACCAAAGTGACCAAACGGTCTAACCTGGGGACCTCAAAGAGAGCCCACCACCAGGTTACAGCAAAAATATATTAAGTAGTACGCATAAAACCTGGGGCCTAACCTGCGAGGGGAGCAGACGGGATTGATGGGGCGCCGCAGTAGGCTGTGCTAGCGTGTGTACAGAACTGTCGCTAAAGCGCTCACCAAGCTGACGAAGGTAATAAGTGAACAAGCTTGCAATCAATCATTGCCGGAGAAGTTACGTAATAGAGTCCGTATTGGGTCTGCCGCCAAGTCATTACACCCAGTTCCGAAAGTCAGGTCTTCGGAGCGGATTTAGGCCTTTTCTCGCTCCAGTCTGCTTCCGACAGTAACCAGTGGTTAACGTCACGCTCGGATATCTATACAACCGCGTGCACGACATGTAGTCATTCTTAATGCGGCTCTCACGTCCTTTTGTGGCCATTTGTGTTCTGATCTTTCTATCTCGATGGGAAGATTGGCGCAACGCCACCTCGTCTATTCTTCCTGACCTTATCAGATTTAGCGTCTCGCCCGTATCATTGTGACGGGTTTCCATTACGATTTGCGTCGACAGTTAAGTTTTTCGGGACGCCGAAACAAGGCACTGAAAAGCAACTACAAATATCCCATCCCATCATCTTCATGAAGCTAGGCTCGGCATCGTTCCCCCCCTCCCTAGATTTTATCATGACCACAGAACTTCAGGCTACTCGCAAAAAGCGGACCATTGCAGAGGCTAACCCTACTTCTGACGGAGACCATCGCAAGCGTCGACGCAATCGTACAACTCAGTCATGTCTTAATTGCCACACATCCAAGAGAATGGTACGTACCAAACTTAGTACGTCCTCTCAGGAGCAGTTCCGAAGTTACATTTGTGCGACAGTGCGACCGGAAGCGTCCTTGTGGCCGCTGCACACAGCTAGGTCTGGTGAGGTCATTACATGAAGCATGTGATATCATTGTCTGATAGCAAGCGCCGTATAGACCGGCCTTTGTGTCTACGAAGTGGATGATCCTTCCCAACGAACCGACATTCAAGACGAGGGCTCGCATCTTCGTCAACGAGTTGCCGAGCTCGAGGGAGTGATACGTGAGGTTTGTATGCTCATACGAGAGGAAAGAGTTATCAAGCTCAAATATTCATAACAGCTGAAGAACAAGCCCCACCCTCGCTGGGTCCAAGCGGGTTCCACCCCAGAAGTAGAATTTGAGAAGTGGCATGCCCGTTCTCAGTCTCGTTCGGCTGCCGAGCAACGACAGACCGAGCAACAACAGACCGAACAACAAACCGAGCCAGAAAGCACCTCTCCATCTCGCACAGCTTGTTCGGCATTAGGCCCTAGGGATGAGTCATGTCCGCCCCCTCAACTTGTATCCCCTTTACGCGCACGTTCTGCCTTGACTTTTCCCCAACCACCTGCCGACTTGACAAACACATCATCATTCTCTCCTTACTTCAGTAACATATCAACTCCCTTGAGCACACCCTCTCCTTCTATAATGACACCAACCGATGAGTACACGCAAAGTCGAGCTCTTGTTGTGGGAGAGCAACCGCTGGCCGGAGAATTCGAATTTGCCTCTATGTTCATGTCGTATCCGGGTTTCATTGGATATGAAAATAACCTGGAACATAACGTTACTGCCGATAATCTTGACGATACCTGCAGGTCTAATCACTGCTACGACAGTTCTCCACACGATCATTGTAGCTGTCTGACTGAAGGATCGAGCTACAATGTAGTGCTCGAGCTTTCTCTTCGCTTGCGAAAAGCCGCGCACATACTGAGCCGGTCGGCTTATCACCATCTTGGATCTAATAATTGTACCCTTAACCAGCGAATTGTGGAGCTTGATGCTCTTGCTACGTGAGTATACCCGCGGTTACTCTCTACATCAGCTTATCATTATTCAACAGGATGACACTAGGCAATATCACTACACCACCTACCGATGTCGACCAAATATGTCCTCAACAACCTCCGTTCTCTCGTAAATTCATTCCACCATCATCTACTTTTGATACAGCATCGGGGCGCACCATGCCTGCTCCGACAGTCTCTCCACAGACTCTGCAGGGAATTCGCTCCTGGGACATTATGTCATCCGTGTCGGATCCATCACCTATCTGTGAAGACTCCTTTATGTTATGGGACCATTCACGACATGGCTGACTAATTTGTAGTCACGATTATTTGATCTCTTTAGCTTTTCTTGCTTGTAGAATTGTGAAACGCCCCTTACGTACTGTGACGAATGCTACTAGGGCATTGTACAATATACTGACGAACAATACGATCTCTGTAACTATATTAGATGTTTGTATCAAGTCCGTCACGCTCCAATGCATTCATGTTCCATACACATCCGTCCCCTAGAATTTCCTCCTACTAATAAATCAATATTTCTCAAACTGAACACAGGATGTCTCAGAGCTTCCTGGTGAGCGATTTAGTATAGCTGTAATCTGTTAGCAGGGACGCCTTGTAATTTTGTTCGTTGACACTGTTTAAAGCAACAACTAGAGTCTTGACTGGTCAAAACGTCACTGCAACACCGTCGCGGGCCGCAAGGAAGTTTCCAAACCCTGGAGGTAGAATGTTCTCAACAGCGGCTGTGAGGTCGTGCGAGAAAACGACGACGGCAATCGCCTTTCTCAATGACAGGGGTTTGAAAATTTGTGTATCTCTATTAGGCGAGAGACACTTGCTCCGTTCAACATGGATTTTCCATCAGTCAGGCATATGTCAGGGAAGCAAGAAGACTACCTTATCTAGAAGATCAATGGGTCCCTTGGACTTGGAGAGCATAGGTTCCAATCAGAAAGGATGAAACGTTATGTCATCTGAGGTCAACTGGCTATCGAGTCTGGTGCAGAGTATTGAGTCCCAGAGTCGTTGGACGTGTCTAGTAACACAGACAGCCAAAGCGGAAACAAGGCTACACCGTCTTGAGCCGCAAAATCGCTGAGAAACGTCTGAATTCCCAAGACAAACAAATACTGATGCGGCAGTTAACGTCACCGTCACGCGCCCACGACGTGAGCTGAAACAGATGGCTACATGTGTATGAGTGCAAATATGAGCCGCTGGAATCAATGTGTCTGTGCTATATGTTTTTACTAGTGCTCGGACTTCAAGTTGGTTGCTTAAAAGTCAATTCGTTCTGAATAGTGACTGCTGACTCATCAAGAACTTTTTGGACTCCGCGAGCTTCTTTTGTCACTGTTTGAGTTCACATTGCGCTCGTCGTTCCTTGCAACGAACCAAGCAGAACCGTATCATCAAACATGGCATCTCACTTGGTGAGCATTAATAATTTATGACCACCAGTTACATCTTTAAACACTGTCCAGGCAAATATCTTCGGAACAGAGCAAGATCGTGTAAATTGCTCTTTCTACTACAAAGTACGTTGTGATTCACAGTCGCTTACAGTCGTGCTGATCACAGTCAATGCTTAGATTGGTGCTTGCAGACATGGCGACAGATGCTCGAGAAAGCACATAAGGCCACCATTTTCGCAAACAATCCTACTTCCAAACGTGTACCATAATCCCGCCCATGATCCGGTTTGTAAGCTCACTGAGGCTGAGCTACAAGAAGGGTTCGATGCCGTATATGAAGATTTGTATTGCGAATTAGCAAAATTTGGACATTTGTTGGAATTACATGTAAGTAACTATCCTTAATCTAACACTTTCATGGATTAAACTCTATCAGGTTTGTGATAATGTCGGGGACCATCTAATTGGAAACGTTTACGCTCGGTACGAGTGGGAGACCGAGGCGCAAGCTGCTGTAGACAATTTAAACGATCGGTGGTATGCAGGTCGGTCATGAAATTCTTCATAGCCGGGATATTCACCTAACTTTCGCCTATTAGGACGCCCGCTATATGCGGAACTCTCTCCTGTAACGGACTTCCGGGAAGCGTGTTGTCGCCAAAATGAGAACGGTGAATGTAACCGTGGAGGTTTTTGTAATTTCATGCATCTCCGCCTTGCCTCAAAGGAACTGGTTTCGTCTCTCCGCGCAGGACAAAGACTAGAGAGGAGACTTCACCCTGCTAAAATGGAAGGTGGAGGTGGTGGGTGGGAACCGAGCAGAAGGGAGGGCGGTCGTGGCAGGAGTGCTAGCCCATCCAGAAGAGGCGGAAGTAATGGGGAAGATCGTTGGACAAGAAAGTAGAAGAAGCTTTTATGTAAACCTGTGCTTGTCCTCATGCCTTGAACGTGGCTCAGCTAGGCGTAGTTCTCAATTGTCCATCTTGTGGACAATATGTGAATCTAGTTTCATCACTCCGGCATTCAAGACTTCTGACCGAAACGATTGGAAGCCAGTCATGATGTGGTTTCGTGAACTAATGGACTGAATCCCTAGTGAGCAATAATGACGTACGAACACTGCCAAGCAAGTAGGGGAGCAATAACGTTCTTCGGCGATGTCGTGACACACAGTGTTTGGGAAAGTAGTAATGGAGGAGATGTAATAAATGGGGAGTCAGCTTTGGAGCCAAGTAGTCAGGACCAGTCAACGACGACTGCAAGTGGCTCGACGGTCAAATACAACGAGTCTCATTGATTAAATAACAATTATTGTATTCCGTGTAAAAATTATACAAGGCATCCACGATAAATTTTTCGACTGCCGGGCTGCGTCAGATCTGGCCACTGGACTATGAAGCTAGAAGGCAGATGAGTTATTTTTGCTGCAGACAACACGACAATCTCACCAATCGGTAAAATAATAGAGCAGCTTTCCAGAAAGCGACAGAGACTTGACACGGGCGAAAGACTCAACGTACATTACCCGTGGGCTAGGTAGTCCGATAAGCTGATTTAGATCGATTATGCAAAATCACGAATCAGCTTATGCGAGGATGTCTTAAAAGAAATCTAGAACTTGCCCTATTCAGAAGAACCGCCGTGCATAAAATGACACATGTTCCCGGACCATTGAGGATCAAAAGATCCACAAATGGTTGCTGGAACGCCCCTTTCTTCAACAATGGGCGCACTAAGACGAGATACATACAAGCTAGTAATGATCTGATGGCATCTGGTGGTGTACTAAGCAGTGACTGATGCACGCGACGCGCACGGGGTATGGTCAGAAGCTCATACTGCGGTTGGTCCTATTTTAAAAAGTCAGATCCGGAGGCTTTGAAAAGTTTCGAGAAATTCCGTACGTCGGAGAAAGCATGGTCCGCGGCCTTAATATGCTCCAAAGCAAAAGCTTTTTGTACGCTAAGCGCATCGCCTTCACTGACTATGTAAGTCCGTGGAGAGTAACGACCGAAATCAAGCGCAGAAGCCAACTTCAATGCTTCACTGGTATGCCCCCCTACAACCGACAGGGTCAAGCTGGCCTGGAGGACCAGTAAATAGATGCTCGGCTTTACCTGAACCAAGAAAAATAGCAATGCTGCAGGTCTGTGGAGGCCTGGGGTTTGCCGAGGCAGGCTTGATGCGCCTGTATGAAAATATGACGAAAAATGACCTGACACAGAATAACAAGAGCAATGACAAGAAGACTGTTGCGCAGCTAGACATGGTACACCTCTGATTCTGCTAGCGGTGGTTACAAGTTGCACGCTGAAGGTTAATTTCGAACAGAGGGAAAGTTCGAATAGATTTCCGTCAGGCTGAGGAGCAGGATATTTCAAGTTAGAAGGATCTCGTAGATTGTCGAGCCTAAAACAATTATTAGGCTTCAGTTTGTTGAGGTTGACGTCGTTGACGTTGAAGATCGGAGGCGTTGGCTCGGCACGTAAATTACTACAGATTACTTACCCGGTAAAAGCGTGGGAGCGTATGTGTACTTGGACTGAACAGCTCACTCTGACTATGCCACAAGTAGGAGCAGCTGGAAGGCCGTATCTCATCAGTATCTGATCTTTCAAAATTCTCACCTTCGTATTCCTCTGCTGTGCCCAAATTATCTCCAGCTTGCATATTGAGTTTGTTCTTGGCGTTCTTTTAGATTTTCTCGAACGTTACTCTTTCCGCATATCCGAGTCTGTTCCATAAGGAACTAAGTTCGCGATCTTATCCCTGACGGTCGATTCGGCTCAGACATTTCTTCAGGCTCTCTAACCGAGTTGACATCGGCCAGCGGTAACATGACACCTCCAGCACCTCTGATGGATGCCAGACTTGTTACCGAATTGCGGCAGTCAATCCAAGATTGTACAGAAAGAGGGCTGTCAGTTGCATCTAAATGGTATTTTTTTGTGGCTGCTGATGCATTGAATGCGGCTGACTTGAGATCTTTCTATTTCTTAGGTCCTCTGAATTATATTACGCCATCCCTTCAATCAAACGCGACGCTTTGATTTCTGAGGCATTTGCCACTTTTTCAACATCTACTCCTGCGTGTTCTCGGTCTCCTAGACCATCATTATCCTTTGGAGATCAATCGCCTACTTCCAGTGCTGCACTATGCATGCCTGTTACTCCTGGAAACCAACCCCACCTTCCGTCACACTTCCCTGACGTCCGTGCCCAAGAAACCGAGTTGGAATTACAGGATGAAGCTGCCTTATTTGCCGCTCGAGCTTTTATGACAGCAAAAGAATTTACAAGAGTCGAATTCACCCTGAAAAATTGCAAGAGTGCCAAAGCACAATTTATTTATGTGTATAGTTGTTTCTTGGTTTGTCACCAAGCCCTGACCTTTAACAACAGCTGATATGTTCATTGAAGGCTGCAGAACGAAAAGCGCAGCGAAACTGGTACAGACAAAATAGTGAGTCTATATTCATGGCGTCCTCCATGCTTTTCGAAACCTATTATTGGTAGATACTCGAGGACAACCCCCAGTTCCTATAAATCGTCTGCTCACGACTCTTCTGGACATGGTCAAGAACGCCACAGATCCTTGGCTTCTTTTCCTGTAAGTTCACGGACGCAAGCTTCTCGTGCCATCTCCATAGAATCTTTGTTTTCATTTTTCTAGGAGAGCTATTTTCTTAGCACGACTCAACCGTCGAGAGGAAGCCATTGAAAGTATCATACGGTCCATCAGTGGCTACCACTGGAACTGGTCGGTATGGACCCTCTTGTGCAGTTGTGTGGGTGATGGTGACGAGGTCGGTTGAGAGCACGTCAAAGCTTGCCTTTTTTTGATGACCGTTAGTTGACAGCACTTGTTCCGCTATTGCCCCTTCCTGCAACCCATCCCCTCATTCTCATGTTTCAAATCCGCACGATGAACGAACTTCACGGCCCGTCAGAAAATGAGTTGGCCATGTGCGACCGTCTTCTCGGAGATGACTGTTTTCGTGACAGTGCATGGGTCATGAGTCTACGGGCATGTGCCTTGTATCATTTACATGGTCGGTCCTTTACCTATGAACCAATTCTTTGTGTGATTATGATGAAAAAAGACTTTGGACAGGCAGAAAAACAATTCGAAAAAATTCTGACGATTGCTCCGCACCGTATCGACGATATTGATGTCTACTCCAATATACTTTATGTTACCGACAACCGGCTGAGGCTTTCTAGGCTAGCTCATGAATTTCTTGAACTCGACAAAGATCGACCGGAAGTGTGCTGCTTGGTTGGTCAGTCATGATATGAAGCCGCAATTATTCGTGTATGCTGACCTCTGGAACGCAGGAAATCATTACTCCCTTCGTGCAGAACATGAGAAAGCGGTCAAATACTTCAGACGAGCAACTGAACTGGACCGAACTTATTTGTCTGCGTGGACATTGATGGGCCATGAGTATGTCGAGATGAAAAACTCACATGCTGCTATCGAAGCATATCGTCGAGCAGTTGGTATGTAATCTACGGACACTTGAACTGGTTGAATGCTAATCACATGTTGTCTTTGAGATGTGAGTCGGAAGGATTACAGGGCGTGGTATGGTCTTGGCCAGGCTTATGAATTGCTAAGCATGCACCGATATGCGCTTTATTACTACCAACATGCTACTGCTCTCAGGTCAGTTATTGAGACCGCTCCATTTACTTTGTAAGAAATTGACATTTTACCAAGGCCATATGATGTCCGTCTGTGGCAGGCTCAAGGTGCTTGTTACGAAGAAATTGGGAGGTCTGTTTTTGTCCTCGTTCCTTGGATCAAGTGCCACTGATAGAGCTACCATACCCATAGACTGAAGGAGGCCGTTGAATGCCTGAAGCGTGCTTTACTTGGTGCTGATCCCCGTGAGACTACCATACATATGAAACTTGCCAAACTACACGAGGAGCTGGATGACCAAGCGGAGGCCGCGGCATATCACCGACGAGTTGTGGAGATCTGTCGTATCGAAGGTTTGGTTTTCTTATCTGGCCAAGCTTCCGCCAAGTCACCTTAGTCCTGTAGAGCGGCCTGTTCAGGACTATGCCAAGTCAAGCATATTTGTCGCGCGCCATCACATGGTGGTTGCAGGAGGGGATCTATTACTTGCCAAGGATTACCTGGAACGTGTTGCAAATAGCAATGCTGAGGAAGTTGCTCAAGCGACTGATTGGCTGAAAAAGCTCAAATCTGTCCTCATCACACGGCCAGCCATCCCGATTACCGAGGAGACTTCATCGACGATTAATTAGTGTACCTAGTACCTACTCCGTAATATTTGTTTCTATTACACAAAGCATGGATCGCCCTTTCGGGGAGGCTTGCCCTAAATTCTACTGTTCGCGCGGTCACGGGGATTGTCACAAGGCAAAGCATCACAAACACGACAAAGTCCAGAAAATGATGAGTGCGCCGAGCTCTAGCTCCTCTCTGAAACCAGTCGAGGAGTCGTCCAACGCGGCTACTTGGTCATCAAATGATACATCACCTCAAAGTTTTTCTTCCTCTTCATCGCAGGACCCCGTCACGGGTCTATCATCCCTACATATTCCCATTGTAAACGGATCTACCAGCAATGCAACATCTGGTTTGCTGGGCTATTTGAACAATCGAACGCCGGAGGACATGCATATAATCAGGGAAACTGCGGAGGGGTATGTCTCGGAGATTCATAAAAATGGCCTCTACTCATACTCCGGACAGTTTTGCGTCGTGCCTTGCTGCCGATCACGCAGCAGTACTAAATCCTGACGTAGATTCTCCTTTTGTTGATGCAGTAGACGTTGTCCATCGGCTTCTTCCCTACCACGTCTTCCAACAACCTGAAGAAGACCTGAGGACCGTCACAGAAAGGAGACGTGCGAAAGGAAAGGAGAAGGCCCACGATGCGATCAGGGATGAGATTGAAGGTAGGAAAACACTGTCTCTTACTTCACGGCGGTGGAGTTCCTTATTTTACTTGTCATAGACACTAAATTTGCCCTGGAATGTTACCGTCGATTGAGAAAGCTTGAGTCGCGATTTCGACGCGCCAAAATGAAGTCCGGCATGGTTTGTTCTTTCTGTTCAACGGGCTTTCTCTCCCTGACTATTTACTACGTAATCCTTAGCGGCCTTCTCCAGATGATCAAGGATACGTGTTGGCTCAAGCTGTGGTGGAGTACGAACGGGCAGAAACATCGTCTGTCAGTACAGAGTTACGCAACGCGCGGAACGAACTAGACGCGTCACAGCGTGAAAAACGCATCGCAGCCAATGTCACCGTCAGTTCTTTTCGTTCAACCTATTATCCTCAAACCTCGCAAACCCAGTACTATCGCACGTATCCATACGCATTTACTCAACCATATACCAATACCTCTCAAGGCACTACAAATTCGAGTTTTTACTCGACACCCACATCGGCTCCTTCGGCCGCTCCCACTGCAACATCGGCTTCTACTGCAATTCCAGTGCAGCTTCCCGTTAGCTCGTTACCTGCGCTACACGCTCTTGGAATAGTGCCGATTCCCGCTGCTTCACTCCCGCCTCCAGATCAGCCGCAACCGCCGGCTGTGCTCCGAGGGTCTACTTCCAATGGGACAATTTTGAGCCTAGAGATAAATGTGTCATTACTACAGTCACCGCAAGTGAGCGGACTGGCATATTTATTGAATACTATGATGTCGAGGAGTGCAACTTCTGGGCAAGGAAACACTAGTTCGACGACAGGGGGGCAACCGTCGTCTGTAGCTACGTCCGACGCCGCGGCTTCATCACATACGAATGGCTCGGTTGGAGAATAACCAAGCAGGGAGATGGGTCAGCATAACAGGAGGTTGACAGTAGGACAATCGTTGTTCCTCGCACCTAGCCAGACTTACGCCAATTATAGTAATAGCTCATTGTACGCCGTGTTGGCGAAGTTTCTGGCCTACATAATTCGACGTGAAGCATTATCATTCCAGCTTGTATTGATCTGTGTGCGAATGGTGTCAAGCTCGAGTTATGCACGAGAGGAACTGACAGCGACCAGTGCAGTCGTACGTTGCATTGTGTTCGATAGCTCTTCCTCGCTCGCCGTCAACAGTGTTGTACGCAACAGATCGATCGGACCATACCACATCCATCGAATACATGAAGTATACTGATGCAGGCAGCTGACAGATGAAATTAACAGGAGGCGGCCAAGTACAACGGTAATACAATATGCATAGTATGTTTCCGGTTTGAAAGGCGTATTCGCGAATCGAGACATGCTCCATTAGGAGGAAGGGGAGAAAGTCCAGTATAGACCAGAAAACTGAACATCTTTATGAGAATACACCGCCCAGACTGCCCATTGTCGTCAACCACCATGCACGATACAACGCGCCCCAACCTTCCTCTTCGATAATCCTCTTCCCGCAATCAATCAAGCCGACATATGGCTCCCTCTCGGTTCTCAGGCTACAATTGTGAATTGTTATCTCAGGGAACAAAAACGAGGTGATGTTACATACCCAATGACATCCTCTTCCACACCAGCGTACTCCGTTGCTTCATCGGCGTCGCCTTCCTCCTCTTGTGAAATAGAGTTGAATTCAGGGGCTGCGTGGTTCCGTTGAATAGAAAGTCTGATGGCAATAACTTCCAAAGGGGTGAGAATGATTGTGCTCAGAAGCGCGATGACGAGGAATACGACAAGTTTAACGGGGGAAATTTCTTCTATCCGAGGCATGCCTGGATTCGCGAGTTCTGGGAGAAGAAGCTGCCGAATCGATCGCAGACCAAGAACGATGTAGGCGATGTGGGCAACTTGTGTGGCAAGGAGACCTGGAGTGAGATAGAGAATCCAGGGTTTCCGCCGTTCCGTGGGCGTCAAGAGAATACGGAGTGAATAGATTGGGTTGAAGTACGGCAACTTATGTGGTGTTGTAATTGCACTAAGAAGCCATTCATTTGTTGATTAGTTCAAAATGTCAGTGGCAAGTGAGCCGAATAGAATGAACTAACCGATTTGTAATGATTACCTGAGGAAGAGAA
This sequence comes from Suillus bovinus, assembly GCF_016758785.1. Lineage (NCBI taxonomy): Eukaryota > Fungi > Basidiomycota > Agaricomycetes > Boletales > Suillaceae > Suillus > Suillus bovinus. The sequence goes on along the minus strand of NW_024542090.1, from coordinate 108,403 downwards.
ACGAGCATGGCGAAAATACTATAGAGGAGTATGCCGACAGCGCCTGCGTCAGGAGCGCTGTATGTTCCATGGCGAAGATTGCTGTCGCTCAAAAATATCATCAGGAAGAAGGTAATAACGAGAGTTGACAACAACGAGGGCACTAGGCAACATGCGTCAGATGTGACATGATAATATTATATTAGACTCATACTTAACCCCTTGTATAGTCCTGGCCAACCCTGTGACACGATGTCAGAGCGCTGATAATTTGAATACTATGCGGGAGCGTCTACCTCGATTCTGTGTACCCTTCTCAGCATTGAAAAGAAGGATGAGATGACTGGGCCAGTGTGGGGCTGTACACCGCCCTCTGAATCGAGTTGCAGACCCTTCGGGTTGTAATGTGCTCTGAAGCGCACCAATGTGCCAGCTAATGGCACCAAGATGGCCAGTGACAAGGCCAAAGACCCTAACAGCATCATCGAATCGAAAAGTCCAAGCATGATGGCTACAGTAAGGAGGGAAATAAGGAGAGGAACAGTTAAGCGCAGGTGCGCAGTCCCACTGAGGGCTGGGAGTTCGGCAAGTGCCTTGACACTGCCAAAGTGGTAATTTGGGCGACAACTATCTTGAACTCGAACCACCACCATCTCTCACCATCCCCCGCCTTCAATAATGGCATCCACACTCCACTTGCTCTTCTTGATTTTGTACTTTTTTCTTCTTTGAAACGTATTTGACTAGCTCATATGTAACGTATGTTGCTAATCTTTTACAATTTTTCAGACACTAGAACGAGTTCCTAGATTGAACCTGTTTTCTCATATTTTCTGATTTTCCACCCGGAAGTTCCCAGGTTTTTGCTGCCGTTGTTGCAACCTGTAGATGGGACTGTTTTGAAGCCTACAGCGGGACTGTCTCTTCACTCATGGGCCTTTTGTGATATCTGATCATAAACTATTTAGGTTTTTCATGATTGTAACCAGTTGTAACCTCATCTGTATATTGAATTTCAGTTGGGTTTCGCTAGATCACATCCACAAATGATCATTTGTATGTGGTCACTCAACACTGATACACGACGTTACTATAACTCGGTTGAAGTGAGTAGATCCTTTGTTTCTTTCAATTAAACTTACATTTCTCTTCAAGTTCGAAGCAGATAATTCTTTGCAAGGAACTTGATATATTCAAGTTCCAAGTTGAATTGGCACTTGATATTCGGAACATGGAACTGTGTGCGATCTTGATCTACTCGTGATCTGTTGATCAATTCTGAGCATTTGTGCTGCACATCACTATGTGTTCTCTCTACGTGCGTCGCCACCTCCAAGTGCAGGCTCTTACATCCTTATATGTAGTTCATATCTGATAATAAATCTTTCAAACCTGTTTTCCGTCATCGACCTTTGGTTTCCCGTTACCAGAGACGAGTGTTGCTATTTGCCTCCCCGTCGCATCTGTCAAGAGGCCAGCATGCCCACGGTATCACAACATCTTGCATCGGTTCTGTTGACAGGATCGACGGTGGGCACGTTTGCTCTATATGCATGCACCTTCTACCGACGCAGCATGTGTTCCGTGACCATGCTAGTCTTTACTCCCCATCCACGCGACGACTTCAGTGTCCTTACATACCATGCACCTATCTATTGTACAGCCTTTGGCTTTTCATGTCTATTATCTAGTGGAAATATAGTTTTCTTGTGCCACATCCATTGACTCTCCGACGTTACGGGTAAATGGCGTACATCCGATTTGCCTCCCACCAACTTGTAGGCAACAACTTTTAAAGTCCATCGGGTTCTTCTCGTCCTTTCTCAAAAAATTATATAACTCAGTATGTCGTCGTCGTCGTCGATGTCTGTCGACGACGTCGCAAGCAGTAGAGTTAGTTGGTAATTCAGCTTTTCGTGTCGTTTTCTCACAAAGCGCCCGTCGTTTCTACAGAAGACGACTGCAGTTGGCGGACTAAGGTTCCAGAAGAAGCCCAACAAAGATGGATCCGAAGCTACTGACTGTTCAGCAGCCACCAGTAACGTCGCTTATCCTTCCTTTGCCCCTCCTCCTCAGTCCCGAGATGCTACGGCGCCAGTGCGATACCATCCTCCAGCGACTCCGTCACGAGGCATAGTCCTCGTCCCCAATTCTAGCCCTCTACTTCAAGATGCAGGCTATCATCAGTCTTACCGACCACATCATCTCCAGTACGCTCAAGGTAGTTCCGCAACGACTGGCCCTAATCACTCCAATCTGTGGAGTCAGTCCGGCCCCTCAGCTATGCCCGATGTCCTGTCCTCATCAAGTGGGTTTGTCCACGGTGGTGGCCCTGCTCACGCGTCATTCACGCGTCAGTCGCGTCCATGGACTGGAGATGTGAGACCGTTATCAGAAGTTGACAGTTTTGGGGATGAAGGTCCACCGAGGAAGCGTGTAAATCGCGGAACACCCCCCGATGCTCTACCGCTCGGGATGGTAACCCCTGGCTCTCCAGATATCCAACACCCAGGGCAAAGGCGAAAACAGAATATGAACGCAGAAAGGCAGTCGCATTCGTCGGATGAATCGATGCTGGATGTCAGGTCGTCGCTGGAAGGACCTTCGAAGCGCATCGTTCGTGGCCAGCGCCCAGACCACACTGACTCATATGTGTTCACCGTATTCCAGCTTTCGCACCCTGGTCATGACCTACCCACCCTCAGAGCTGCTTGGAATGAAGCTAATGGGAATGACAACAAGGCATCTTTGCTCCTCTCTGATTCGTCATGGAAGCCCCAATCCACATCGACTCCATCTAGTTCTTCCACCGTCACCAAAGCACCGTCTATGCCAGCGCCAGAACTACCTACTGTCGAGAGTACTGGGAGAGTGGAAGAGGTCGATGAAGCTACCAAAACCCGGCGCGCTGCTCTCCGGGAGAAGGCCAAGAAATCATCCATCTATGCTAACAGAGCTACATTAGATACCACACGGCCTCCTGCGGTTCCCAACATCCCTATATCCAGGGCTATGTCGCCTGCGTCCCCATCCACACCTGCCATCATGGCCCCACGCCGCAAGCGACCAAAGAAGTTGATCCTCTCCGACGACGAGGCTGAAGCAAGCGAAAGCGAGGAGGAGCTTCCACGAATCCGGCACAATGGAGAAATTTCTCGGGAGAGGGCAGCGTTTGAGTATTTCAACCAGGCCAATGCAGATGCTATTCAGGAATTAACTGGTATATTCTTTCTACTGCTATCTCTATCAAGTGCAGCTGCTCAGATCACAAAAGGTTGCACCCCAGAACAAGCGCAGAAGATCATCGAGCTTCGGCCTTACTCTTCAATAGCGGACCTCAACACCAAACTTAACCAAGGCAAGAAAAAGGCAGGACCATCTGGAATCAGCCCCCGTATGTTTGAAGACTGTCAGGAGATCCTTCAAGGCTATGACACTGTCGATGGCATCCTTGAAGAATGCGAGCAAATAGGTTCGACTTTGCGCGCTGCTATTGCGACTTGGACTACGGAAGATCCATCAAGCAAAGGCAAAGGGAAGGAAACATCATTAGCCCCGGATCAAATCGAGGAAGGATCGTTGAGTCTACGTGCATTGAAAATTTCAAACGATGCTGCATCCAAGGGCTTTATCTCATCTCAACCTTCAATGATTGCGCAAGGCATAGCACTTAAAGACTATCAGCTTCTTGGGATCAATTGGCTGTTTCTGCTCTACCGGAAAAAACATAGTTGTATTCTAGCCGACGAAATGGGTTTGTGCTCCCTCGGTTTGAACAGCAAGGATGCTTACGAGATTACTCAGGTCTCGGGAAAACCATACAAGTTATCAGTTTCTTCGCTCTGCTCAAGGAACGTGGAAACTTTGGCCCGCATCTCGTCATTGTGCCGTATGCTTGATCGTTTCTTGATAGCGTATTAGCTTTGATACCGGTTTCTCGCAGATCGTCAACGCTGGAAAACTGGTGTCGAGAATTTGCTCGCTTTGCACCCTCGATATCAGTGCAAACTTTCTATGCTGGCAAAGAAGAGCGAGCAAACTTGCGACAGATGCTGATAGACACACGGCGAGGATCAAGCAAGAATGGGACGGGGTGGGAGGTGCTTATCACCACCTACAACCTTGCTCAAGGTGATGACAAAGACCGCAAGTTTTTCAGAAAAATGGAGTGGGACGTAAGTCAAAATATTCGCTTTCTATCATTCGAGTTTGAACATGTGTGACCTAGACTATCGTTTTCGACGAGGGACACGTCTTGAAGAACTTCCAGTCCCAGCGTTATCAGGCATTACTAAAATTCGAACCAAAATGGCGACTTCTTTTAACGGGCACTCCTTTGCAGAACAACCTTCAAGAGCTAGTGGTGAGTGTAATTTTTTGACCTGCTCAATTCGATTTCACATCAACTGTCTAGTCATTGATGAACTTCATCCTTCCTGGTATGCTCTCGGAAAAGCTGGAGACCTTGCGAGCGATCTTCAAAACGAAGGGCGATGCCAAGGTCACATTACTATCTCAGGAGCGTATTTCAAGGGCTAAGAAGATGATGACGCCGTTTGTCCTTCGACGGCGCAAGGATCAGGTAATTTATGTTGCTATTGTCATGCTTGATGTGTAACCTTTTTATTACAGGTTCTAAAGGACCTTCCGCTAAAAACCGAACGGATAGAATGGTGCGATATGACCGACATACAGCGCTCGATATACCACGACACTTTGCAACGGTCGCGAAAAACGATATTGGATGCAGAAGGTGCTACTCCTGACGCATCAGGTATGACGACACCAGTCACGAATGGCAAAGCCGTTAAAAAGAAGATGAAAGCCAATCATCGTGCCAAGGACAAGTACCTGGAAAACAGCTCCAACGTGCTTATGGATTTGCGCAAAGCAGCCTCACATCCCATGTTGTTCCGCAAGTTATTTGATGATCAGGCATTGACTTCGATAGCAAAACAACTGCTGAAGGAGCCGGAATTCAAGAAACGAGGCGCAGTCTTCGAGTATATCAAGGAGGATATGGAAGTCATGACCGACGCAGAACTTCAGTTCTTCTGCCAGGGCTATAAGGTAAGGGCTGATCTATTTTGTTGATGCGGATGACCCATACTCACGCTGCGCAGTCGACGCGAAAATTTCTCCAAGATCAAAACTGTTATCTTAACGCGGGAAAGATATCGGTTCTGTTGCGCTTGCTCGAGGACTATAGGAAGGCGGAACGAAAGATTCTCATATTCTCTCAGGTTCGTTCCTATTGCTTAAATGATCCTAGCCTTAAAACCCCCCCGTATAGTTCACACAGATACTAGATATTCTTCAAGCGATTTTGAAGCTGAAGGACATTAAATATCTAATTCTGACTGGCTCCACTGCCGTAGATGTGCGGCAAACGCTTGTAGATGAGTTCACCGAAGATGCATCGATACCTGTATTCCTCCTGTCAACGAAGGCGGGTGGTATGGGTATCAACTTGACAGCTGCAAGTGTCGTTGTCATGTAAGTGATCTACATCATCAATGTACATGCAACCCCTTTCTCATTCTCCCAAAGGTTCGACCAGGACTTTAATCCTCACAATGATCGGCAGGCACAAGACCGCGCTTATCGCATTGGCCAAAAACGAGATGTAGATGTCGTGAAACTTATCAGTCGCGGGACGATTGAAGAAGATATGCTCAGACTTGGGGAGACTAAACTGGCCCTCGACGAAGCAGTAGCAGGAGAAACCGAGGAAGGCGACGGCGACAAGGGGGCGAGCAGACAGGAAAAAGAGGTTAAGAAGTCGCTCATGGGCCAGTTAAGGAGGCAATTAGAAAGGCAAGATGGAGCTTCCACCGGACTTGAACAAATACCCGCACCGTCCTCTTAATCATTGTCAATATGCTCTGTTGCCTGTGCATCCATTAGTGCTTTTACTTATTGTTTACCATCTTGATTTTGGTATGGTATGTAGATATTGATAGAGTTTTCGAGCAATTAATTGAAAACTGACAGTCCACGAACGAGACGGTCGACACTAGCACGGAGATAATTGTTGTCGATGCCCTGAGAACGGGAATCCATGGGGACGAGAGGGTTGCGGACAACATATTCGAGGAAAGGGCCATTGTAGATTTGACGAAGTATGAAGCGAAGACCATCAGTAGCCGCATCACTCAACATGACGAACTTGTAGCCAGATGCGGTTTCATACAAGTGAAGCCTGTATGATGATGTGCGGTAGCTGGTAAACTGTTCATCTCTTTATATGCTATCAGGTGAGGATTGGATGGGATAAGCAGGTAATGCACACCTTCCCGAAATCTTTTTGACCATGTTCCTGAGCGACAGGACAACACCATATACTAGCTTCGCCTCCTCATCAAAAGGAAGGGTATTCGACCTTGCATGTTCAGCTGGAATTGGTAGAGGTGTTGCAGGATCCTCGCCCACAGCGACAACCAATCCTGATGTCGAAGATAACGTATTTCTGGGACTGCTAAATGCTGATGGTGTAGGAGCGGCGCTGTCGGTTGTAAGTGGAGAGACAGCTTGGGAGACGGCGTTTAAGATGCCTCCTCCTTCTCCAGCTCGCTTTGGCTGCTTGGTTCGGTGCCAGTCCTGATAGTAAACACATGCACAATGTCTGGCTCAACGGTTGGGGATCATGATCTACTGAGCAACCAGCCAGTTTGCTCACCTATCGTAGATATATAAGCTATAGATCGTCATTGTGAAAACTACTGTCGCCGCTCGAACTCGCAGACAACTGCACAAATATCATCATTCCCACGATCCATCTTATCCAGAATGACCTGCATTCCATTGTCCAAGTCCTAGCTACAGTATCTGGTGCGGTCATCTACGCTGCAATCTCCTTGGCATCATTGTAAAGCGGGATCTCGCCAAATTTACCATCCCCCTGAAGACTCGAGAGCCGTTTGATAGCCTCGTAGGACGGCGCAGCATCGGTGGGAGGTGCGATATACTAGTACGTCGTTAGACATGTATCATGAACAATTAACATGCATTCTTACCGGTGGTAAATTTTCAAGTTCAAAGCTACTAGGTGGTGCAGGGAAGGAAACAGCGAGGACCTAAAAGGAGCCCAGGAGTATGAAGTTGACGTTGACTGTAGTTGAAAAATAAGACCTACAATCCCATCCCTAAACATGCCAGGCATGGTAACGTTCCAGGTGGGAATAGCCGCATAGGACGAAGCAGATCGGAGATCATCCTTGGCCCAGCGATCAACCATCTTATTTACTCGCACACGTCCCTTTCAAGATCTCGTTTCAGTACAGCGAACTGATAGAGAAACCAGATTAAATCACCATGTATTTCCATATGATAATTGGCAGGAACATGACGATCCAAAGACCAACTGTGACAAGAAGGGCTACGAGCCTAGCCTGCCAGACGATCTGAATTTGACGATCCTCGTCGACTTGTTCATCGTCAAATTGATGGATGTAGTCGTAGTAAGCCACAATCGGAGCGATAAATGTCAAGCTATAGTAGGAGATCAGGAAAAAATTGGGCCATAAAAGAGATGAGCTTACATCAGAGCTACGAACATCCAGGATCTTTCCAGCGCTGGTTTGGAATACTGGGAAGCCATGCGCGTGATGCCACGTACACGAGTCTCCCACATATGAGGAGAAACCTAGGTGCAGGTGATAAGCACCTAACGGGATTTCTACATATGAGAGGACTTACATAGTTTTGCAACCCGAGGGGAAGTAGGGGAAGAGGCTGAGCATGCGATAGTTCCTAGAAGAGACGCATTAACTACGTTTGAGAGCAAAGAACGAACTACACACCACTACCACCTCATTCTTCCTGGTCTTGGGGCTGGACCAAAGGGGCAATGTAGGTCGCATGCTGTCATCATACTTGGGGGGACTCAGTGCCATTTCAACGAAAGTCAGGACGAAGAAGCAAGAGCGACGTTGAGGTAAATGCGGTAAATGATTCAGCGATAACTTGAATCAAGACTAGCTTGCGATCAATAAGACGGAAGATTGATATCAAGACTGAGCCTGTCAATCCTGTTGCAAGGCCTGCTTGTGAGTGAGAAAGCGAGAGAAACGAGGCAGATCCAGCTCTTGGGGTCAGAGTGAATTTTGAAGAGCTGCTTTGGTCCATGTAAATATAAGGCATTGTATGTTGTGGTGCGGTTGCAACGGGCTGCGCAGTGGCCTTGTCACGACCAGGAACTGGCATAGCAACGTGTATCACGACTCCGCAAAGGCGATTCTTGGTTGTCGCATCAAACTTACAAGCCAGGGCAAAACGATCTATATTGCGGCGAGCCTCCTACGATCATGAGCGGTAACAGCATTAGCTTACATTGACTACCTTTTACTAGTACACTATCAAAACGATGGTTAATGATCTCATGTTTTAGATTTGCTTGGGCTTCGCTACGGGTAAACGATAAATTGGCAAAGAGAAGTACTTCCGTGTTTCACCCCATCTTTCTTCATCTTTTTGAGTGCCCACATTCACATCACTCCAGACAACATCTGCTCCGGCTTCGGCAAGGTGTAGTTCCGACAACCGAGTATACACATCATAAAATAGCGCATCTGTAGATATGTTGAGTTCCTAGGAATATGGAATTTGAGTATAAACGCACTGGTTGCGCCCAGGCCATTGAAGAAACTGAATCTCGATTCAGGACTCGCTAGAAGTGCTCGTAAATGTTTGAAAAAATTGTGGAGTTCTTGAGGAGAAATCGACATTAATATCCCGTTTTCTAATGATTCTTAGTGGTAGAAAATAGCTCACCGCTATAGTTTTCTGAGAAGGTGTCTGTATAGATGACATCAAATTTCCCAAATCCTTGGAGGGCCTCGCTAGCAATGCAGTCTTGCCACTTGCCCTCCAATATGCTCACTCCCTTTTTGTCGTACCACCCTTGTTCCTTCATATGAGCGAGAACGTCGCGGTGAGGCTCTACAATCACATGCAATGCAGGGGGTGTGCTGAGATTTTGGAAAAAATTGTCGATCTGTGTCATCGTTAGGAGAATGTGCTGTTTGGCTCAGCGAGGTCCTCACTATACCAAGACCGAACCCGACATTAAGGATTTTCAACCCTTGATTTTTCTTTTCGTGATCGATGCATAATTTCTCCACGGTTTTCTGCACTGATTCGGAAACCGCCTCGTTCGATGTCATATATCGCTTGAAGGGCTGTACTCACTGATCTCCCGTTCCCATCCCATCATAACGCCCACTTCTTGACCGTCATCGACGTCAAGCAGGCATATATCCTGGCCATGTGCATCTTGAGTGTAGCGCAACTTGGACGACAAAAATGCGTCTGTGGATGCAACTGCGGAGTTGTCCACGTCCCGAAGCACGAGTGATGACGGGGTAGGATTCAAGGATGTCTTGGACATAAGTAAGGTCAGAAGAAACTCTGGAAATATCTATAAGCACTCGTCCAGAGTGAAGAATGAGATACTTAGTACCTGATCGGATGCCTGCGTCGCGAATTAGGTTATAACACGCTAGATTGTTGAGCGACAGTGCGATATCGCCAGCAGTATTCTGCAAGTTGTCGACTATACCCTCTACTTAGTCCACGGAGGCATTCCTTGAGTGGCATCTGTCGCACCTGCGTTCCAGACTGCGCCTTCCTCGATGAGTAACTTCACGAGCTGTTCGTTTTCGACGTAGGCAGCAGCATGCAGAGCTGAAGTACCTTCATCGTCTTGGTACCACAGTGGAGCTCCTGCATCTATTAAATCTTGCACGTTCGAGATGGGCTCCTTCTCCAGGATAGCCTGGATGAGTGTCGTCCCCAACTCAGTCAGCGCGATGATCTCGGGGTCGTCGACATCGTCAATGATCTCAAAGTCGTCCTCGAACGTCTCACTCATCGGGATAAAGTGTGCTTCCAGACTCTTCGTGATAAGACTCAGAGAAGCTAACGAGGCAAACCGCTCGTAAGACGATGTGGTAGCAAAGCAGTCAGGCCAGTATTGTATTAATGCCAGTGACTGGACGATCGAGATAAGATTGATCAACAATCAAAAGCAAACATAGCCGTGAGAACTTTAGAAAGTGCTCAACCCGGCCATTCATTGGTCTCGCCGTGATAAAACACTGAGAACTCCTATGCATCAACAGACTTTGGCACCATACTGGCCTCAACTCGCTCCAGCTCTATATAAATCTCGAGTCGGTTGATATCTTTCTCTGCTTCTCCAGTGCATCAAACACATTAATCTCGTCAATCGAAATGACTTCTGGGCCAGCAAGCAGGTCATCTTTAATATGAGCGGCATAGACAAACGCCTAATTCTGATGGGGTAGAAGATTTACATCGCTATAAAGTTTATCACAGATTCATCTTTCCCATACCTTTTCAAGTTCTGCCAGCAAGGCGACGTCTGTATCGATTGACCATTCTAGCCCGAGTTTCGTATTTCCCTTGCGTTGAAATTCACTTCTCCAGTTCGTTGATATCTAAGCTCTGCTTCCAATGTGTGACGCTCGTAGTATCACGCCAGCAGAAGAAGGGTTGAGATTGCATTCTACATCATGTACGCGCCGCCATCAAGATGCCTCCTTGCAACCATCCGTTGTCATAGTGCAGACTCTATTAATCACAACAACCTGAGTTGAGCTGCTAGTCGACCACTCCCGCCCCAGAAAATTAAAAATATTCAAATTGGATAATAGACCCTGGTTCCTTAATTGTAATAGCTAGGCTGGACTCCTCGACCTCCTCTCCAAAAACATTTCTCAGCCTGATCACCCTCCGCCGCAATCAAAGCTCCTTATATCCCACCTGGTTGAGCACCCAATCGAGGCTTCCGCGTCTTGCCATACACTAACCGGTGCAAAAAACAAGGTACTATCACGCTGGTGAGTCATGTGCTTAAATTATGGACACAAACTACTCACGCAGCTGTTCTGGGTGCAGCCAAAGCAGTCAATATCTTTTGTGCAAAAGACAGGACAATTCTCAGTGGCAGATATTGATCTATCAGCGAAAGAAGGTATAGCGGATATCGATACTGTCAAAGCAGCGACCACCGCGAGGACAAAGGAGAAACGCATTGTTTTGGAGGATGTAAAAGAGAATCAAATCAATCTGAAGGGGACAGTAGGATTCTAGGAAGGCGCTTTTTGCTTTATACGCTGATTATAGGCGAAGCGACCTGAAATCCCGATGCCAGCAATTTGTCGACGTGGAACAACCTTGCGAATTACCATGCGGAGCACGATCAACTACTTGAATGCGGAGCAGATTCAAAATAAGGACAAAAATTAACCGGTTAAAAGCATACGACAGACCCCCAGTAACTAGTTCTGCCAAAAAAAGGCAGAACATCAATTGATCGAAATTTGCACGCGTTGCTTGCTCTGAAGATCAGGTTTAAGCATGAAGATATGCAGGTGAGTGAAAAGCAAGCCTAGTCATCCTCGTGAAATATTATTCGTTGCTCCTGTGCAATACGGGGTGCTTCCTCGGCTGGAACCTGGTCAGTCTCCAAGTCATCCTGTAGACCGACTTTATCGTGTTCCTCAGCGTCATCCACCTCTTCATCGTCGCTTTCCTCCCCAGGTTTCCTAAACACGAGCTCCTTTCCATTCACCAATCTTCTTTTCTTCAATGGAGCTTCTTGCATGCCATCCTTCCCGTCGCCTTTCTCTGATGGCTTGGCTTTTGCTCTTTCCTTCTTCTTTTGTCGCTTGGCTCGGTTTTTGGCTGTCTTGGCTTCAGCTACATCTTCCGCTTCTTTCCGCCTTCTCTCAAACTCTGCTGTTTCATATTCCTGTAAAACCTTCAGGGCATGTCATTTTTATGAAGCTGAACCACATACTAATCTCGTTTCATCTTCCATAATCTTCAGTCGCTCGTATTCTCTGCGTCTACTGGCCTTGTATACGTGAAACTCGCCACTTCCAGCACCAGCACTTGATCCCTGGACATTCTTCATCATCTCGCGAGCTGGGCGAATAGTCTTCTCCTTCGGTGCAGGAGGTACATAGGCAGGCTTCGAGGGATCCTTGAGGAGTCGTTCAAGTTGTGAGCGCTGGCGTTCAACAGCGGTGAGTACATGACGCCTCTTAGCCTGATCAGGAGCGGGCGAGGCAGAATGTGAAGCTGACACAGGAGTGTTTGAGGTTGACATGGACGACTATGCAAGAGCTTTGGTAAACAGACCATAACAAAGCATAACGCTACAAATGACCAGACACCGAGAACCTATCAATCGTTTCATGATCCATCAAGTACGCAGGATTACCGCCAAAACAACAACGACATCGCATAACCACAAAAATATACCGTCTCAGTAGACTCGCAACCGGTCTGGAAAGACGTAGTCCAGACTGGTCACGAGTCTACCGTCTCTGTACAATATTGCGTTTTAATTTCATGTGACCAGAGAACGTATGCATCTCTCGCGATACATGTAATAATGAATTGAACACTACTTTTGAAACATTGAGGAGGCATCTCGATATAACACAACATATTGCAATTGTCCACGGTCATACCACTACAAAATTCGAATTAGGGCAACGAACTCGCAACCAAGTGGAAGAACTTACGAAGAACAGCATTTATGCAACCGTCGTTCTCAGGATTATTGGTAATCTGAGCATATTTTCCAAATACTACCTTGCCACCTGTCGTAACCATTCCAAGTTCTGAAACGTTGACCTCGATGACAGTGCCTTTCGTCAAAACTCCAAGTTGAGTATACATAGGCGACTGTGGATTCTTCTTGACCCCAAGAATTTGAAGCTGGAAAGTGGCCTTCAAGTCCGCTGCAGGACAGTCAGGTCCCAGTTTCGTAAACGACGAAATAACGAAGCTTACGATGAGTAACATTGGCTTTCTTATATCGAAGTGCCATGGGCCTAACAAATCTCTCCATCTTGACAGGTTTTCTAGTGAATCCTTCCCCAACGAATGTCGCTTTTGTAACCATCCGCTTCCATGACTTGCTTTTGCTCTTCCCTGTCTTCATCACCTTGAACATTTCATCCTCTGCAATCCCCCGTACTTTGGGTAGTGGAACCGCAAATTTAGCGGCCTTGTCTTTTCTTTTCTGCTTGATTGCAGATGATAGGGCTTTGGCATCCTTCTGACCTTCACGGTCGAGCAAATACGTAGGTAATGCACCGTCTGGAACGGCAGATGTGTCGGCCTGCTTGACATTGCGCTCATCGTGAGCTTTGAGGGTCTTTTTGAGTTGAACTTTTTCTGCATGACGTTTCGCATGCAGAATCTTAGCCTTGAGACCGAAAGCTTTCTGGGCTACCGCTGATGATTTATGAGCAGCACGAGCTTCCTTTTTACGTCTTAACTCGAGTGTTAGCAGGGACAGGTAAGGCCACGATAGAAACCAATCACGCACTTGCGTTCGTAGTAATCTAATCGTCTACCATGTCGTTTAATATGTTCCTCGATATACTCGTTCTAAAATTGGTCATTGGCATATGAAAGCCTGATTTTGTTTACAAAATGTGATTTACCTGCGGCTGGTAGCAGAATGGGAAGATGTTAGCAGAGTTTAGAATGAGAAATTTTAGTAGAGAAACTTACCATGACGGTGATAGACGAAAGGAACTTGGGGACACGCCGGCAATTGCCGTCGGAGTGCTATGAAAGTTGGCGTGCGCAGGCGAGTGACAAGTGCAAACGCTACCGAGAAACGTTGCACGCCTCCTTCCAGTCTTTTTAATCTTCCATTCTTCTTTACGACTCGAATTTATAAGTATGTGGCAGGACGCTGCAAGTCAGTATGGCGCGTCGTCGTCACACAGCCAATTCTATGGCCAGCCTCCCCAGCAAGGCGTACCCCTTCAATTCTACGCGCCTGGATCAGACCAAGGGCAGTTCTATCCAGGCTCTCGTTCCAGTTTGGAGGGAAACATGGGTGCACAGGTGCCAATAGGACAAGGAGGCGCTGCTCCAGCATTTGGAGGGAATATTCAGCAACAACCGGGAGGGTGGTGGACCGCCTTCGGGACTGGCGGTTTTGAAGGAGAGCCACCGTTGCTGGAGGGTAAGCAATTTCCCTCAAGATATATTTTAGAGTGACAGAACCATGCGCGCGATAGAATTGGGGATCAACTTTTCCCACATACGTGCCAAGTCTATGACAGTTCTTAATCCCCTACGACGTATTGATGAGCGGATAATGGACGATGCAGACCTTGCCGGCCCGCTCTTGTTCTTTTTCTGTTTTGGAGTCCTTTTGCTGCTAGTAAGTTTTATTCTTTGACAGAGTTGTAACGCGTCTCATCTGGCGTTGATAGTCAGGGAAGCCTCAGTTTGGATACATATATGGCTTCGGATTGCTTGGCTCCATCTCAATCTACACCTTACTAAATCTCATGTCGGAAAATGGCATCGATGCATATCGCGTAGTATCTGTGCTAGGCTATTGCTTATTGCCAATGGTAGGCGTCGGTGCGATCAGCGTGGTTGTTACGTTAGAGTGCGTGATTCATTGCTTTGCTCCCAATATTCAATTGTCTCATAAGTACCTATTTTCACTGTAGCGGCATCCTTGGCTATGTCCTGTCCTTGTTGTCCATCATATGGTGCACTTTCGCTGCTTCTGGCATATTTGTAGCTGTGTTGAGGATGTCAGACCAACGTCTTCTCGTCGCGTATCCAGTTGCACTTCTCTACGGGTGCTTTGGCTTACTAAGTGTATTTAATGTTGGCGCAGGAAGTACAGCTAGATAGACACTCGCCATCACGTACGTCTTTCCCTCCCATGAACATGATATTCGAGTTCTCGGGAAACCCAGATGCCCGTTACACAATGAAGTGAATGAGATAATTAAATGCTAGTCTTGAAATATGGTAAGTAGTTTATCTACATTATGTCCCAACCACTATGTATAATCATCACGTCATAACCTGATTTAATTTTTACATATCCCTGTCGGTTCTTAGCTGTTTCGAGTACAACTTTAGCAGGGCCTCCATAATTTCCTCCAGAGGAATCGTGGCGTATTCATGAACGTATTGCGGAAGAGAATCCTCAAGGTTGAAACCGGCTGTCTTCATGAAGAATGGGTGCATAACATCCGGAGTCGCTTCGCCAAGTTGTCGCATGGTCAGTCGCTCGATCACGCGATCACGAGCCCTGTACACAACCGCTACAGTTTTCGTGGCGATAGGGGGTGGAGGCAGTACAGAAGGGTCAAGATCTGGTAAGGAGCGAGCTTGGGAAGTTGGCAGCGGTGGGTGTGCGAAGAGTTCCGAGGGCAGCTGAGGCGAAACCATGACAGTTGGTTTGGGACTCAGTGACTGGGCCTTTTTCGGGCAATGATGGGTTGGATGTGGAGCTAGTCGGACTTGATACATCCATCTGGGCAACGTCCATGTACAGAGGTAGTTCTGCAGCCCCTGCTCTTTTGCGAGATAATGGACCCGCTGTCGTGTTGCGCGAGTCTTGGGACCCCTGAACCTGTTCCAGTTCCCTGGTCAAATTCTTGCGAAGACCAGTGAGCCACGAATATAGCGCCACGTTGAGCGAGATATAGATATCCTCATGCTCCTTGGTGCCCTTGCCTCGCACGAATGAGCTATAGAACTTGTAGTCAATGTACTTGACGAAATCTTCGATCACTTCGTCGGTGAACATTAGCATATTCATCGTGGGCAGACCCACGATATTTGCCTCTGTTGGATGCTTGAACAATTGATCCACCCAAGCTTTGTTGTCTGACACTATTATAGTCGACGGGAGGAGTGGCTGAGCTTGGCTGAACTTGGAAATAGTTAAGGCCGTGAACGATAAACGGATCTCCCTATGAGGTGGGCTTTCGCCTATCACCACACGCTCCAGGCTCGCATGGACATCACGTCCGATGAACTGCGCAAGCTCGGTGTCACCCATGGTGCGAGGAAAAAGGACAAGCCGAAGGGTCTCTAAGCGGAAGCTCAACTGCTGGCGAATTCGGTAAGACAATTCCACATCTGCTTCCTTGAACCGGTTACGAGCAGAATGGAAGAATGCTGAAGCGACTTCGGTAAGTGGATTGTCAGGCTTGGGCGATTGCGTAGCACGGAAAGCGGCTGATTCATGACTTGCGCCCTCACGCTGCGCGGCAATATTGGCTTGGAACTTGTTGGCATACATCAACAACTTCGGTATGGTTGCAATGGTAGCAAGAGCAATAATTTCCTTGCCATTGACCGTGAATGCAAGTAGCAAAGGCCGATCTTGTCCTCTGTCTGTGGAGGAAACGAGTGACCAATCATCGTGGATATCCACTTGCACGGGATCAGCCCTAAAGATACTTGATGATCAGATAAAAATAAGGCGGGACATAATGATAATTGCCTGTAAATCAGTAGCCGTTGGTGATCTGACTCGAGCTCAGCACTCAAAGGACCACTAGTCATGCTGAGTTCGAGCATCCAAGCTGTGCGTGAATCATCGGACAAGGCACCTTCGTTCCTGCGGATTGTCTGAAACACACAATCCGGTACATTTATGTGACCTGCGACGTTTCCCCTGGCAAGAATGGAGACATTTGCCACTGAGAGCGACACCTCAGTCGACATTTCAGATAAACGCATTCGCGTAACTGTACTCTGGAGATCCAGAGTCACACTGCTGATGGACTGTCCTAGATCTACCTCCAAGTGGATTTGGCGAATGCGAATCATGAGTGCAGTAGTGACCTCTTGTTTCACAACAGGAGTGGTGACTGAGGAGGAAGAGGCTGTCGGCGGGCGTGATCTGTCAGAGTTTGCATGCTCTGCGACAAACAAAGGAATACGATCGAGCCAAACCGCCTTGAAGCATAAAACATCTTGCAGGCGCGAGAAACGCACACCGCCAGAAATATCTGTATCTACTACCAGGGAAATCGTACTGTCGATATTGCCAGCACGGCCCTCGCCCTTGGCAAAAGCAAGGAAAAATGCGAGATTGCGAGCTGCGATATTGACGCAGTCATCGCTCAAAAACCCGTGCTTGAGGCCAATCGTGAGACCGCCGACAGTGCCCGTCAGTGTCACTTTGTGAGCACCCGGTGAGATGTTCATAAGGAAACCCCCACTTTCCCAGCGTAAAGCTGCTACTACGTTGACATCTGGTTGACAAGTTAATTCGAGTGTTGACTTGTCTATGCGTAGACTGAAGGTGATTTGCAAACTTGATGATGCTTCGGATAAATTTTCCAGGCGGCTCGAGGTCAGCAACGGGGAGGATTCGTCTTCTGTAGGAGACGGTGCAATGGATAGCGGATGTCCTCCGCTAGTCTTGCGCAAGCGCAACTGCACGTAATCGACGATCTCGGTCATGAAAGGCAGAAGACTCGGTCTCAAGGTGTTTTGGCTGGAATGAATGGTGCTTTTAAATATCAGGGCTGCAGGACCGACTCGTATACCTGAAGCACGGTATTCAACCAAAGCAGAGACTATAGGAAGTCTCAGTGTCTCCTGCTCTGGACGCAGCTGGCCGTCCGACGATTGGTGAGTACCCAGAGGCGAGACCTGTGTACTTTTTGCATCGCTATGAACGTGCACTTCTCCGCTCTGAAAAATCATATTTGCAAAGATACTCGACGTCGGAACATCTTGTTGTCCGCCTCGTGGTGAAACGTCGTCCCTCGCAAGGTCAGGATGAGATATAGTAGTACGAGGGAGGCTTGCAGCGATGCGGACCATTCGTTCTCTTCCTTGACGGTACACATCAATGAGCGAGAATATGTAATCGGGGATGTTTGAGTCCAAGTCTAGAATGAACCCGCTGACGTTTCCAAAAAACCAGATATGGCGACTGAGTAAAGAAGTATCGGATCGTATCCGCGCCGTCATGTAGGGGTACACCAATCGGTTTCGGCTTTTGTGCTTGTCTGCTGCAAAGTCTTCAGATGAAGATTGCCTGAAACTAAGCGCCATGATGAGGAATAAGCGTGATGAGCTTGCTGGAGTGCCACTAAGTCTCACCTGGGCACAAACAGGAAGGATAAGTCTTTAGTCGACATCTCGCCCGCTTCTCCTCTCTGTGCGCTAAACTTGATGCGTCGAACAGCAAACAGAAAAGCCCTGACAGAGGGACCGTCGCGGGAACTTGTCCGAGGAAGCTCCAGCGTTTGTTCAAGACTGAGGGGGAAGGCCACTCCAATCTTCTGGATGACTACATCTATGGTATGCTCGCTAAACCAAGGGGGCTTTTGGTCACGAGTGGCCTCGCTCGTTCTCATATCGAACGTTTTCAAAATACTACGAGTCTTCTCCTTGAACGCTGCTAACTCCGCAGCTCGCTGATCTCTCCGAATAAGCAATTCAGCCTGGAAAACATTAAGCAATAAGATCAATGCCGAAGATGATGTCGTACTTGTTGATGGTCTAAGAAATCACCAATCTCTCCTATAGAACTGGGTTGCATCACGGCATGGATCTTTGGGACCCGAAATTCCAATCTGTGGACATCTCCCCTAGCGCGAAGATCCACGATAAGAAACGCAGATCGATGGTTTCGATTAAAGGTGGTTTCTTGTGACACGATGCCCGCTCTAGGCGCAAGCGACAAAGCCAGGTCACGAAGCCCGATCCGCCATGCAATACCCGATTCGCTGCTGGATATATCTCCACCAACATCTTCGCATTCTAGATAGGAGGTGGAAGAGCGACCTTCAAGACCAAGTCTAAATCCCTTCACGTCGACATGTCCACTAAACGATAGAGAGGATCGTGATGCATTTGACGTCGATCCAGACTGACTATAGCTTCGTTGGCGAGTTTGGTGTATCAAATCCATCAAATCAGCAAAATCTTGACCGAACTTCTGTTGGACGACGAGAAGCGTATCCCAATGTGAAGGCTTGATTAAAACATCAAAGAAGTCCACAGAAGCAAGAATTTCGACAAAAGCAAGGCCTTGGCGTCCTGTCAATGAGAGTGAAGGGAGCTTGACCTTGATGTGCGGCGTATCCATATGATCATCATTGGACTGTTGTTTGTATGAAACGCCCAACGTTTGCGAGCCAAATTGGATGCCAAAGGACGTAGACGGCTCGGGTCCTGGTCCGCTTGGCGAGGATAGAAATATAGTTAGATCATGGATGTTCCATGATAACCACGTCCCTCGCATGACCTGAAGAAACACGCCAAGTTCTGATACACGTCCCGTAGCATGGACCACTAGGGCGTTCCTCTTGGCAGCGCGAGGGCGAGTCGGTGCTGTCGGTGCATTATCTCCCGCTCCTTCCTTCAACTCTGCCAGAAAGGCTCGTGTGGCAGCTTCAATGCCTGGAAAGAAGTCCGCTTGCCACTCTTCCATGAAACGGTAAAGACGAAGGGCACTGCGAGGTACGGAAATAGCAGTACTCCATAAGAGGAATGTGAGACGGATAGTACTCGTAGATGATTCCTGGCGCCAAAGCAAGTTGAGCTCGCCAGAGGAAAAGGTCAAGGAAGCAAGAACATCCTGGTCCCGGGCCCAAATTCCTGGGGCAATGCCGGTAGCCCTCGCGCGTATGAAAGCGTTGCTGAAACTAGCAGTGTAGCTGACAGAGTAAACGTCGTTGTGTGTCAACGGATCGACTCGTTTGAGTGATGTGAAAAAGATGTCCGTATTCGTGGCCCCGATCTCGAATGCAAGTTTTTCAGCCGCAGCACGGATGTTAACACGGCGAAGGGCGACGGTGAAAATGAGGTTAGACGGCCCAGAGTTCGAAAGCGCTTGGCTGGAGACAGGCTTCCATTTACCTGATATCCTCCGTAGGCGAAGTACAGATTGTGCGAAGACCATGAGGTGAGGGGAGACAGTGACATTAACGTCGCTGATAGCAAAAGTGCATGTAGTCTGCGGAATAGTAATGGTATCATGGTTTGCTAGGGAATGGTTCTGTGAGTGTAATTGAACTCCTTCCAAAGGGACCAGCTTTGAAGAGCGAAGCCGTACAGCACAAGAGCTGATGTCCAGCCGACTGGTGGATGCTGGCAATTCATCTGCGATGATAATGCTAACAAGGTCGGCAGTAAAGTTGACGGAGCCAATGACAAGTCGCGCACTATTCATGGACTTGGGAGAGGTATGGGGATCGACCATTTCCAACGGATTAGGTATGCCTTCCTTGGAGGAGTCCAGGTCCAGCATGAGCTCTACGAGACATGAGTCCACCAAAGCCTTCACGTCATGTGCTGCAATGGATTGGCCCGTGCTATTTGTGCCAATGTCTCCTTGGAGGCGGGCGAACTGGAGTGCAGTTCGTAGATGGAATAGAAACTTATAGGTAGCATGTGTCCGGAGAGCTTGGGGGTAACCCCGTTGGACGAGGAAAGAAGGTTGAATGGTCGAAAGTGGATCGACGGCTGCCCTATTCTGCGTGAGACTCAGAGTATAGTAGACAATCTCAGCAAAATGGGTAGTTGAGTCAAAGTGCACAGAGGGGTCGAGCAAGAGGTCTCGCAAATCCTGTTCCAATGCCTGAAACGTAGCAACAGCGTACTCGAGGCTAACGGGTTGAAGTTCCAATGCAAAGCGGCCAACAGAGATGCTAGCATGACTCTGCGTAGCATCCAGTCGGAGGCGACAAAGTGATAATATTGGGCTAATTCCAGGCAAAAATTTGGAACCCATGGCAACTCCCGAGTTATCCATTACTCTTACAGACGTTTCGGATATTTCTAGGTGACAAGCCAATTTCTGAGCCCCTTGGGACATGGAGAGGTGGCATCCGGAAGCCAAGCAGTTGATTGTAACCATGGAGTCTCTTGGAGTTGATGCTTCCTTGAAGGAGGAACTTGGGTAGGATATGTGTTCCAGTACCTGAAGACGGACGGACCCTATGGTAATATCGAAGGCGGTCGAGAGGTGGGAACCTGGCGAGTCACTGAGCTTTGCCATGTGGTTCGCCATCACTGAGTCCAATGTCAATTCTGGACTGAGCCGCTGTGCGAAACTTTTTAAGGTGACGCGACACATTTGTAAGATAATACGAACTCGAGATTGTAGGTCTTCAATTATATCTCTGACTCCCATGAGAGCTAAGGGGGTTAATCGAACCATGATATCCCTTTTGCACTGTATGCGGAAAGTTGTAGAGTGCGCAGAGCTCGTTCTTTCATCGGCTTGTGCTATCGGACGTATTCTGGATGAATGCTTGTCCTTTGGAGCTGTAATCTTCGGTTCCTAGTTTCTAATTGAGGGATTTTCGGAAAGCACGGGTTTGCCTATTTTACCTTGGTTATAATGAAAGGCGAGTCCCCCCAGCTGTTGATGTCGTCCAGGTTAATACTCTGGTACCACCTAGTGACACGACGGTAGCGCTTCATCAGCGAGTGCCTTTGAGTCGCAGCTGTCTAAACTCAACAGTGGTACAAGCCTGCATTTAGAAACCACTCACATCTAGTTGAGGACCAGCCGCTTATTGAAGATTCGGTATCCGTTAGGTCTTCGTCATCTGACTCCTCCCCTGACACAGAGATGTCGTCGTCGACGGCGGCCGGTGGCGCAAGCCGACCCCTCCTGCAAAAACTATCAATCTAGTGGTGTGAACTAGAAGACGGACAACATACGCCAGACGTGCATCACGATCTGCTTCGGATATATTCTCCTCTCCGTCGGATTCTGATAGATACGAAAGTCGAGGCCGCCATGCAGCCGTGCTCTTAGAATGTGCAAGGCTCGTGGGCGGTGTTGGAGGGTGTGGTTTTTCTTTGCAGAAATATGGGAGGCGTGGAGGAGGAAGATAGAGTCCATTGCGATGGTGACTCAAACGCGTGCGCTGCGGTGACTGTCTATTATGAAGAAGAGAAGCTTTTCGTGCCCTCTCTACTTCATCAAGCAGATGTTGTGCTCGATGGGTCAACTCATCTTGTCCCTTCATGAAATCCATTTGTGATGGACTGCGGATCTTTGGAAATTTGTATATATCCAGGTTGATATCTGTAGACAGGTTGGCCGTCTCACACCAGGTTGTCTTCGAATCCCTTGATGACAGCAGGATCTTCAATGATGCAAGGGGGAGTCTGACGCTCGTGAGCTTGCCGCAAAATTGGCCTTCCAGATCGTTGGTATGTACACTGAATCCCGAGGGAATTGTTAGGTTTACAGCTGTTGCACCAGCAGACCAAGTGGCGTCGACACGTCTAACTGAGAATCTGATGAAAGTGACTGAATAATTGGGTCAGCAAATGCTCTCGTGGAAGGGCAGTTCCTTTACCATCTGGATCTACAGGTACTCCGAACTCAGTCGCGGGAGCGTTGGAAAGGTCTGTGTAATTAAGACGGACGGCATTCATAGATGCCAACATGATTCGAGCATCATGAGATGTCAATAGGGCCTTCACTGGTCCAACTGCAATTTCCCAAACACATACATATGTGCGAGTACGTGGCTGTGGGCCAAATAATCTGTTAGCAGTGATATTTAGACCTTTGAATCGGATGAGTTATGACTATCAAAACCAAAGCGGAATCAACAGTACCATCGATTAAGAATGAGTCTTCATAACATTGATGTCCCTGGGCAAAGAAAGCATGTTCCGAACAAGCTTTAAGGACAGAACCTTTGATTGCATTCAGATTCAGTGACATATCTGTTGCACGATTAAATAGTTACGATTCATCGTCTGACGATGACTTACCCATGAAATAGTCATGTAGTCGTAAGTCCAGTTGAAGCATTGAACACGCCATGACCGTGGATGAGCCAATATCATCGCATGCTCTGTCACTTGCAACGCGTACTTCATAGCCAGGTAAACCCGCAGGTAAAAGCATTATTCCAGACTGCAATTGTATCGATACCTGAACCTGTAGGGAGTTTGACTATATCTCGTCCGTTAAATAATTCCAAGACACACAGCCGGTTCACTGACTTTGCCTGACCGATGCTTCATCTCCAGTGGATCTCCAATCAAATTAAACCTGGTCCGTTTTTCGAGGTACTCCACAAGCGTAGAAAAGTGGGTGAAAGATCCGAGATAATTGTCCCGGAGTACCATCAAGTACCTGACAGACCATCCGAGGGCCTTGTATGCAACTTTACTAGTCTTAGTGGCGATGAGCGAGGGGCGCGATCAGAAAATGCCAGACATACCTCGATAGTGAGTTTTAACTGATCAATGTTGTCAGCTTGGACATCGGCCCAGAAGTAATACGAGGACGTGATGCGGAACGTTGCTGCGTGGATTATACGATATTCTTTCCCTGAATTGTAGAGGTACTGCGTATTCCACCGCGGCAAGGAGAGGGAAACGTTTACATCCGGAACATCGACAACAAATGGGATAGACGTCGCCTCGGGTCGATATTTATTTGACGGGAAGGTAACTTGAATGTTGAAACGTGGTGCACGGATCGTCACCAACGCTTAATCTTTTATGAATAATGATACTTCCAACCATATAGCAGAATGCACGTACTGTTCTCCCCCTTGACCAGAGGCTTATCGATGATGTTCTGGTCGTTGGCATACAAATTGAGCTCAAAGTGGTGCAGATCAAGCTCGAGTACATAAATAGTCGGCACAAAAAGATTCCATTCAGTAGGCGGCCCAAAGGTCCAGTCCCGCGTCAAATCAGTGAACATATTGATGTGGTCTCGTAAGAGATATATAACCGGTTGACGAAGAGAGATAGAGAATGTCCAACGACGCTCGGCGTTCCATACAAGAGGTGATGGGAATGACGCATGAACCTGAGTGGTTTTTAGCATAATTTCCATGAGATAGTAGGATATGTACGAACGCGACACGACTCAGCCGCGATGAGCTTGATATCGTTGAGACTCGACGTTACAGAAACTGTATCGAGATGAACCTCCAAACGAGGTTCATATCCATCGGGTCCTGTAACCATAGGCAGAAGGTAGCTAATTGAGGAACTGTCACCTGCAGTGCAATGAAGAGCTGCGTGGTCGCGCTTCCTAGGACGCGGATAGTCGCTAACACCATCCCATTGCCAGTTCTAAGAGAGGATGAATAAAGAGATACGGGCCTCTTGCCATTATTTACCTTTGAAGGCTCTCGGAAAGGAACATACAGAACTGTCTTATCGCGAAGTTCGATAAACACTTTCATTGCAGTCCAAGTACGTTTATCTCCAGGCTTAAGGTGTTTTGACACCTCCAAGTCGTGATATGTTGATGGGAAAAATGTCTGTTGCAGATGAACTCTGGAAATAGAATTCGAATCATGAAGGCACTTCCTAAATAAAAAAATGCCCGTTACCGTTGACGATCAGCCCATGGTCCATAGCGGATAGTGCCCTTTCTTATTACCAGGTCTACACCCCACTCAGGAGGTAGGTCACCATTCCCGATGTCATAGGATTCCAATCCCATACCCCTTGGACCATCCTGTGCAACAGGCACGTCGCCGACGACATCTGTGTAATATGATAGTTCCAGAACGGGGGCTTCGATAATCCGCCGTTCGATAGCATACTCTAAAGCAGTGAAGTCAGCGCCAACGGGTGTTTCCTCGTCAATGCTCTTGGCCGATTTTCCGCTTGGCATGGGTCCAAAACTCTTCTCAGCTGCATGGTGGTCGTGGACGGACGGGCCATGGCCAGACGTATATAACTTCAGTCCTTTCCAAACCCTGGAGAATGCCCGGAATGGAAGATAACCTAAAGGAACTAGTTCTAGGAACCGACTTGAATGCGGCACAGCGATGACATCAATCGAAGCCATTAAACGCAGACACAACGAACCTCGATGATTCTGCATTCTCGCGAATGCGATGTCCTATTGTGGGCATGCTACCCTGGTAGCTGTGGTTCTCAACGAGTTGCACAAGCACTTTCTGAAATTTCAGATTCAGAAGTTGTTTATAGAGGTCGCACTTCGACCTCGCCTGTCCAACGTGTCAGTATTAATATGCATGTCAAATATGAACAAGCCGACTTGGACAATCCCAAACGTGCCTTCCGCTCTATGACACTCTGCGACAAACAGGCTGGGTGTTGAAGAATTGCCGCAAGTTATGGCAACCTTGGACAGCTCAAGCGCAATGGGCAAAATGTCATTCGGATCGAGGTAGGGCGTCTGACGTTTAATCCACGCCAGTGCAGCATGAATAACAGGAAGAGCTTTGATATTTGCCAGTGCAGGAGGGGGGTAGAAACCCGGCCCTATGATCAAACAAGTAGGTTAGATAAACAACAAGTAGATAGAATAACATACCTTCAGTTCCTGAACTACGAGAAAACATTCTGCGAGGTTCCGAAACCTCCGGGCTTGGAAATGTCTTGGCCTGCATTTGAGAGATGATATGATCATATGCTGCAGTCTTGTTGTACAAGAGCCACTCAAATCCCTGAACAGAGACTTTGATCCGGCAGGAAGGGAATGGCGACGTATGGTTGACTATCAGGGCACGCACTTGTTATTCAATGCATAAAGACCAAATGAACGTGACTCTTACATTCTTCTCCACCAACATGAGCATGATTCAGATCATCCTCAGTAGCTGGGACGCGCAACCAATATCTCCAAGATATTTGAGCTGTCACAATTCTGACGGTCATATTGCTGGAATGATATTTGACATCTTTGAGAAGTATGCGTCCTGCAAGGATTGAGAGGTGTATGGATCCTGGGATATAACTTGAGTGGTGCCAATGAGTCGAGTATAATGTAAAACGGACCAATGTGCACCCATATGCTGGAGCCACCTTGTCGCCAGTACTTGACTCGTAGGAGAAGACTAATAAATCCAGAAATAATGCGGTTCCAGTAGAAAGTATAGAAGACTGCGACTATGAGCACGCAGATGCAAGAAACCAGGAGGTAAATTTTGAGCATGTTGCAATGACTCTCACAGATTTAGGTTCGACAATGGTAGGACTTTGAGGGACTATCATATACCGCGCCTTGAGCGTCGGATAACTTGAAGCCCTTGGTGCTCTGTAGTGGTGGTGTGTGGGTTAAAGCTGCATCATGTATTCGGTTTTGCCAAATGATCAGTGGAAGTTCCGAATTCGCCGCTTGTTCGCCGTTTTAAAGCATAATTTGCGGTATTCAAGTTTAAAGCCGTCTCCGATTACATAATCAGCAATTCGAATTCCCGAACGTGTTCTGCTCCTCCAAGTCATGCAGACAGCGAAGACAAGCAAGACACCTCTCAGGCAGTTAGCACTGCATTCAACTACCACATGTTCATCGCACGCAACGGTATATGGAAAATGCATACTTGCTGCCTATACAGATATTCGCAAAGATTCTTGCAAACAGGAATTTGAAAAGTTCGGGCAGTGTTTGCGCGAAGCTGTATGTCTTCTTCGTGGTGATGAAGGAAGTACCCTCTGACCCTGTTGATTTCTCAAGATGAAACGCAAATGGTGATGCCTAGTTAAATACATGCGAAGATGAAGTGTCCGGAAGATGACATAGATTGGGGTCCTTTTGAAAAGCCATGCCAATTAAAATACATATACAGCTAAACTAACTGACATCCTCGGTTCCCATACTCCCTGGTAACCTCTGTTCAGTCTCAATTTGTTCCTGTCCGTTTGAAGCCGTGGAACCATGTTCGGGCTGTGATAGACGTCCTCTTGTCCTCATGAATGCTTGAAAACGGAGGGGTATCGCGGGGATGTTGGTGGTATTAGGGAGTGGAAGTGCCTCAATTGGCTGCTCTACTACCTCTGGAGCCGGCTGTCGTATGCGATTTATCAGGGGCGCGAGGCGCAGGTCTACTATGTATGTTCGTTCACTACGCGAAGGTTTCGGCTGTTCATCTTCGATCGAGTATGAGAGTGGCGGTGTGGGGATGAGAGGGTGTCGAAGGAGAACCTCGGAGGTGATAGAGGATGATTGCTGTAGCGATGTCTCGTACGCGAGCGTTTCCAGCAGCAATAGGAAAACCAAGATGAGGATGTCGAGCAGAAGGAGGTGCATTTTAGAAGGTTCATACTCTATGAGGTCATTGTTATCGTTTTCATGAAAGCTAGTATGACAATAAACGCACCCATTCCGACAAAATCCAGCACAACCGTACGCCCCTCAACCGTGCCCTCTCGTGCATGTAACCAGAAGCTTGGGAAATTAAGGAAGAAAGTGAGCAGGAACCACGATCGCAGAGAGACTTTGGGGTCGATATCTCTCGGCTTGTAGCACAGAATTTGACAACACATGGCTCTAGTAACCAGTGGTACGAGTGAGGGCGCGAGGAAGAAGGAGACGGCATGCAAGTGGAACAATAGGTCATGCAACTGACCCAGTGTGAGTTTCATGTACAACGTTCAGAAAGACAGGAAACGTACGGAGTCAATGATGTGCTGGCGTTGGGCGTCATGACGCTTGTGCATGTCATCTAGTATGTGTATGTCTCGCCGTGTAGATATAGTCGTTATGTTCGTCCTTGCCAAGTATTGTCTTTGCTGTTAAGTCTGGGGGTGCTCCGAGTCGATGTTTGGACCTGTTGACTCACTTGTCGGACCAACAAGTACTAGCTAGATCGCTGTCCATTATAGATAAGTAAATAAATATGCCTTGACCTAAGGAGTCCATCGAAATGTAACAGGGTAAAACTACAGTGTGTCGTAGCGATAAAAACATTAATAATAAAAGTTCAAGTAGATCGAGGAATTATTCCATCGAGTCCATGCTATCTCCCAGACTGACGATATGGTGGTGGCAACTCTGGGACTAGAGGGAATCTTGGCCACATAAATGAAGCATGTTCCATTAATGCTGCATGTGCACTTGTGGAAACAGAATACGTTGATCGTCGATCAACGTCACCATTTGGATGTGTTGATGAATCACAGCTCTCGTACGAGAAGCTCGACGGGGGGTCAGAGGTTGTCGTAGTACGTGGCGCTCGATCCGATATTTGTGGTGATATACGTGTCACTGAAATTTCAGTGACTACACCACTCGAGGGTCGAGGGGGGAGTGCACGGAAGCTTCGTGAAGGTGAAGAAGTACTAGATGAAGGGGATGCGCTTGAGTGAGATGGCAGTTGACGATGGGCAGGAGTGCTTGACGACTGTGATGGCTGTTGATTATGGGAAAGCATATCGGGGTGATGTGTTGGGACAGGCTCGTAGCTTGTAGGTGGATGCGTTATGTCGAGAATGTCGTCACCATAATCATACGGACCTCCAAGCGACGAAAAAGTGGTGGCAGAACCGTCTCGAGGATGAAGCAATTCTACGTCATCAGACACGCTGCCTGGATCGCGAGGACGACTACGAGGGATTCTGGCAACTGCATGGTATAATCCCAATCTGCGACTGTGCTCGACCTTCTTCTGCTTTGTGAGTGTGTTTAGATATCTAGTAGCAATGAGAGCACCGTCTAAAATGACGATAGACGCCCATCAGTATCGAGTGGAGGGCCACGAATTCGACGCACATAATTCAAGAAGCAACACAGATGATACCACAGCGATGAAAACGTATGTTGAGACATTCATGAGGTTCCGACAGTTGGATTCAGATGGATTGTTGGCGAACACAACATAGCATTCGCTAACTATCTGTTGTCGGTTGCTCTGGCGGATGGTGACGAGGAAATAGATGCCAACGATGAGATTGATAAGAAGATGGATGTAGACAAAGTATGCATAGATCCCGACAAATCGTTGCTTGCGTGCAACTGCGCCAATGAACCTGTTCAGGCCACCAGTAATAAGAATCGGTCCAGAATATGATATATGTATGACACACCCAATGATGGAAACAGCAAGCAATATAGTTTCTACAATACCCACAGCCCAAAAGGAATATTTCTCCTTGCCAGTCAGCGAAGAATCTAGAATAACATTGTCAGTGTTACACCATGATAATGTGACAGACTTGAGTACACGCACGAGACAGTTCAAACCACACCAAAACAGATAGCAAACCCGAAAATAGGAAGGACAGACAAGTCAACAGCACGAATCCAAATCGCACCGGTATGCAGAAACAAAAATATGGGGAATATAAGAGGTAGTTTTTGAGGCTGAAGGCCATGGCGCTAACAAAGCCTGACAAGATCTGAGAAGGCACATGGCACATTATAAGTAGATATGTGGGGAAGAGTCACGGTACTGACCTTGAAGTGTCAGTAGTCGTGGCGGGACCTAATTCATTAGCGAACTCGTAGAGGGTTCGGAGTCGGTAGCTGGTAAGAATAATTTATTTAAGTTCGTGATCGCTATGGTGACATTCAAGCAAAAAAAAAACTCACCTAGCTTGATCTTGATACGGGAAATCAGGTTAGCAGTGCTGATGGCACATGCACATGCTAGGCACTGCCAAATAGTCATATGCATATGCCTCTTCATACATACTCTTTATGGTTGGCATGGTGTTTGGCCTTGCTTTGTTCACTTGCCCTCCTTGTAAGCTAAGGTTTCGAATCTACAGTGATTTTATCTCTTTCATTCTTCTTTCAAACGAGTATCCGAGCTCTATCGAGCGCGGTCGGCACTGAGCTCACCATGAACGGACAAGTTGCGGGAACTTCAATGGACGTGGATGGAGAAGAATATCACCGAAATCAAGTATCCATTCAACGTTCATCGAGTCCTGTCCAACGCGCTTCCTCCGTGCCGCATCGTCTGCCGCATTTCACGGTCGGTTATGTCTATTCTCAGGACATGATGCTCCATTCATCGGCAACTGGGGAGCATCCGGAGCAGCCAGAACGAATATCAAGAATTCGAACGGCAATTCGCGACGCGAATTTATTGCAGAAAATGAAACAAATCCCGATTCGACCTGTGAAGCGAGATGAGGCCCTTCTTGTCCATTCTCAAGAACATTGGCACAAGGTCCTTGCAATTCAATGTGAGTGGCGGCCCGTAAATCATATCCGCATTAGTGTTTCAAGCATAAGATACATTGCTTACTTCGAGAATTCACCTGCTTCAGCAATGACACCGTCCGAGATTTTTGAATCAGAAGCTTATTATGAGTCCCTATCTCTGTACGTTACGAGCGGTACTACCCGAGCTGCGCGCTTGAGTTGTGGAGGCGTGATTGAGGCCTGTCTCGCTGTGGCTCGTGGCGAGCTGAAGAAGACCTTTGCAATAGTACGACCTCCCGGGCACCATGCTGAGCCTGAGGAGCACATGGGTTTTTGTTTTTTCAACAATGTCGCTGTCGCTGCAAAGGTCACACAGTTTCTGACTCCAGTCAGAAAGATTTTGATACTCGACTGGTAGGTCTTCACAACCTTTCTTTTATTCATATTCTCACTTCTTATGAAGGGATGTACATCATGGTATGTCAATCACTGTATCAATGTCATCATATAAATGCCTGTGTAGGTAATGGAACACAGCGTGCTTTCAACGACGACCCCTCCGTTCTGTACATCTCATTGCATCGCTATGAGCGAGGGCAATTTTACCCGTGTGGACCATTTGGCAGCCTGGAATCGTGTGGTGAAGGGGCTGGTCTTGGCTAGTAAGTGAACACCCCATTCAGCATTCACAGAGATTGATGAATGCAGCTCTGTCAATATACCTTGGCCAAAGAAGGGCATGGCAGATGCGGATTATATCCACGCCTTCCAACAAATTGTGATGCCAATAGGAATGGAATTTGCTCCAGACCTAGTGATTAGTATGCTCCCTATTTTCCACGCCACTCATGGGCTGATGTTATGAAGTCTCTGCTGGCTTTGACGCTGCTGTTGGAGATGATCTTGGCGAATGTTTTGTTTCTCCAGCGGGATACGCACACATGACACACATGTTATCGGGACTCGCTAGTGGAAATTTAGTTGTTGCACTAGAGGTAAGTTTGCTGATGACGTCGCTTAATCCGTGACATTCTGAGTTTCCGATTGCAATTTCCACAGGGTGGCTATAATCTTGATTCGATATCTAACTCTTCTCTCGCAGTTGCTCGCGTACTTCTCGGCGAGGCTCCTCCTGAGCTCCCCCCTATGGTTGCGTCTGAAGCAGGGACAGAAACGGTTTGGCAGGTCGCTATGGAGCAGAGCAAATACTGGAAGAGCGTGAACCCCAAGGCCTGTGAACCACGCGAAGGTTTGTCTCCACATCTATTGGGAAACAGTCGAGTGCTCATACAAACTTACAGAGGTCGATGAAATATCATTCTCAATACCAGGTAAGAATTTCCTTCCATGGCGTGTAACTTCGCGTTTCATGAATTCCTTGCAGAAATCCTCAAGGGCCACAGACAACACTTTCTCTACACGCAATACCAAATGCTCCAGGTTCCATTAATGACCAAGATGTTTGAAGAGCGTTTCGGCTCTCAGGTTATGTGCACGTGCGTAGTCTGATTTGTTATTACTCTGTTAGGCTGAGCGAAATGTAGGAGTGACTTTTTAGAAAATCCTACAATTATTGTATTTGTCCATGAATTGTGAACGTTTTCCGAGTGGTCTCGTTCATTACTGACTCTATTACAGCGGAAATCTGCGCATAGAACTAGACGGAAAACCTACGTGCGACGTGCAGATGGAGAACTCTTACCTAGTCAGTTGACCATTATTGATGGCACATTTATCCAACTCATGCTAATATGTCCCAGATCGACTTTTCGAAAGAACTCATTTCATGGGTTACAAAGGAAAAATATGCTCTCCTCGATGTCAATGTCTTCCCGAGACCATTTGCCTCGCCTCTGCCGGTACGTTTGCTAGTAATAATGTTGTGGTATTGACCATATAGCCTATCAGCGCGGCCACAAACACGTGGAGTCGTGGTCAAGGGACGTTCTTACGTACCTATGGGATAACTATATACAGTTAGCCATCTCCACGAATTTTCTAGCTCTAAAGGCTAATTTTTTTTCAGGCTTTCGGGAGCGAAAAACATCATCTTCATTGGACATGGCCCCGGTTGCCATGCACTTGTGGAGCTTATGGAGAGCCGTCGTATGCATCTCGCACTTTAAGCATAATTTGAAGACAGCTCACTTCTCCTACAGCGGTTGGCATGATTCGCTATGTCAATACGGTGATACAGGTTGTGGGCAACATGAACATCCCGTTGATACCCAAGGACGCAGATGAGCTCCGAGCATGGTATTCCAAGGTTTGCGTCGTGTTTCGTTGCAGCTGGCATATCTCATATGCCACAAAGAACTCGCTCGTAATTGTCCATCCAGAGCACCCAGCATGTGCTCCCGAAGCGAGGATTCTCAAGAGACACGGCAGAGTCCTTCAGATCGGTTCGTGTCTCTTAGAAGCGACTATAGTTATGTCTGATTTGATCGCTATAGAGGAGAGCAAACCCATCAAGCTCATTATGAAAGGGCTCCCTTTGATCCAGGACCATATCAGACAGTCCCTCATAGGAAAGCCGCAATAAGCACATTCCATAAGTATCAAAGCCTCATGACGCTGCGCTTCGTGGTGTCCTCCTTACACTGTATTGCTATGTCCTGCTGCTATCCTATCTCTATCTAGATTAGGTCGATGATGCCTCTACGAGCTGAGATGATGCCGATGACTTTCGCTTCGGAGTCGAGGACTGTGCCGCCACGAGTTACAACCATATCGCCGAGCCCTCCAGAGGGCTTGACTCCCAATAACTTCTCAAGATTGACTGAAGCAAGTGCAAGAGCTTGTTCCTTTGAGATCCTGTCAAAGCTTTCAAGAGCAGCCTGATAGCCATACGATGAGCCAGAGACTTGATGAAAGAGGATCTACACACCCATGCTACGTCAAAGCGCGTGTTACGAGCACTCCACTGCTCCACGATACCGATACCAACAGTAACACCATAAGTTAGGAGGGTGGTAATAGCACTCTCATTGGTCAACGGCGGTCCAGGTATTCTGGTAGATAATGAGTTTGTTTGGCATAATTCAATGTACGTCACTGACATCCTCTTTGACTCCCAGACATCAGGGAAGGGACGGGATGGTGTGAGGATGACACCAACGCCCGCCTCACCTAGTTCCTTGGCAAGAAGATGGGCCTCAGCACCACCCGAGATAGTGAGCTGAATATCAGTCCCGGTGCGCGTGCGGATATCTTTCTTCAGCTCAATAAGCGAGGCGATGATATCCGCGTTTTGGACTTGCACAACCAGGGGGATAGCGCCCTATGAGATATACATCAAGATACATTACATGAATCATATAGCAAGACAGATGGAAACATACCTTTGCAACGTCAGCAAGCGTGGTACTGCTCTTATCACCCAGCAGCATATTCCTTAGCGCTGCGATTTGCGTACTGACACTTGGACCTCGGTTTGAGTGTCCAATTTGTACATGCAGTGCCGCGACATCTTGGATGACAGCTCCGTCCTCAAGTCTGTGCGCTGCGCCAGTGCTAAATGCCGTGCTCAGTCCCGCGATAAGCCCATCTGTGCTTGGAGCGGTAACACCTGCAGTGACACCTGCGCGGTAGGCGAGGCTTTAGCGTAAATATAAGTTAGAGCAGAAATAGCGATAATTTGAGAGATGGCTTACAGCGTGTCGCGCCCAGTAAACTGGAGACCATCTGAAGCCTTAATGAGCTCGCCTCCCGCAAGAATGCTTGGGATAGAGCCGGTGAGAGGGTCGAAAACAGTGCCGTCGTGAGTAGAGCTCTCGCCCTGAATCTCCTCCAAACCAAGTGGGGAGCCGTAGGAGATCAATCCAGGACTACATAAGGCGCGTTAAATTGGGAGAATAGGGCTAAGATCTGGTCATAACGCACGCAATTGACCCACCCTCAAGGTCGATCCATTCAGCATCTTGCGAGGCAAATTCGCTCGCACAAGCAGCTGCAGCACCCCAGCATTGCACCACACCCTTTCTGAGGGCTACCACACCCCGCTCTCCTACATCAGCCACACTCATCACACCACCCATTCCATCTGGCATATACATGCTACTGACATTCGCAAATACCACTAAATCTTTTGCCTTCCTGGGCATCAGGGGTGGGAGTCCTTCATACTTGATGGCCGCGGCAGCCTCGAGATCGAAGTTTGGTGTGCGTGGGACCTGTTGGAACGACACGGGTTTGGAAGCGACTGCGGGCTCCGAAAGTTGGGGGATGCCGTCAATCCAGACTTGTTGCGGCGTTGCACCTAGCGCGAGAGGGTGGCTATCCCAAAGGACAAGATCTGTAGTCAGAATTAGTCATGATTCGCGGCAGAGATACAACAAGTAGACTGACCAGCGTCATATCCTGGTATCGGAGATATGTCAGCGTCTGTTTAATGGTGAAGAGATAGCAGCAAACCTTCACGCACGAACCCAATCCGATGGTCCTGCCCCATGATGCGCGCGGGCGTCGATGTCACAGATGCAAGAGCAAGATTCGCCGGAAGGCCATACAAGTACGCTTGCTGCGCCTCATATAACAAGAAGCGAGAGTTGAGGACAGGATGATCACTCTGCGGGACATATCAAATCAATATAGGAGTCAGAGGAGGGAAGACAAATGTGCAGACCTTCATTACGACGTCAATCCCGTTCTCGGCCAGAATACGCGGGGCGAATTCCGACCCACGGTATGCCTCACGCTTATACCGAGCATTCGTAGCGAACAAGGCTGCCGCAGGGATCTGGCCTGTCAAACACATCAACACAACGAGATATCAGCAAAGCGAGATCACTGTACCATACGCCTGCTTGAGAGTTCCGGGGACGAGGTATGTCTCGTGAGCATGGTGGAACGCAGCGATAGGAAATTGGAATTCGTTGGTAAGCTACAGTCCAAACCTCATCAGCGCCCATCCACCACCACCACCACCAGTTTAACGTTACGCACGCGGATAAAGTCATCCAGATCAACTGTCTCATAGCAATGCGTGTGAATCTCATGTCAAGGAGAGACAATTAGAATACCCTCTTACACGACAGGAAAGACTGAAACATACCTTGACACGCCCACGCAATACATCTACAAGCGCTTCCCACTGTAGGTTGTCCGGGAACTCACCGAGGTCTTCCCATTCACCTGCTAGCGCACGAGTGCAATACGCATCCTGCTGTTCTTTAATCTGCCGAGCAGTGTCATATCTGTGTGTATGGGTGTTATCGTGGGAAGAAAAACCAAGGAGAGAGGCTGTAGAACGCACGCCTGTCGGAAAGCCCAGAAAGTGTCCATACGCGTGTTACCGTATACACGACCTCAAATTTGTGTTTGATAAGGACATGTGAGATAAGGAAGAATGAAAGCTTACTGGGATTCTCGCCGCACGCGTGTCTGTGATTAAAATGAGTGAGTGCACATGCTTCAAGAAAGAAAATAGAGACGCACTTCATTTGTCTCCATCGTGGAGGCAAGGTCGGATCAACATGCGTGCCATTAAGAGCATATGGTGGTTCCAAGAGCATAGATGAGGGAGAACGTTCTGCAGTGGGACGAAGTTTGATAACGAAGGCCTGGCCACCTGTAGGATGTATTAATAGCGTTGTGCAGAGCAATCAAAGTGACTGCACCAATGGCATTAGCAGAGCCAGGGAGAACATTTGCAGTAGTTACGCCACCGGATATGCTGAGCCTGTAGGCATCGTCGTGGGTATTGAGCCCATCGAGGCTGCGGAGCCAGGGTAAGACAGGACCTGCGAAAAAGATGGGTCTTTATACATTATTGAAACATGAGACGATGTCATACCCTTGAATGAATTGGTATCAGCTGCGCCATGTAGAGCTGGGACACTGTCGACGCCTAGGTGGGAATGAAGGTCGACTATCCTGAGTGTATGGTTAGTAAGAAATCTTTGATCATGTGCGCGCGTACCCAGGCGTGACCCAACTTCCACCTGCGTCCAACGTAATCAAATCCCTAAACTTATTGAACATACCTGGGCTTGCATGCCCAATAAATTTGATGATACCCTTGTCGAGAAAAATATCCCCCTGCGTGATCTCCTGATCGCCAGTCCAAATGGACGCGTTTCTAATCAGAGTCGCATGAGTTCCTTCGACAAAACGATCTGACTCGGTGCGTTGACGAAAGTCGGAAGGTGGGCCAGGCTTTGCGTGTAGCATGTGGCATTTCTGCAGTATCTGCTCAGCATGCAGGGGAAGCTGAACGGATGGCTTTCCCAGCAACGCAAGCTGGGACAGAGATAAAACTAAGCTTGCTACAGATATGAAACATAACGTGAGTGCTATTGGTGCCATTCTGTGCTTCAGCCTCCATCTTGGCAGCTGCGGGAGGTCGACTGCCGGGGACGACTCGGAGTAGGTAGGTAGCTTGTCCATTTCGAACAAGGAGATGAACAAAAGCCACGTCACTACCGACAGACGCTTGTTCTTATATTTATATGTTTGCACAATGCAGTAGATGATAGCGAAATAAGATTAACTCGGAAATCCGAACGGGTCAGTCACGGATGAGATGCACGCGGTTCCGTGTCACGGGTCCATCATGATCCTAGTCCTTTTTCATCAAGTTGCCGAACATTGATTCAGTCGCTCGACTCAAGTTCGACGGTAACTTATGACGAGCGTGTCAGCAGGGGGATCTGCTGCTCAAAAAGCTAAACCTCCCGTAGTACAGCCTGGCACAGGCAACAATATCATCATAAATCCCAACCAGGTCAGCGCCTTTTTCGATTCTTTTGACTCAATTTGATGTAAAAAACCTCAGCGCTTGAACCCTGTTCTTGAATGCATTCGCAATGTCGGCAAAGAATTCGGTGATATCGTTCCCGACTTCCAAGTGGGGCGTACTTCTGGTGTGCTCTTCCTCAGGTGCGCTGTCTCGCGTTGTTTATTACTGAACTGTACCCTTCATATTGGAATAAAGTCTGAAATATCACCGCCTGCACCCAGAGTACATTCATACTCGCATAGAGAAACTTGGGCATGCATATAATCTCAGAATTTTGCTTATCATGTGCGATGTTGTAAGTAGCTCTTGAACTTCCACCCAGAACTCTCTAATTTCCTTCACCTGCAGAGCGAGCATCAGGAGCCAATCCGGGAGCTTACCAAGGTCTGCCCCCTCCCATGACCATCAATTCTCAGTTTCACGACCATCCATGTAGGTCTGTCTCATCAATAACATCACCATCATCGTCGCATGGAGGTATTCGTCCGCAGCTTTTGTAATTAATCAGACGACTGAATGCCCCACTTTTGCAGCATCGAAGAAGCAGGGCAGTATATCTCTACACTCAAGCAGTTTGAGCACAAACCACCAGATCTCATCAAGGAGCGTGTGGACAAGGACTACAATGCTGTCCTCCGCACTGCGCTCACCAGCATCAATAAGGTGAACAAAACTGACGTCGAGACGTTGCGCTCGTCACTTGGGGTATGTCATCTCCGCACTCTTTGGATTTGAAACATGCTTAGCTAGCGGACCAGAGCTTCGCCGACATAGCTCGCGCCCCATCTGATCACTTACAGACCTTACCGGGCTTTGGCCCCGTGAAAGTTCGTCGCATTAAAGACGCCTTCGACAAAACGTTTCGAAATCGTGCTACCAGCGCTGTATTTTCTGTGGGTTCGCAACTCACACGGGGTGCTGGCGACGAGGTCGTGTCTACGTCCAACAGAAAATCCGTTCTGGAGGTGACAGAACCTAGGGCTGCCCCAGGTTCAAAAGCGATATTTGACCTGGTACCTGCACAAAGTGGCAAAGGAAAAGGAAAAGAACTAGCGCAACGTAGCCCAAGCCCAGTGTGGGACATAGAACTCGACCTCGACAGTCCTCCCCCCGTTGCTTCTTCCGGACCTCCACTTCCACGTGAACCGGCGCCAGTATGGGATATCGAGCTTGACCTTAACGATGACTCGGATGACCTGTATGTTGATCCACGACTGGCTGCTAAGAAGGGGTTCGGGCGGGCTGGGAGCTCATTGGGCTCAGATGAATGAGGCTCATACGTCGTGGTGGATACGACCTGAGTATTGTTCCCATGCACATTCGCTGCCCACACAATAAAGATTGGAGTAGTTGACGTGTCACAAAAACCGGAAAACAACATTCAGACCAAACTACAAATACTAAGGAAGGTAAAGGGTGCAGAGCATACACGATTTAAAGCTGGTTGACAGCGGATTCATCTACAATAGGTATGCTATAATGGACATAATATGTTATTGCAACAGGCAAAGAGACGGGGAATAGAATTATCGGTAGCTCATACAATTGAAAGAAAGTATCGTCTGAGCATAAAACATGATGATGTCGGAAGGGGCATTGTGCAGAAGCAAAGAAGTGGAGGTTAACATCCACATGAAATCGCACGGTAGAAAGTGAGGTATGCGTGAAACGAGTAGCAAAGAGAAGAGAGTAAGCCTCAAATGCGTGACCTAGGTATACTCGGGGAGCTACTTGGGACCGAAGTAATGTTGGATGGTGGCCATCTTTGTCCATGCTGCAGCGGGTTTGAGCGCCTGGCGCTGATAATACACGCGCATCTGGAGACGATGCATCTCTGCCTTCGTGCGTGAGCGATCTAGGTGTGCCGCGCGTGTATCAACTGCATCAAACCACCATCAATACCGCATGAGACCAACTACATACAACTGATGCTCACCAATACGCCCCTGCGTGACCTCTAACACCCGCAGAAGTAGCTCGAGAGGAGCAAGAGGCTTCTGACTCTTCCGGGGGCTGTCGTCTATCGATAATTGGCGAGAAAGTGACTGAGAAGATGAGTTCTCTTCATGAACGTAAGGTTCGATGTTTATGAGCGCGACACTGATGATAGCGAAGTAATGCATGAGGTC
Source organism: Suillus bovinus (assembly GCF_016758785.1). Classification (NCBI taxonomy): domain Eukaryota; kingdom Fungi; phylum Basidiomycota; class Agaricomycetes; order Boletales; family Suillaceae; genus Suillus; species Suillus bovinus. The sequence continues at coordinate 69,876 of NW_024542090.1, read as the reverse complement.
CTCGAAGTCCGCGTTTGCGCTTGTCACATCGAAGAGCTCATCAGAGCCAGGTACAGGCGAAAGCAGAAGGATGAGCGGCTCGAGTGGAGGGAGTGTATCCTATGAATCATGTATGTGAGGGAAACAAAACAGACAAAGTAGAAAAGATACGTACGGAGGGCCTGCTGCTTGGAAGGAACAACGCATATGCTAGCCATTGTGCGATGTGACGAGTGCGGCCACTGCCGCTACTAAAGAACGAAACAAAATGGGCTTTATTGGCTGGTGTAAGCGTAGACGCATGACTGAGAAGTCTTTGATGAACGGAAAGATGCTACAAGATGCTCAGTCGAATAACGCGCTGCATTTTGGGAATGCGAACTCACAGTTGACGTATTGATGGTCCGGCAAATGTTGTCAATGGCGAGATGTAAGCTGGCTCTCAGTTCGTTGGAAGTGATGCCGTCGAGGCCAATAAGCACGAGGCTCAATAGCACGTTCGGGATATCTTCTGCAACAAAATTTTCCGTTCTGTGATTCATCATGCGTGAGTGCTTTTCTACCTATGAAATTGATACCTACCGACCAGCAATACCCACTAGCGTTACCAGCTTACTCAAAACACGCGAGCGATTTTCAGCGGTGATGCGTAGCGGGTGTGCATCCTTACGAATAATCCAGCAGAGGTCTTCTACCACATGTTGACGTGCACCGAGGTTCACAAGTGCAGTAGCAATGTCGGTGAAGCGGAGCGCAGATTTGGTTGTGTGGGGTGTTGCACTCCACAAACTATACAGAGCACTGTATGCTGCACCAGAGAGGCAGGACTCAGCAAGGCTGATGGCTAGAGACGCAAAAATGTGGGTAAACAAAGATATGAATTATTCGATCAGTGGAAAAACATACCCAGCGCAAAAAGAGGAGAAATAACAAGGGATTTCTCCTCAGGACCCAGAGCACCGAGCACTCCTGAAGACAGAGTCAAAGCCAGCTGATCGGCGGCTACCCAGAACATGAGTCTCCAAGTCCGGCTTAGATATATACACGCACCTCCGATCCCACTCAAGTGCTGCAAAAGTGCCAGTACGGGATGATTACTGGCATCCCCAAAGTTCACATTATACTCTTCATCAACAACCATCTCATCATCACCCGCACTCTCCTGCCAGAACGGCGCATCCACAATTTTTTCCTTCGGCTTTTGGCTCTCACAGTTCTTATCACTGACAAGGATCTTTTCGATCTTTTCCCCTACCTCACGGCCAAGAATTTTGGTCTCGCATTTGTCCATAAACACATCATCTTCCAGTGGTTCAAGAATGGGGCTACTCGACTTGCGTTGAGCGTGTTCTTGAATCGCCTGCCACGCGGCACCCTCATCTGCTAAGTTTAAATCATCTTGCAGATCTGCATCTGAATAGACGTGGGCCCGTAAAGCGTCCTCAGCACGTAGGAATGCGGTACTCCCGTTTCCGCGCTTCTCTGCAGCCTTTTTCTCGCGAAGGAGCGCTTCAAGTGGATTGAAAGACTTCTGCAGCTTTGAGGGTCCAAGCGCATTCTTGGTGACGACGATGGTAGGGAGGTACAGGGGCGGCGCAGGCTTGCTTGTACGACCAGAGCGGGTGTGTACTTGGGTTCGGGACATCCTGTGGGTATTAACAGGGGGGCGCGTAGGGGAGGCAAAAGGAGAACGACGATTACGGAGATTGTAGGAGGTGGAGGGTTTGGGTGGCGAAGATGGGACACTTGATAGCGGCGAGTCGAATATGCCATCCATACCATCCAGGACAGGAAGATGCAAGCTAAGAAGAATTCGGTTTCAAAATATGGTACATTGAAGTGTATGGAATGAGACAGACTTCTTGCCCCTGCCCTTCTTGTCAGGAAGGAGGGTCATGTTTTCAAGGTCGTCGTCGCTGCTCTCATCGAGCTCGCGGAACTTGTAGTTTTTCTCCTCGTCGCTCAGGGGGCTTTCGGCAAATGCTTTTGCCTTGATACTTGCAATGAGCTGCGCAGCCTTGCCTGCTTTATCGGATGCGGGTGTGGCGGGAATTGGTGGAACACCTGCAGTGTCAGGTGGGGAGGGCAGTGAAGCAGAGGGTTGAAGGGGCGTCTCAGGAACTGCATTAGGCAAGGATATTGCAGAGCGTAAGCCCGCACCGCCATGTAATGAAGAAGTAACAGGTACTGGCAGGCCTGCGTCCGTTGCACCTGAGTCACAGGGGCTACTGTCATCAATGACAGATGAGGATGGTGATACCAGAGTAGTTTGGCGCCACCTGTGGATTTGTTCATTGACTTGAGTGAGGGCGCGAGTTTCTAGTACAGGGACGACGAGTTCCATCTCGTCAGATTGGCTACTGTATATCAGATGCTTACTAGATGAAGGGGTGTGAGGCCCTGTGAGTGGAGGGGCCAGTGTTGATGGTTTTAAAGGAGAGCGGACATAGATAACACCGCTTGGGCGTTCACTCTCGGAGTCGCTCTCGAATTTCTTCTTGCGCTTATGAGGCAACCTGACCTTGGCGGACGAAGACGCGCTCAGGAGGTGAGAAGCGCCGAAACACTGGTCTGGGGAATGAGGACGCTTTTGAGGGGCCCTCCTAGGGGTGCTCTGTGCTGCATGACTGCGTGTAATACGAGGTGATGCCATAGGACCTGTTGGAGATTGACAAGTAGAAGAGCGAGTTTTAAATGATGTGTGGAGTGGGTAAAGAAGAGTGCCAGATCCACTAGAAGTGGACGTACGGGAAGCAGGAGTAGTTATGTTTTGTTTGTTAGAGACTGCCACAGATGTATCAGACGATGAGGTGTTGCTTTGATGCGAACGTGTAGCCAACGCGACTGGACTAGGTTGAGACAACACAACCGACGAACTCGGCGGTTGGGCTGGTTTTCGGGTAAAAAAGTCAGTTACCCTTAAATTTCTATTAGGGATTTTCGCTTTCGTGGCTTTATTCTTTGAGTTCATCGTTGTGGTGTCGCGGTGAACGGTAAATAAAGTTTATTAATCATGCTCATACGTACCCATCACGTGATACATTCACAAACTAAACACCTTCAATTCAATCGTGGACCCGAACAAGCATGTAATACGGTACGTAGGTACGGGCCGTTTAACGCCCGAGAACGATTAACGCAGTGGACATGCATTTTTGTCCAAAATGCGTCTTGAACTCGTTCCTACAGCTCAGCGGTTCGAAATATCACGCTGGAGGCAAGGGCAATTGCAGTACTATCATAGGGCAACCACTACTCTGGCGGGGTAAAACCACCATACATGTGCCTACACACGCGCTGTCCTATGACGAAATTGTCCATGAACGACTTCAGCGCTGATTGGTCACCGGTCATCCTTGATCAAATTTGTTGGACCGACTTTACGAACAATCTGCTTTGTCTAAGACCAAATTACACGAAAATATGTTACTTGTATTGACACTAATCATTAAGCAAATAAGGATAAGATGACAAGGAATCAATGAACTATCGACATGATTTGTCCAAATGAGTGCGTGAATGTGATTGATACCAGATGAAGAATGGTCATCATAGGCAATGCGAGAAGGCGAAAGTGCTTTAACTCTATAGAATATGGTTTAAAGGAAAAAAATAACGTCTACGGAAATGGAGGGTCTTCGTCTATAGTGGGCTGTCTGCTATGTGATGGTGATTGTGTGTGCAGCGGGGAAGGCGGCACGGACTGCCGAGGTGATGATGCATTTGACATGTAATTGGAACGGGAGGGTGAATAATTTGATTGACTCGTTGAGTACTGAGATTGAGAGTTGGAACGCGAAGGATTTGAGGGGTGGGATTGTTGGATTGACCACCGCCGTGGGAGCAGTGAACCTAGAGTTGTTGACCCTGACTCTTCTGAATAGAGACTGTGATGGTCCGTCAGAGTCTGGGAAGGACTGTCGGGATATGGTTGATTGACATCAGGATCCAGGGGGATGTTCCGCTCTGGCGTGGGATTCCGTGGCCGCCAGTCTTTCTCAATTTCAACGCCCTTCTCCGCATCCAAAACACAAGGTGTGGCACCCGGGCGCCGTCTATAGTATGCCCGGACAAGTCTCATGACACCCGTGTTCACGAGCGTGTTGATAAACATGACAACGATTGCAATCGAAATGATAACAGCTATCACAATGCCAACCACAACGCGAGGTATTGCCCCTAGGTTTAGGTTCTCCAAAAAAGCTATCATGAGGCCAGTGCAGAGCACTCTGGTGATCGCCAGGTAAATTGCGAGGACATCAGCACCTCTTGATTTGTGTGGCCGAAGCGCTAATAGAGAGGCAAAGACCATGCATTCAACAATGAGAATTGCGACGAGTTGCACGACACCATTGGCTTGAGAAAAGGCGATAAAGAGAGCCTTCACGAAAATAGCCAATATCAAGGGAGTAGTCGCGTAAAATCGCTCCGAGCGGTATATGGCGTACAGAGGACCATGAGAAGCTAGGAGATCAGGTTGCGTACACAGTTCGGACGGCGTTGAACGAAAGGCTAGACGATGTATGAGGATGATAGAATATAGGATGTAGCCAGCCACCGCAAGGAATAAAATGACTGAAAAGAATATGGACAACCATGAGTCCTTGAGCGTCCACTGATAAAGCGCGAATATTGTCACTGGAGTGAATACCATCAGGCACTAGAGCAGTGGATAAGTAAATATGACTAAATGAAAGTTAAGCCATACTCACGATGCGCAACAGCCAGGCGTGGGCATATAAAGGATATCGATGATACCAATCAGCAACGTAACCTTCTGTCTGTTGTCCATACCGGAATGTAACGGCAAGGACGCAGTAACCGATGAAGAGGACTACAAGCAATATTGCGGCAATCATCAAGACGACCAGGAAGACGGTCATGAATGAGTTAGCCGTGGCGATGCCAACAGAGTTGACATAGATAGGTACACCGGCCTGGAGAACATTGGCGGATGAGGGTGTCACAAGCTGCACATCGCCAGCAGTGGAGAGTTCTTGAACAGAGGCGGCCAAAACGTCCGAGACATGGTTGGCGGAAGTCATGTTGGAAGACGACCAAAGGTTCTCTACATCAATGGCCGTGAATGGATTCGAAGCAATAAAAGCTGACGAAGCCATGGCATTGTATGGGCTAAGTTTACGGTTCACGAGAGCGACTGCAGAATCTCCAGTGGCATCGGCCATGTTGCCTCCAGTGAGGTGACGCATGTTGTTGATGGAAATCTGAATGGGAGAGGTCGCGGACGCGGAAAACAAACACATGGCCCATGCAAAGTTGGTCGTGAATGCCCGATAGACTGAGGAATAATTAAGATCCAGGAGTGCCGTTGATGCAGTCCATTGATATAGGTAGAGAAGATCGAAAAGACGGAAGGGTGCCAGGGCGCCCGGCGTAAACGAGTAGCAAAGCGCAGAAAGAAGAGCGAGTAGGGCGAGTGCACCAGTTGCCCATTCCACAGCTACTTGATGTGCTGACCAGCCATTAGAAAGGGTTGCTTGAACACAGGCCTTAAGGACTCCAGTGTTCACTTCCGTGAGGGACAATTGTGCTAATGAGACATGAGCGCAACGTCTAGTCTAACATGGCGAGAGCATACCATATGCCTCAAGATCCGGAATTTGGAAAGCGATGCTAGGGATCTTGTCGGAAACACCAAGGGAAGATGGTAGAGGGATAGAGTCGGAACCGGTGAAGTTATACATCGGCAATGGGCAGAGGGCACCACTGAACAGCGAGCACAAATCGACAGTAAAGTTCACTGGATGCATCCCATAAACATTCAGCATTACATTGGCGGTCACATTGACGTTGGGATCCTTGAGAGAAAAATGAGGTAGAGCTCTACTAAAGAAGAGAGCCACGTACGACACTTGCTGCGGAAATATTGAACCATATGGACTGATTCTTTGCAAAATATGCGATGTCAAACTGCTGAATGAGAAGTGTCTCTGGTGGTGAGCAATAAGTCACGGAAGAAGTGACTGCACAAATCATGAGATGTATTCCAATTTCAATGCCGTAAGTGAAGACATACACAGAGAATCATCTCTAGCAGCTGTCAATGAAGAGAGAGTAAGGAATGCTAGGAATCGCAACCTGGCGATACGGGCGAACATGAGAAACGATGAAAGCACCAACCAGCCAGTGGTGGTAGAGGTAAAAGTGAGGATAGATACACGCTGCCGATCCTGTTGGGTCCGGATTTTCAGCTGCGGATCATGATAAAGGATACTCCAAATGAGTTGCATGTTTAAGGCGTGTTGTTTATTGTTCCATTGTACTGACCGTTACTATTGTTTTTGAAAGCTGTGGTCACGAATCCTTTGTTCCCCGTAGAGTTGTGCAGCAAGACACCTATGGTCTGCTGAAAGTTAGCGTTGAATGAAAGACAGGGAGAGATGAGCCTTGTGCAGTGAGGTAGAGAACGTTGTAGAGCTCGAGCCAGCCATAAATGTTTCCATTGAAATAATAAATAAAAGTTTGAAACGAAAACTACTGGAGCCGAGCGGCACGGCCAAAAGGAAATAGGTCACAGCCAGGTGAGAAGCGTTGGTGGCAGTGCAACATTTCAGAACATTTCACACTTGCTTAGCGGCCTCATGTTTCCAGCAACTTTTCGAATTCCACAGCCGTGGCACGCATCTAATGAGGCGTTTTCCTGTGTTCCACATCTCAACGTAGTTGAAGGCGTGGAAAGAGCGCTGCTGCACCAACAGCACATTCTCTGATAGGATAAATATGCTCATATACACGGGCCACTTAGTAATGATACGTGCGATAAGCGCCACATAATTTCAGTTCAACATGGCACAGTGATCATAATTACCTCCTTGGTTTGCGCCCCACCATGCAGGGAACAAATGAGAGGTCCCACCAGCGCCTTGCACTGCAAATGAGAGGATGAACACCATGACTTGAGTGCCTCCGTCAAGGGCTGCATCACTCGATTAATCCAGGGTCCCTCATGACGTTCGAAAATACTCACCAGCTCCGATGATGTAGTTGTATTTAGAAAACCAGCGAGGGTGGCGCGTACGCAGCCACCATTGCGAAACGAATGCGACAGCGAAGTAAGAGAGAATAGATGAATTGATCCCAACACAAAGCCATCCGATAAAGTAGCTGCGAAATATGTGAACGTGTTGTCAGCAATTCAAGGAATACTGGACGTACGCGATAACTGGAGTATAAAGATAATCCGCACGAAGCTTTGGCCAGTACCTGTGAAGGACCCAGAACGGAACGGGTACGAAAAGTCCAAGTAGGTACGCCCAAGGGACCCATTGGTATCTTTGGCCTACGGAAAAGAGCTCGTAACTGAGTCCACCCCACGCAATTGCCTGAGAGTTGTATTGCTGTGGCTGTTGACCAGACCAGATGTTGGTTCCTTGAACAGACAACAAAATTTCACTTTGGTTATCTATAATTGAGTTCATCATGACTACAGCGCAATGTCAGTCGGTTTTTATAGTCATATAACAGGTGCCAGTGCGCACAGAAGTTCAGGATGGCACCAAGCAGCGTGCCGATTATCTGGGCGGTAAATGCAGCGCGAGGTGGCAGTTTTGCATCTGTAAATTACAGTCAACACATATTGCCCTACGGCTTGGAACGTACGCACATTGAGCAATCTTGAGGTCGCGGAGTAATAGTTGGGCTTGGGTGACAGTGTCTGTAATATTGGGTAAGCCGACCTGTTCTTGGAATGCAAGGTTGATACATACTGTATCCGTATAGAACAAAATACATATTTGCCACTGTAGCATTCGTCAATAAACATATTAACGACGAGCAAGCCAATCACCTGGCATCCCTCTGTGAAGGTAACCACCGACCATCTGGATAAACCTGAATGCAAATTGAAACATCGAAGATCGAAATTGAATTCAAGGACCTACGGCTGGATGATGAATCCAAATCCTGTTATTGCGGCGAGTGCACCAAAGAATAGAATAGAAATCGTCGCCAGCATGAGCGAGATAATGAAGCCCCACCTTCACTGTTCATCAGCTTGGACTACATTTCCAATCACAGCTACTCACCATGGCAAAGTTGAATTGGACTTGTATATAACGACCAGGGAAACAATGAAGGACAGGATGAAAACGACGAAGTACCAGCTGTTGGGAGCATCGGGGTACTAATACAGATATGTTAATGTTTACAAGCTGAATACACAGCAATGCAAACCTGACCTTCAGCATCTCCCTGTAGTGAGGATCGATATTTTCATCGTCGACGTCTTGCTTCCGCATTCCGTCCGCTTTCCAGAACTTCCAGTCAAAATTCTCCCACATTTGTTTGATGCTTGACGGAGTCATCCAACTCCATGCAGAGCGCAAGTCATCCCGGTTCCAGAGGAGAAGATGGGTAAACGTGGCTGCCAAACCCTAGGATTTCAAACTGTCAGTCAGCAGTTTTACTAACGTTTAGTGAACTTGCCAAATTTGAGGAGAGCAAGTAGACTATCCAAGTGCTGGAATAGTAAGGTAAGCCTTGTTCAGCAAGGAGTGTTGGATCGACTTCATAGTTGGCATTGAGAATAAGTAGTTGATCGTACTGTGTTCCGTTCTCATAGAACAAGAGTTGAGAAAGCTGTGGGGAGTTGGCGTCAATGTTCTGCCGTTATATATGAATGTAGACTGACGAATGGGAAGTTCTGAGCCTTCCAGATGTTGTTGTAATACACCGCAACAAACACGATCCTAGACGTAAGTCAATGCAAGGTCTCAAATCAGAGCGAAGTGATCCCACATGCAAAAAATGTAGCCCAGGAAATTGGAGAACTGTTCAAAAAATATGTAAGGTGCTCGGCCAGTAGATTTGAGAAGAGGTCATACCTGTGCTTTGAGCGGGATAGCCATAGGATTCACCCCACCAGAAATATACTGTTGCAGATCCGGTCAGGAACGGGGTCCACTTTCGAAGTTCGTATTCACACTCACCTGCCAGTCAAAGCAGATAGACAGGAGCCCTAGACCTTCGTTGCCGTTGCTGCCACCAAACACTCGCGAGACAGCAGCATTGTTAGGGGCTGCAAGACAGATGATGGAAAACCCAGTCAGAAGTGGAAAGATCCATTCTGGGAAGAGCTCCCAAATAAAGATACTGAGTCGATCAGCATGTTTGATCATTGCAACCGGGTCTTAATCGGACTTACGCAGCGAACACGATGTAAAAGACTCTGAGCTTCTTCCGTGCTGCCATCCCACCCTCGTAGAGAGCATCGAACATGGACAATAATGGTAGCACAGTAGGATATAACATCTTTGATGGGTACAACAGGATGCCTGATAGAGGTATGTGAGCATCGAGTTCAATAACAGATTCAATTGTGGACATACTTCTCATCATGCCACCAATTCCATAACTGTAGAACTTTGTCAGCGTCCGCTGGAACTTTAACGAAATTTCTTGTACCCAAGAAGCTGAGAAGAGAAGAGTAGGAAAACCGAGACAGCGGGATTGGGCGTGATATTGTAATACAATCTTTAACAAAGATCAGTAAATTATACTCATATGAGTAATGCTCACTGACCGCTGGACAGCAAGAACTTCGGTACCTAAGGCGGAGTTCGCAGAGGCACTTGCCATGATCACAATGAAAGCATTTTCTTTCTTGTTGAATGGTCCCTGCGAAAGATATTTAGAATGAAGTAATAGACGTGGGTAAATTGGTATACGGGGTTCAGGTAACGCAGGAATCCGCGGCGAGGAATAAAAGTCTCCATGAAGATGCCCAGGACATAAGATACAACTGCCAGGAACATCAATGACACCAGAACCGTTTGCTGCGGCAATGATATGAGCAAATAAAGTTGCCATGCTTGCTCTACTACGCACAGGCTTGAAATAATAGATTTCGGCTACAGATTGATGTCAATGAGTATCATACTGGATAAAAAAGAATCCAAAGAAGCTCACCGAGTACTCCGCCAAAGGCTGAGAGGCCAAGACCAATGACGAAGGAACGGAATGTCCACGGATTCAGAGAAGGGTCGTCGTCCACCGAGATGACGTGCGTAGCAATGTCACGTTCATTGGAGAGCACGCCTTCCTCGCTGTCAGCATCAACTGTTGCGGTTTCGACGTCGCCTTTGCCATCGAAGGATTTGTCACTAGTGCTAAGAGCTTTCTCGCTGGGCACAGTGTGCTCGCTGATCGCCCCTGCAGCGGTCAGGCTCATGGTAACAAGAGGGTACTGGACGAGAAGTTTCAGCAGAACTATATGTATCTACCTCAAAGGCAGATAAGCGACTATTTTCGTAATTGGAAGACCAATTGTTCGGTACGACCATTTTCATGGCACCCGGGTATGTACGCATGGCGTCGTGAGTGTGTGTCTTGTGAGATAAGAAGGTGCCTTGAAATTATGTCTAACAGAAATAGCACCGCATTTGGAATACCATAACGTTGATCCCTGTGGGCATCCACTTACTCGCAAAGTACCGTAATATTGATCCGGCTCATGTACCGGCCGCCGGAACTATGCTATCTCTGTGCAAGACTCGCATGGAAGCATTCTCACTTCAGGATGGGCGCATGTGCAGTGGATCCCATAGAGGTGAGTACACTGCATTTGTCGTTCAATATGTTACAGAACCGCGTGCTTCAGTGCAACGACGTACCTTCACATCGTACTGTACCTTTTCTTGCCGTCTCTGCCATTCAACCATGGCCCAAAAGGTTATGCTTCGCATATGCTGCCTAGCACATGGAGATATGCAGACTCGGACACTTGTACTGAAATGTGTGAACGGCACATTATTCTTTTGAGTGTGCTTATCTGAGAGAGACTTGTTGTTTTATTACAATGTTGCCCGCAATGCAGTAGCGAAGCATCAAAGGAGGGATCGACAACAGCCAAACGATGCAGAGTTCAACGACGATGTTGAGCGGACGAGCGACCTTCCCATAACCGTCCGCCATTCTCTTCTTGCTCCCAACGCAATAACTCCCGTTCATCCCAAACTTTGTCCGAGAGGTCTCCAACTTCCTTTAAAAAACTATCGCCGCGGAACGCAATCGGGAGGTAGTCATTGCACACGGGATGCCTGTGAGTACAAAGATTTAAGCGACGCTTCACTGAGCATTCCGAAAATGTTGACGCACCGAAAATTGGGGTTATAATTGTAGCCTTCTGCATAGCCAAGCTCCTTCATGAGGGTTGTCGGAGCATTACGGACCGCCATGGGTACAGGCATTGTGAGGTCTGACTTTGCTGCTACCTCTGCCCGATTGTATGCCTCATACGCGCGAGTACATTTCGGCGCCTCTGATAAATAACCTACACAGTGTGCTAGATTGATTCGGCACTCGGGCATGCCAATAACCTGGCAAGCTTGAAGAGCTGCCATTGCCTGTAAATGCTCAATTAGGATTTGCCTTGTGTTATTTGTCGACGTACTAAAGGAAGGGCGCGCGCATCAGCCAACCCGATATCTTCGCTTGCACAGACCACCAATCTTCTCGCGATATACAACGGGTCCTCTCCTCCTGTCAGCATGCGTGCTAACCAGTACATGGCAGCACTACCGTGGCTGCCACGGATGCTCTTGTGAAGCGCTGAAATCATGTCGTAGTGGTTTTCCCCTACACGGTCGTAAGAAGCAGAGACACTTTGGCGTAATAATGCGAGAAGGGCATGTTCATCTCTATCTGGTTTAGAAGCCAGAACAAGCTCTAGTAAAGATAACGCAGTCCGGGCATCTCCCATAGAAAGAGATACAATGGAAGAGATGACACGGTCTGTGAGTTGGGTGTACGGCAGAGATGGACCACCGCAACCAATAAGCGCTTGCGAGGGCTGAAACTGAAACAGCGGATTTTGCGATGTCATAGATTCTGCACCGACCGCCGGACTTGCCGCTCTTTCGGATTCCGGTTGTTCACAATCACGAGGGACGGATGTCAAGACTCGCTCTACAGCACTAGAGATAATACCTCGGATGTCATCGTTTGTCAAGCGCTCAAGTACTAACACTCTGCAAAAGTCGGTGCTTGAGATAAGACATCACATCTTTACTCACCTGCAACGACTTAGCAAGGCGCCTGTCAGCCTGAATGACGGATTTTCGGTTGTTGCTCCAATCATCTTCCATTGTGTTAACAATCAAGACGTCTTCATGGTATTACATACCTGTATTTGGCCTTTCTCGATATATGGAAGGAAGACGTCCTATTCATTTGCTTCAGAGATAGCCGCGAATGTGTCTGGAAGAATGGTACCTGTTGCGCCTTGCTGAAACGGTGTATCTCATCTAAGAACAATATTGTTTTCCTGACATAAGTGAAGACAATGAAGTAACATGCGAAAGAAGTTCTGCCCTACCTTCCGGTTAATGAAAGTGTTACTTTGGCTTCTTCGAGCACTGCGCGAACATCGTTCGTACCAGAAGAAGTCGCGCTTAGCTCCCTGAAATTACAATCCATGTTTCGTGCCAATAATCTTGCCAAAGTGGTCTTCCCGCAGCTCGAGGTGTGTCAGTAACGAATTTAATGATAACATAGTAGAATTCCTTCACCCAGGTGGCCCCCATAATACAAGACTGCCAATATTACCACTGTCCACCATACTCGTCAGAAGACACTCGGGGCCAGTTAAGTGCTTCTGCCCGCAAAATTCATCCAGGCATTGTGGGCGAACCCTTTCCGCAAGAGGCACGGCAGACTTAAGGTTAGAAGATGTGCCCTTTGAGGGTTTGCTTGATATCGATGACACCTGCAACTTTCGTTTCTTGGAGGTAGTGGGCGTGTATTGGGTCATCGATGGAGGTGCTAAAGGGCCGTCAGCCACAGTGCTGGTGTGTTTGTCATGGCTCTGGCTGAATATGGGTGCCAACTTCTTGGGTGCTATGTTGTTGAGTCGAGATGAGGGTTCTCCTTTAGGTGCCACATGAATACTGCAGCCGCTGTCCAGATGTTTATTGATGTTCTCCGCCAAAACAGACTGCAGACATATTGGACTTGTAATAGAGTGTCAGTAGTATGCTTAGGGTAAATGATCAAATGACTAACCAAGATACTGTGGAAAGCCTTCGTCGGTGTGAGCACTTGAAATGGCAAATACAGTAGCGCACCTAAAGGCATATAGTCGTTCGGAGAAGAGGCAAGTTAAATCTATCGGCTTTTTTAAAAAGCTTCAATACGGTAATCAAAAGACAGCGCTGAGAAGTATAGTGCTACGTTTAAATATTGCCTTCAGAATTCAAGCTGTCAAAAGTGCATATATAGTAAAATCCCTATTTACGTAGTTTAACAGTGTCCCGGGTCCCAGCTCTAGGGCGAAGCACTACAATATCTGCTCTAGACCACAGGCTATGCAACTCATCCTCGTTGGTTGATTTGCATATCTCGAGCTAACGATGCCAGCCATCGATGTAAATGGTATTCCTGCATCAGAAGTGCGACCTTATCATGTTCTTGTAACTGGTTTTGGTGTGAGTCGTCTTTTGAGCCTTACTTGCTCTCACCCTTTCAAACGCGCGCCTGACTGTCAGCAAATCTAGCCGTTCTCTCGCTATGCGGTCAACCCATCATGGCTGGCCGTCAAGCCGCTTCACAACACCGTTTTGACCGTCGATTCACCTGATGAAACCACTATAATTGATGATCAAAACCCCACGGTCGAAGCAAATAGCTTTACCCAGGACACACGCGACATTTATCTATCTACCCTTCAAGTCCCCGTAACATACGAAGATGTTCTTGCCATTGTACCCGGACTGCACGCGCGACCACCTGTTCTTCCTCCTTCTGCAGATCCTGACCTCCCAGACACCATTTTGCCAGCAGATGGATTCGATCTCATCTTTCACGTAGGCGTCGCTGGGAGAGGACCATTGCGAATGGAGAGGGTTGGACATAAGTTTGGTTACAACATGAAGGATGCCACTGGTAGTCATGCGCCGGTCGTACGCGTGACACGGGAGGAAAACTCTAATTCCAATCGCGGACAATCAGAACCTTCGGAGATGGAGAGGATGGAAAGAGCACGTTTAAGTGAATACCTCATTGAACCACCTGTTGATGGTACAGAACCACCTAAGCGTGGGTTTGGAAAGGGATACGAGCCGTTTCCCGAGGAGATTTTCACAGACATTGATGTCGAGAAGCTTGTGCATCACCTCAAAAAGTCGGGCATCGAGGTGAGAGTGATCTGCACGTATCTTGTCAGGAATATTGACATGGCTTTGGAAGCAAATATATTCGTCCCTGGACGCAGGACACTACCTTTGCGACTTCATCTATTACTGCTCACTAGCCGAGAGTAAACGAGCAAGCGGAAAGGCTGATAAGTCGACCACTAAAGTCATTTTCCTCCATTGTCCACCTGTTGATCAGCCTCTGAGCACAGAAGAGGTAACGGAAGCCATCAAGAAATCCGTCATCTGGTTGTGTGGGAATGCAGCAAAGTCCGTGATTCCATCTACATAATTAGCATACCGTGACAGCAGTAGCAGGGAGCTCGGCAACGTTACATAGCTGACATGGGACTTTGGAGTACTATGTAAGTACCGAGGATATACACGATCTCTGGGTGCATCTTGAATATATGTAGAATGTAGAAAGTAAACACTGAACAGGGGTGTTGTTCACAATTAGAAATCTTGATTTCATGATATTTCGTTGTGGAGCGCATTCGCCTAATCTTGTCCCGCAATCTCCAAGACTGTAGCTATAGCCATGTCCATGCATATTTTCGGTCAGCAGGTAGGCTCTGGCAGCTTGATACTTTGCAATTCGTGTGACGTCTAGTATTTGTTATGCAGGCAACAGAGGAGAAAGCTGAAAATGCCCGTCTGTCTTCTTTCGTCGGCGCCCTCGCTCTCGGCGACCTCGTGAAATCAACGCTTGGGCCAAAGGGCATGAACAAGATTCTGCAGTCAGCATCTTCAGGAGAGATTCAGGTGACTAATGACGGTGCAACGATCCTGAAGTCTATCCAGCTCGACAATGCAGCAGCCAAGATCCTCGTCAACATCTCAAAAGTCCAAGATGACGAAGTCGGTGACGGAACAACGAGCGTGTGTGTGCTAGCAGCAGAGCTGCTGAGGGAAGCGGAGAAGTTAATTGCAATGAAAATACATCCTCAGACGATTGTGGAGGGATATCGGGTCGCAAGCATTGCTGCGCTTGCGGCACTGGAGAATGCAGCGGTCGATCATGCGTATGTGTTGACGTTTTTTATATCACTTTATGATTCTTACGAGCACGACGACTTGATTCGTACTCCCAAATAGCTCCGATGCTGCCCAGTTCCACCAGGATCTTTTCAACATTGCCCGTACAACCTTGTCATCGAAAGTCTTATCACAAGAAAAAGATTACTTTGCCAACCTAGCCGTAGATGCTGTGCTTCGATTAAAGGTATATTGTAAACGCTGTATACGACACTAGGTCTGACTATCTTCTAGGGCTCAACAGATTTGGAACACATTCAGATAATCAAAAAGGTCGGAGGCAAACTCACAGACTCATACCTTGACGAAGGTCAGCTGAAATATGCAATCAATTTTACTTGTCTCACGAACGTATTTCATACAGGTTTTATTCTCGACAAAACCATCGCCGTGAACTCCCCTAAGCGGATGGAGAACGCAAAAATTCTAATTGCCAACACCTGTACGTGTTGGTCCAACTTGCATTAATCTCGGACTAAAGCTCAATTCCTCAAAGCAATGGACACTGATAAGATCAAGATCTTTGGAGCCAGAGTAAAAGTGGACTCGACTGGAAAACTTGCTGAGCTTGAGCGGGCTGAACGGGTATCCGCACGTTCTCATGGTCTTTTTGACTTTTTAATGACGCATTATAGGAAAAAATGAAAGCTAAAGTCGACGCGATCGCCACACATGGTATCAATTGCTTTGTCAATCGGCAGCTCATCTACAATTACCCTGAGTCTCTCTTGGCAGAGAAAGGTATCATGGTGATCGAGCATGCCGATTTTGAGGGTGTTGAGAGACTATCACTCGTCACTGGTGGCGAGATTGCAAGCACGTTCGACAAACCAGATCTGGTGAAGCTTGGGAGGTGCGATTTGATCGAGGAAATCATCATCGGCGAGGATAAGGTTCGCATTGTGATCTCCTTGCTGATTTGAGCTGATCGGGAATGTCAGCTTATAAAATTCTCTGGTGTTGCTGCGGGCGAAGCCTGCACTGTTGTGCTTCGTGGTTCAACCAATCAGATGGTTGACGAGGCAGAGCGCTCGTTGCATGATGCACTTTCTGTCTTATCGCAAACAGTCAAAGAGACACGCGTTGTCTTGGGCGGTGGATGTTCCGAGATGTCGATGAGTTGCGCTGTGGAGGAGGCGGCGCGCAAGGTCAAGGGCAAGAAGGCGATAGCTGCCGAGGCATTCAGCCGTGCTTTGAGGCAAATACCGACCATCCTCGCGGACAATGCTGGCTATGACTCGAGCGACCTCGTTTCCAGGCTAAGAGCCGCACATTACGAGGGACAGTCAGATGCTGGGCTCGGTATGATCGTGTACTTTTCAGGTGTGGATGCTGAACTCATAAGATCCTCAGATATGAACCAGGGCACCATTGGCTCGATGAGACAATTAGGTGTTACAGAGAGCTATAAACTGAAGCGACAGGTCGTGCTAAGTGCAAGCGAAGCAGCAGAGATGATTATCAGGTACGCAGTGTATCTTCCGGACCATGATATGTTATTTAACCTCGGATGCGAACAGGGTGGATGATATTCTACGTGCATCGCCTCGGAGGCGTGAAGCAGTATGATGAGAGTAATATCATTAGTGTCATGTTTAATAATTCTAGCAGCAATACCTTATAGTATGATCGAGTGGTATGCCATGATGTATCACTTTTTGTTGCGAATATGATGCAGCTATACAACCCTCACAACGCACTGCCGCCACACGACATTAGTGACTATATTTAGTCCCAGTTATGGAAGACAGGACAGCGTCTTTTGTTTGTTGTCCGTTGGGCCCGCACATTTATTAAAAAAAGACTGACAGAGGTGCACGGAGTCCCGGCATCACACCTGCCTAGTTTGGGGTGTGGTCACACTATGTAACGAGCGCGGCTGCCCACACATATGAAGTGATGCCGTCATACCAACGCTATATTGCGACATGGGTCAGGTCTTTTAAGTATGCAGTCACATGCCAGGGAATCGGGAGTCCGAGAGCTGGATATAACACAGTGAGTCACTGAAACTAATCTACTTACTCCTTCACTAGTACTGAGATGTCAACAAACATAACTTTTCATCCAGGTGTGTTCTTCGAACGGCCTTTATCCACAAAGAAATTACTAAGGTTTATAGGGTCTGTCGACGCGCAAGAACGCGTTGGCTTGCTAAAACAGACAGGCGTTACTATCTGGCTGACTGGACTCAGTGCTAGTGGAAAGGTCTGTTACTGTCTCATCTCACCACTGGTGCTCTGATTCCCTCGCAGTCAACGATAGCATGTGCTCTTGAGCAACATCTACTTCACTTACACAAATTCACCTATCGGCTCGATGGAGACAACGTTCGATTCGGGCTCAATAAGGACCTTGGTTTCGACGAGAATTCCCGAGTGGAAAATATCAGGCGCATAGGCGAGGTACTGCATTAGAAGTCTAGGACCATGAGCAGTCACACGTCCTTACCTTGATTTGAAGGTTTCCAAATTATTCGCAGACTCTGCTTGCATCGCGATCACAGCTTTTATATCGCCTTACAGAGCAGATAGACAACTAGCTCGCGAACTTCATGAGAAAGGAGGCCTCGGATTCATCGAAGTGTTTGTCGATGCCCCTCTCAGTGTAGTTGAACAGCGTGATCCGAAAGGACTTTATAAAGCAGCTCGTGCAGGAGCAATCAAGGGTAAGTCACCACCACCACATCTATCTCTGTCAGACGAAAGCACTTACAAAAATTATAGACTTCACTGGCATATCTGCGCCGTACGAAGCTCCCGAGAAACCTGATATACACATCAAGACAGACGAATGTGACGTAACCAAAGCAGTCGAGGTCATTGTTACATATCTCACCAAGTATAATTATATTTCGTAGTTACCAAGGATGTCCATAACAAGTCCATACAGTCCATAAGTATACCAATCTATTATCGGCTATTTAGAATGCCATTAGGATATCAAGATGGTCAAAGTTTGACAACTAGCTCGACTCCAGGACGATATCAGTTACAGAATCCCATTTCCACGCGTCCGCGTCTTCCGTAAAGGGATCTCTTTCAATAGCACCTTCTTCCTGCTCTTCTGCTATAGAGTCCCCTGCAGCTTGTTCGAGCATCATTGCAAAACCAACTTCGATTACAGACAGCCATTTTGTTAAATCATTGACGGACCGTACCAGCTGCACATTCGTGGCATCGTGACTCATGATATTACAGAGATCCAGCGGCAATACTTGAGGCCCGACAGTTGATAATTGTGCTGATGGACCAGAGTGAGATAGGTTAGAAAGCCCTGAGGGAGAATGGCTCCGTGTAAGTGTAAGGGAAACGCTGGAAGCATTCGCTGCAGGAAGGGAGCCAAGACTGATGGAGCTCTTTTCGCTTGTCGTCGCGGGTGATCCAAGTCCGCTGGGAGAATGGACGTAAGAGCTTTTATTATGGGCAAGGGCCATAGGCGAAGGCGGGAGCAAATCGGTTAGACCCAACTGGTGCTCCGACGTAATGGTAGGCACCTAGAATGACATGAGCAAAAAACTCAATGATATGCTGCCGTTGCTACCTTCACCGCGTCTTTAAGTCCTGGTAGGATTAAACTTGCTGCAGAGCTGCCACCGTCACTGCCTTTGCTTGATGAGCTACCGCTCCTCTCCCGGACCGCAAAAGGCCTAATGGGTGGCAATAGAGGAGATGTCGGAGTAGTCTCCACAACGATAACAGAGGCTTGTGAAGAGAATAAGCAGACAACAGCTGATGCCAGTTACAACATATATACCTTCAGCCCTCTCCTCTGGAGGCGTATTCTCTTCTTTCATTTCCACATCCATAGAGCTTGGGACATTGGTGGAGAGTTTCGATTTCGCTCTAGATACTGTCCTGGGAGGAAATGCGAAATCGTTATATTTGACCATCTGAACATCATCTGTGCTGTCTGTGATGGCTAATGTACGTTTGAACAGCGTACGATCACGTGATGGTGATGAAGAAGAAGAAGGTGCTGGAGGTGTTGGGCTCGGAGTATCACGTAGTGGTGGAGGTGGTATCGGAGCCCGCAAGGTTTCAACTCCAAGATGCCCAAAGTCATCATCAAAAAGGCCACGCAATGATGTCGGTAACCGTGCCGAAGGTTTGATAGTAGGAACTGATAGTGACGAGTCAACTGGGAAGGTATCCGGTAATGTATCTTCCTTCAATGCAGCTTGGAACGTTCGACGCCTTATTGTGTCAAATTCCCAAAGGTCTGTCTCTTCATCTACAACGCCTTGCAAGCTACGGAATAACTTTTAGTCAGTAGGCAGTGTTGGACAAATGACACTCACTCTCGTTTCTCCTCATTCTCCCAGTCGAGCGGTTCGGCCAAGCTATTGCGAGTACCTCCATTTTGCATCCAAGCATCGTACCGGAGTATCAGCTCCCGTAGAGTAGACACGTTTGCCTTGGACACAGATTTGATCCACTTCGTTCTGAGTAATTCCTCAGCGGAAAATCGCTTGTTCCTCGAATTAATTATGCCATCAATCAGGGCGACACCAAAATCCAAAGACTCACCTCATTTGGAGAGACTTTAAGACAATGCGCTACGAACTCTCGCATTTCTTTGCTACCATCCGCTTCGACCAATTGAGGGGGTTGTACCTTGGTTATTAATTGCATAACCTTGATTGCGTCCCTCAAATCTGAGTGAGGAGGTGCACCCTTTACCATCTCATAAATCATGATGCCCAAACTCCAAATATCGGCCTTGCTGTCGTACGCTGGAACTGGCTGTGCTACTTCAGGAGCCATCCAATTCGGGGTGCCCATCAGAGTGTTGCGTTTGCTCGTAGTTGTGGCAGAGAGTGCGGAGACACCGAAGTCGCAAATCATAACTTTACCGGTGGCAGTGATGAGGATGTTAGCGGCTTTGATGTCTCTATGAATGATAGCGGATTTATGTAGGTAATTGAGCCCAATGACAACCTCGCGGGTGATGAGTACAATGAACCGCTCCTCGAGAACACGGTCTTTAGAAGTCTGCATGAGAGTACGGACACTTCCTCCCTGAGCGAATTCCATAGCGATCCAAACGCGCGGGCCGTCAAGATAACAGCCATAATACTTTGTGACGTTGGGGGCATCGCGAAGCTGAGTTAATAGAGCTACTTCGCGTTGAATGGCTTCCACGTCGTCGTCAGCAGTGTCTAAGTTAATGATTTTTAGGGCGACAATATTTCCAGTGGGTATATGGACGCCTTTATGGACGGAACCATAGGCACCCTTGCCTACAGTTTCCAGGCGTCTAAATAGCTGATGCACGGTCGGCTGAGCAGCCATTGCGGCAAGCACAACGCTGACAGGGAGGCTGGAGATGATCGATGAGGCTGTCAGAGTGACTCAGAGCAACTGTATGTGACTGTCACAATGTCACAGTAGGAAGAAGGTAATGTATGACTCTGATCATGAAGAATCGATAAGATCCGAGTTAGAAACTTTCGTTTCGTACCCCTGCGCTCGATGATGAATTTTGACGTTACTCCAGTTGAGGTAGTTACTCGTGAATTCGTAGCAGTCATTCTTGCGGGATTTGGGAATGAGTAAGTCCTGACACTCATAAATTATGGATGCTCTACATCATCATTAATTTGCAGACTACTCCCTTTGACTGGCGAACATGGTGATGAGCCCTGTCCAAAGGCGTTGCTTCCGATCTCAAATAAACCCATGCTCGACTATCCCTTGTCATGGGTAGAGCAGTCTGGCATCAAAGGTGGACTTGATAACTTCATTCAAATTGTTCGGATCAACGATGACTTATCGAGTCTCAGATGTTCTATTGATCTGTCCTTCATCCCACCGCCCTGCAATATCACATTATATTCACTCACAGTCTTCATCTGCATCCTTCTCTTCCGTTCATATTGACCTCCAGACTTTCGATGAATCGCAGGAACTAAGTGCAGGGACATGCTCCGTACTTCGTCATTTCGCCAACCGCATCAAGGAAGACTTCATTCTCATCCCTTGCGACTTCATACCGCCACCTTTCCTACCCTTATCAAAGCTGCTCAACAAGTTCCGCACGGACACGATGTCAGATGGTTCCATTGTGACTTCGTGTTGGTATGAGCACAAATCAGACAAGCAAACCACTCCAGACGAGTGGGGTTCTCCAGCAAAACCAACTCCGATTGTATGGGATCACCTCAGTGGCACCCTGTTGTATGTAGATAGTCCTCATGAAATCCATAAAAACAGGCATGAAGTGGAGCTGCGGATGACCTTACTCTCAAGGTGATTAGCATCACTCCGCAGTTGTGTGTGATGACTCAATTCCTTAGATATCCACAGGCAAAGATGTCTTCGATGTTGTTAGACTCACATGTTTACGTTTGTAAACGCGCTGTGCTCGACTTGTTGGCTCAGAAAACTCGGTTTGACTCTCTTAGAGACGACTTCTTTCCTTGGTTATGCAAATTGCAGTACCAATCAACCAAGCAGGAAAAATATGCTACGAGCATTCGAATAGGAATTATAATTCATCGAGCGGATGATGGGTTCGCTATTCGCGTCAACAATCTACCAGCGTACCTCGAAGCAAACCGTCACGTTTGTCTTCTTCTTGCCTGAGCAGATCACCACTGAAAATGAGATACATCAGTTCGTAGCTGACACCTCCATTGGAGACTTCACACGTGTCGAAGAGAAGTCAACCATAAAAAATTCTACCATAGGAAAACATTGTGTCATCGGAAAGATGGTGAAAATTGTGGGATGCGTCCTCCTGGATCATTGTGTGATTTCTGATGGGTGTGTAATTTGCCACTCATTATCTGTCAATGACATATCCTACTCCAGGGCGAAGCTGGACGGATGCATTTTGGGCAACAGTACTACTGTAGGATCAAAAGCAGAATTGATAAGATGCGTTACCCAGGCAGGGTACGAAGTAAAAGATAATGGTGAGCCCACCATCCCGCTCGCCTACTTCAACAGCAACTAATCATTCTTGACAGAATCAGTGCGAAACGAAAAGCTTGACATTTCAGACTGGGCCGCGCAGCCGGAAGACAGCGACGACGAGGTTGAAGACAGCACGGGAGAGGAAGGAAGCGACGAGGACGAAGACGAAGACGAATGCTAACCAGCCAGAACCACGTACTTTAAGAGGCCTGTATGCAGTGCATAGACTGTAGACAACGCCAGACAGAAGTTCACTCAGAAGATATGTGAACATGTTGCCGTCTGATTACCAAGATCATATGCATATTGTAATTCTAGAGCAGGCTTCCTTGTGTTCTATCTCGTCTCTTTCAACGTTCCGTACTGCTTTTACCTGATACTCCAGCCCAACTCCAGCCTACCGTCGAGTTTGATACCATGAAATTTCAATGGTGTTTTTTGTGCGATATGAAATGATATGTGTGCCATTCCTTTCTCTTCAACACATACTCAGTGATGACTTGCGAAAGTGATGTATATCTCTTTGACTCGTCTAGTTTACTGGTGAACAGACTTGGCGCACAATAAAGAATTCATCATCGAAGCTGACATACTGTACAGGTGCTCTTCCAAACCGCAAATGCAGCCTATTGACACTACTGTCTCCGCCGTTCTGCACGATAGCGCTCTGCAAGATATCTGCAAGTAAATATTAGCATCAGCAGACACAAGGCAGCACCATCCTGCTCACCCTTCACCACCCCAAAGCGTGAGCAGGCCGAATGCAACAGCGGTGACGACATCCCGGTTCCACTTAGGTTTGTGCCAGTTCACAAAGCTGTAATACCCCACTGCTCCAAGGATCGCTGTGTTTACTATCGAAAGGGAAGATGAACATTTCAAGAAATGGGCAAATAGATTTTCGCTGACCTAGTCCAACCAAACCGCTCAAGACACCCGGACGAAAGACGTGCTCTCGAAGCTGCTTGTAGATGAGGGTGCCCTCCTCGCGCGCGCGTCGTTCTTCCTGGCGGCCGATAGGGGTCTGCCGATACTTCTGTACTGCGTATCCTTCAGTTCCAATCAATAGCAGTGCTCCTGCCACTGCGGAGCTGATTGCAGTGAAATTCTGACGAAGGCCAGGTTTCGTGTAGAATGTGTAGCCCACGCGAGACAGAAGGCCGACATTCACTTTGAAATGACATTGTCAACCAATACAGAGATCCAGAAAAGCCCTGATCGTACCCAGGCCAATGAGACCACCAGCAACACCTGGACGAAACAAATAGTACTTTGTGACCTCCCACAAATAAATGCCTTCGGCCTGAGCCTCCTGAAAGCGTTTATTCCTTTTACCTGTCATCGCTTTCCTGCTTTGGTCGACAAGATCATCATCAATGTCTTCTGGAACATATGTATTGTTTGTATGTGCCGCAAGATTCTCTTTAAAATCGCTGGAAACGACATTCAATTTAGAAGTGTCGTCGATAACATTACTTGCAGAGGAGTTTTCGGTCGTGAGGAGTGCAGGATCCGGACGAGGCTGATAGGGTGGTATAGTGAGCCGTAGTATTCTAAATTTCACAAGTACATACCTGCTCAGACGAGGGAGGAGCATCGTGAGCAGCAACTGAGGCGTAGGACATATTATAAGAGTCAAGGTTGGTTCAGAAACTAAAAGACAAGGACGTCTCATGTTTTTGGAACGCAGGAGGCAGTATGACGTCACTTCACTGCGTCATAGTGAAATGACAGATTACTAATGTAGGTGATGATCCAGGTTCAACAAAATTCAAAAGACATCCAACGAGTGTGGACAATCAGCAGCTACATGCCCGTGTCCCTCACAGTCAACGCAAAACAAGTCTGACGGATCTCCATTTGTCTTCTTGACAGGGGGCGTCTCGTCTCGCAAAAGGTCGCAACTGAAGATGTCATGCCCCGGTCTCTCACAGATCTCACAGACGTCTTCGCTACAACTTCGATTGATGTTTGGCGTGGGTGAACGCCTGCGATGAGGTAAATCTGTTGGTTCGAGGCAATTCTTTGACGACTTCTTGTTGTTGTTCCGCGACAACTTCTCTTTAAGACGCTCGAGCTCTTGCTCGAGTTCATCCTGCAAAAAGTTAGATAAGCACGTCAGCGTACTTGTAGGTTGTAGAATGGAGCTTACTTCGCGATAGATCTATAATTCGAGTCAGATTCTGCTCTACATGCATGAACGATACATACCTTTGACTCCACGAGCGCCTCTAGCTCACCAATCTCTTTATTCAGCTGTGTACTGGTTAGGAGGGTATTAACAGGAGAGACTGGCACGTACGTCATGTGTGACACGAGCGGTCTTCATCTCAGCTTCAGTTAAACGTTTGCGCAACTGTTCCAGTTCATTCTGCGGCACAAGTCAGTTTGACAAGCTGAATACCCTACGCGTTGACATACTTCCAACCTAGCCATCTGTTCGTCGCCAGATGCCGGTGTGCTGTGCGTTTCAAGAGCAGCCTCTTCACGCAACAAACCCTGTTCGATGTTCTCTTCCAGTAATTTCAGTTCCTGTAGTAAACGGTAAAGGATAATTCGTCGGTTGCTTCACATGAGTCGTACCTGGCGAAGTTGATCGGTCTCTGACATCAAGAGTCTGTTCTCAGATTCCAGTAACTTATTTCGCTGAGTCACTGCTGAAGTCTCCTGTTGCAAGTCTTGAATAATATGTCTGGAGTAAAATGAGTGCCAGAAGAAGAGTTTAAGAACAAAACCAACTTGAAACCCATTACTTCAGCAGATTCCTGCTGCTTAGATGAGGTAGGTGTCCTAGGAGGCTCCTGGATGCCATTGACAGGAATGTCGCGGTTAAGTTTCTTCTTCATAGTGTCGAGCTCCGAAGCACGCTCCTCGAGACTCTTGCGCAAAACAAGCACCTCCTTTTGCACTTGCTCGTACTTCGCTTGCCAATTGTCATTGTCCTACACTCACGATTGTCAATGATCATATATGAAACCAGGGTGGCTTCTTACATCAGCTGTTGAGGAGGCCGATGCAAATTCTGTTGCAGATGACCGCAATTGATCGAGTTCGTCACGCAGCTCTTGAATCTCCCCTGCGAGGCGCGCGCACTCATCAGCTTTGAGTTTTTGTGACTCGGGAACACCGTTGATTTCCAGTCTAGCAACCTGATGGACTGAGTTAAGATGTGAAGGGGCTCGAAGTAAGCGACTCACAGCAATATCGGATCTCAGATTTTCGATTTCTGCCTGGGCGTTTTCGAGCGCAAGAGTACTTTCTCGCAAGGCTTCCTCGACCTCTTCGACACGACCTTTAGCGAGAGCCTCGGCTTTGAGAACCTGTTCAACAGTCTTGCGCCCCTCATTGAGTTCGATTCGCATCACATCCTCCTTGTCCTTGAACCGTTTGATTCGCTCACGCACGGCAGCTTCCTCCCGTTCAGATATCGCATGAGCATCTTCCAGAGAGTCCTCTAACATTGCAAGCTTGCGTTGCAAGTGTTGCACTTGCTCGCGAAGATTCTCATTGTCAATTTCAGCAGCGGAGGTGGCGCGTTGGAGGACGGCGCTTGGAGACAGAGGGGTTGAGGCTTTCTTGACTTGGTCCTCGAGAAATACGACCCGGTCCTCAAGCTCATACCGGCGCGAATCTGCCGTGCTGAGACGTTCTTCGTATAACGCAATTGTTTCCTAGGATAATGCTTGAGTTCGTGTCAGTTCAAATGCAATATAACCGACCTGGCCAGCTTGACGGAGTTCATCAATCTGCGCATTTAATTCTTTTCTGTCCGCCTCTAACTCGCCCGACACCTTCTCTAATCGATCTTCTAAAAGCCTAATTTCATCGTTTTTAGCCTTAAGTAGTGCATCCCTATCGTGCTCGACGCCTTCTTTCACCGTGATTGCCTCTTTGAGACTCTTGATGAGTGACTCGCTCGTGTCAAGTTTGGCCTGCAGGTCTGCGACACGAGCCTCGTTCTCGTTCTTGACGCGTTCCAGTTCAGACGCCGTTTTCAGCGCGGCGCGTTCGAGAGATTCAGTCTTCAAATCTCGTTCGGTGAGTTTACGCTCGAGAGTGCGGAGTTGGTTCTCTATAGAGGAAACAGAGGCGAGAGCTGCATCGCGCTCAGATTCGAGTGCTTGGACTAGCGCGACGTCTGCACGGGCCGCGTCAGCGGCATTACTAAGAGAAGCATTCTCGCGCTCAAGAGATTCTAGGCGGGAATGCAGATGGTCCTTTTGTGAATCATTGTCGGGAAAAGCAGATCGAAGGGAGGCAACTGAGGACGGCCGAGACGAACTAGGGCCACTGGTCTTGGGTGATGAAATAGACTGCCCTGAAAGGAGTTGGTTGATTTTATCTTGCAAAGCCTGTGAAGAAGCAGTCAGATCCATTGAAGAACGCAGCTGAACGCGTGACATTGGGTCCTCATGTGCGAGGTCGGGACCATCATTTAACGAATAAGCAGACGTAAAGGATGCTGATCGGGCAGGTGAAGCTGGAGGTGGCATAGCAATTGCGCTGGGTATCCTTGGGCGCGGGGTATTTAGAGACGTGCGGCCTTTGAGGCCGGGGGTAAGTGCGCCGCTGTACACATTGGGGGCACGAGGAGTAGCACCAGCCTTTGGTGTAGTAAATGGAGAATCCGAAGGGTGTATATTCAAATCAACAACTGGGGGTCCGCGTGATGGCGAAGATGGAGAACGAAGAGTATACTCCGAGGTACTATCGCCATTGGCTTTCAATTGTTTGGCTGTGAGACCAATATATTTGGAGGCTCTCGAACCTGAGGTGATTTGAGTGTCTAATCCAGGTCTGCTTGGCGATTGTGACAAGCCTATTTGTGGGATCGGCTTTGTTTTACGAGCTGCAGGAGTTGTGCCAGCATTTGAGCGGCTATAGAGATTGGACGGGGTGATGCGTCCACTTCCAAAAGATAGTGAATGTGAGGGAGTGACTCTGCCAGAAAAGGAGGGTGTTATACGACCTCCGCAAGATGAGGCGACTGAGGGAGGCCGGTAGCTAGAAGGTATTGTGGGAGCAGAGAGCTTCGCTGTAGCAACGAATACACCGCAATTTGGAGGACACACAAAGTACTGTTTCCTGCAAAAATACTCTCAGCAAGATGTCCTGCAGCTGTTATTGTACACGACACCGGTAGCAGTCAACAGGGGATAGAAAACTCACCCCCCGACAGATCCATCATTCTTTCCTTTGCCTAAAAAACCTCCACTAAGTTCGACCCCTGCCCACAAGCCAGATTTACCGTCGATCTCTCCTATATACCTTAGGCAGCCCTCGAACCCCAAAGACTCTATCCTGACACTGTCTCCTACTTCGAATGTTTTCCCGGCTCGGCTTACGCTACGAGTAAAAACATCCGATTGTCTGCTTGGAGCGCGTGGTCCTGGAGTCTTTGTTCTACTCTGTGCAAATGCAGAAGTTGAAGCAACCGAGGGAGGACGACCAGTTACAGAACGACGGCCTGATTGCAATGTCACCAAACTTGAATTTGGAGAAGATGACGAAGAGGAAGTATTCAAAGTAGTGCTGGCGCGATGCTGTGCAGGATCATTGGCCTTGATCGCGTTTGCGAATGCACGGGACATGAACTCCACATCTGAGTCAAAGGCGGGTTGGGAATTGGCGGATGAAGAAGAACGAAATCTGCCTGGAGTAGGGATGCCGCTAGACTTTCCAGGAGTCGGAATACCTGATATTCTGGGTTTTCCTGGCGTTATTGACATTCTGAAGGATCCCAAGTCACTTGTAAGCACTTGTTGAGTTACTTATTAGATGGTCACATGACTTAAGTGAGCATGATCGCCCAGCAGTCTAAATTTTAGCACCTCTGGCAGCCTTCAACATGTTTCTTCAACTTCTGGGAGCACTTCGTAGACCGTTGCTCACTATACCATCATTCACTGCGATGAAACCAATTATTCCTGCGCCCCGCTCTATTCTAATCAATCGTGCGCTACTTGTACCACAAACACTCTTGCTACCTTCACTCTGTGACGCACTCGGTCAGAGGCGTTTTGCCTCCCGTGGTACGGAGTATCAACCTTCGCAGCGAAAGCGCAAAAGAAAGCACGGCTTTCTTGCTCGGAAAAAGACTGCAACTGGTAGAAAGATTCTAGCTAGACGACTGCTCAAGGGACGCAGGTTCTTGAGTCATTAATGGATGGCATGTCTTTCACTTCTGGTCTTTGGCAATTGATTGACCATATATTTAGTTTGATGCACCAGGAGATTTGCAGATTCGCAGTCATCTCTCGTAGGCGAGCGAAATACAAAGGAGACAGCCATTTCATATTACGGATGATGCTCCCAAAGTTCCACATCGCACTCTAGTAGATGGATGTCATTAATTTGAAGTCAAATACTCGAATCAAATACGGGAGTCATAGTCTAGTTGACATCCATAACTTCCAATGCCTGTCGTGCCGCACTGTCCGAAATGACACCGACACAGGCTGTGTCCTTGTGAGTTGTTGGGCTATTTGGGCGGTATGTAGGAGCAATGATTTCAGCAACATAAGCTTGGGGAGGTGAGAGCGGCGATGAGGGTGTAAATAAGAATCCGCGTTGAATGGATGAAAGGAGAGCTGTTATGGGTGTTTTGGATGGGGACTCTTGAAAGTCTACGTTGCGCGAAGGCGTAGCTTCAATGGAGGTGGAGGGAGGAAGAACACTTCCTATGACATGCGTATCGTCGGTAGTGACTTGCACGGATAGCCTTGCTGACGCTGATGGCTCGAGCTGAGATGACTGACGAGGACTACAGGGTGGGGACGATGGCAGAGGCACTGCAGTAGGACATACAGTGGGACTGGGAGGCAATGGCACGTGTTCTGGTGCGGGTTTACTAGTATCAGAACTCTTCAACTCGCCCTGCTTGGGACGTATCAAAAGCCCCTTGACAATGGGCTTGGTCGCTTTATCCGACGACCGTCCTCCCCACACCGGCTTTTTCTGACCTGTTGCCTGTTGGCGAGAACGACCTGGTTCAGTAACTCGCTTGCGGGAAGTCTGCTGTTGCTCGACATTCGTAGTTGGTGACCGCGACCGGCCAGGCCGATAACTTGTGCCCTTGGTCGTCGAATGCTCTGTTATTAGCCGTGGTCCCGTTCGAGAGGACGGTCTGGTGGTAGCAGTGACCACTGACGACGCAGTGCGAGTTGGGATCGAGTGAACCTTTGCGGGTACTGGGTCATTCCGTTGATCTCGTTTCGAAACGAGGGACTGTGTGAGTGAGTTGACCGAAGTTAGCTTGGTTGAAGGAGGTCCAGTCTTTAAAATCGTGCGTGTGGTCGTGGTGTCATCAGTTTCTGGTAAGGAGGTTGTAGGAATGAGAACTCTTCGGGCTCCTCCTCCAACACGAGCCTTCTCATCGTGTGACTTCATGAGCACAGTGCCTACTCGCTGCGGGCCCTGCATAGTAGGAACTGGAGGATGCAGATTCCGTCGATTTGTACTCTGCGTAGTAGACAGTCCTGTTTCCACCGACGGGGGACGGAGTGCACCTTGGCGAGACGTTTCCCTCACTGACGGCCCCACATTTGCACTAGATGTTACTTGACTTGACACAGCACGCAGCCTTGCTGCAGGTACGTCTTGTGGCGGCTCAGAGCTAGGAGGATGTATTGATTTCTCTGCATGTTTCCCAAAAACACGACTGGCGGTAGCGCACTGCGTGGATGGAGCTCTAGAATGAGAACTCGTCTTCTGAGCCTGAAGGGACCCAATTGGCCTTGATATCACTCTTCCTGTTGCTACAGGACCACGAGGAAGGGCTTGTGAAGCCAAACGCGAAGCAACTGTCCCTTGCACATCTAAGTACTTCTTGATGACAGGGGTTAACGGTGTAATGAAACTGAATTATGTATTGTCAGGCAGATGTCGTGAGTGGAAGCTTTAAAGACCAACCTTTCCACGCGATCGGGCAAAAGGGCTTTATATGCCTCAAAAATTAATTTTCCTACTCTTCTAACGTCTGCGCTGGCATCCCTTGCAGTCAACTTGATAATGTCTTCGATAAGTCGGGCACGCGTATCTCTCTCAATATCGGGAGGATTGAAGCAATTCAGGCAAGCGAGGACACCCTCTGCAGCTACTAAACGCAGAGAAGCCGACTTTTGAGTTAAGGAGTCTGCAAGATACGGCAAAATGGAAGGCAATTGAGTATTTTCAATCGCAGCGAGAATGCAGGCCTTTGCTCGGCCTGTGAACACCTTGTTGGTCCGGCCACAAAGCCCGAGGAGAGTCGGCATAAACAGTGAGACGAGAGGCTCAAATAAGGACCCCAGACCGGCTAAAAGAGCATTCACAAGTTCGATAGCGGAACCTGACAGTCTACTGCGCTCCGAATTCATAGCGTGGTTGATGGGTCTGGAAAGCGAGCGTATACCAGCAACCATTTCCGTGGTAAAGTCGCATCCGCCGTTATTACAGCATTGGGTGAGCTGCACAATGCCCTGCTCGATCTTGTCCCACGACTCTTCTGTCTCTTCAAGGGAGATCTTCCCGCGGACAGCTTCAAGTTCTGCGTTCAAATTCGCTGGAGAGTTATACTGCTGGAAATATGAGAGAGTTAAAAGAATGGTATTTAATGTCTCCCACCTTTCTTTTCGACATGTATCAGGTCGTTGTAAGAAGGATGCGGTTAGAAAATACAACGATGAGCAAGTTCAAATCAGTACTTTCATGGTCACAATGGCAAACACGCGACTGTACCGCAGGCCACGTGATCGCGGATAGCGGAATTTGCCGTGACATTCTGTCTCACCGCTCGCCCATCGCTCGCTGTTATACCCAGCGTCAACGCTATCCTAAGGAACGATTGAACGAAGGTAAGCCCATTTTCATCCACGCACCAATCCGTTACGAGGCACCTTGCTTGGCTGGAGAGAATAAGAAGATTTTGAGACAGATTTCCGCTGGATGGAGGGATTTCCTTCTGGATAACAGACTCATGGAATATTTACTTGCAGATTCTACCATGTCCCTCGTTGTTCCTGAAGCACACCAGCAGTTCCAGGTCTGTTTGCCTTGGGCATTATATCTGCTTTTAATTTACACCATACACAGCACATCCTGCGTCTACTCAACACTAATGTTGACGGAAAACGCAAGATTATGTACGCTCTGACAGAGATCAAAGGTGTTGGACGTCGTTACTCCAACCTCGTTTGCAAAAAGGCGGATGTTGATCTCAACAAGCGGTATGTGTTTCCACTCTGGTATGCAATTCGCTCATGTAGTTGTATAGTGCTGGTGAATTGAACTCTGACGAGCTTGAGCGTATTGTCACAATTATCCAAAATCCCACTCAATTCAAAATTCCCACATGGTTCCTGAACAGACAGAAAGACATTGTAGACGGCAAGGACTCGCAGATCCTTTCCAACGGTGTCGATTCGAAGTTGCGTGATGACCTCGAGCGATTGAAGAAGATTCGGGCCCACCGTGGTCTCAGACACTTCTGGGGCCTGCGGGTGCGCGGTCAGCACACAAAAACTACTGGTAAGTTTCTCATTCCCGCTGCCTACTGTCACTTTTTTGAAGCGTGGTGCAGGCCGTCGCGGGAAAACGGTTGGTGTGTCAAAGAAACGTGGTTAAACAGGTGTTATTGCATTATATTCATGTCCTCTATGTTTGCTCTCATGATACTACCCACACAATCACTCGGGAGATTGGGCCATCTGCAAAAACGCTGGAATGAAACCAAATATCGCCTTACTACTATGCTAAACGTGTAACGACCACGAACCAGTATGTCTATGAGAGTCGGACGCTGCAAATGAGTAGAATGATTATATGCACCGATGCGCACGCAAAGGTGCGCTATAATATTTATCGTCGCGCGGAGTCAACACCCTTCTCAGCTAGCATCATCACAACCGTAGCCTGGAGATGTTGGGTCCGCGATTTTCAGGAGAGAAACTCGATGTGCACATTGAGATCTGACTGGCAGAAAGTCGCTCCTATTCTGCGGTGGCTTGCGGAATGAACTCCTGTAGTCGATAGCTGCCTGGCGAGAGGTGCTGAACATGATGTAGTAGCAAAGTTGGATACAGTCTCCTTGGACATTCACCCTCCAAGAAAAAGTGAACGTCGTCCATGGCCGCCAGCAGTTACTTATTGTTATATAATTCCCAGGGGCCAAGTTAATTTTACCAATCTAGCTAATTTTGTGATCGATGTGACTCGTTCTGACTGTCCTAGGTATATATTACCCTTACGATCTCTCCTTGGATTATCCACATCGTCCCTTTCAAAACTACAAAATGCCTCAGTGCTCCTGTTCACATCAAAATGCAGAATCCTTATCGACGCCTGACAAGACCCAGATGATCCAGGTCAATGGTGCCAACAGCATCAACGGCGCGAACGGTGTCAATGGACGTAACATCCAACCCAGTGAAGCACAGCGCAAGAATCCCTATGCGCCACGCGCATCAGACTTTCTAAGCAACATATCAAATTTTTCCATCATCGAGAGTACTCTTCGAGGTACGTCTTGCAAGTTTTTCTTGCACCTTGGCCTAATGCAACTCGTCATGCAGAGGGTGAACAATTTGCCAACGCCTTCTTCGATACCAAAACAAAAATCGCAATCGCCAAGGCTCTTGACGCATTCGGTGTCGAGTACATCGAGCTAACCTCTCCCGCTGCATCTGAGCAGTCGCGCGCTGACTGCGAGGCCATCTGCAAGCTCGGTCTCAAGGCCAAGATTCTTACCCACATTCGTTGCCACATGGACGATGCACGGATCGCTGTCGAAACTGGTGAGCTCCACAGCGCTTCTACCTATCTTTTCACTCATTTACATCACCCATAGGTGTCGATGGGGTCGATGTTGTGATTGGAACATCTTCGTTCCTGCGTGAATTCTCCCACGGCAAGGACATGACGTACATCACTAAGACCGCCATCGAAGTCATCACGTTCGTTAAGTCCAAGGGCATCGAAGTCCGCTTCTCCTCAGAAGATTCCTTCCGCTCCGACCTCGTCGATCTGCTTTCCATATACCAGACTGTGGACAAGATTGGTGTCAACCGTGTAGGCATAGCTGACACTGTTGGATGCGCGAACCCCAGACAAGTTTATGACCTCGTTCGTACCCTCCGCGGCGTCGTTGGTTGTGACATCGAGATTCACTTGCACAATGACACCGGAATGGCAATCGCTAACGCTTATTGCGCATTGGAGGCTGGCGCAACACACATCGATACCTGTACGTATATCCGTTTTTATCTCACTGGTGCATAACTAAATCTTTTTAGCGGTTCTTGGCATCGGTGAGCGTGTCGGCATCACACCTCTCGGCGGTCTCGTGGCATGCCTATACGCTGCTAACCCTGAATATGTCAAGGCCAAGTACAATCTCCCCATGCTGCGCGAGCTTGAAAACCTCGTCGCAGAGGCAGTAGAAGTTAATGTGCCTTTTATGAACCCGATCACTGGCTACTGTGCTTTTACGCACAAGGCTGGTATCCATGCCAAGGCAATCTTGAACAACCCTAGCACGTATGAAATCTTGAAGCCCGAAGACTTTGGGCTCACCCGATACGTGTCGATTGGGTGCGTACTTTTTCAAGCCCTTCATGACTCGTGATAGAGTCTGATATTTCCCCCTAGACACCGTCTCACTGGCTGGAACGCTGTCAAGTCAAGAGTTGAACAGCTCGGACTCAATCTCACCGACGACGAGGTTTGTTATATTCTCTTTACCTCGCCCAGTTCACTAATGCGATTATAATAGGTCAAGGATGCAACTGCCAAGATCAAGGAGCTTGCTGATGTCCGCACTCAGTCCATGGACGATGTTGACTCTCTGCTGCGTATATATCACTCCGGCATCCAGTCTGGAGAGCTCGCAGTCGGCCAAAAAGAGGCACTCGACCGATTGCTCCAGCAGCACCGCGAGGCCTCGAGAGAACATCAGCAGCCAGAGGCTGTTACTGCTGCAACATAAAATTTTTAAATTCGTCATTGTCTGAAGTCGTCTTTCCTGGCGAAGAAAAGTTGACCGGTTGGTCGCTCTGTATCATGTGGAATTGTAGATGTGTCTATCCTTATCTAACACTTTTCGTGAATCAAAATGCATGTATGCAATCAAGGAAAGCTTGTTGAGGGTGCACTTGGTTGGCCTAAATTATTTGTAAGAGAATTTTTCTGCAAGCGATCGAGACTTGAATCAAAATGAGATTGACAAATTACCTTGCGAAGCAAGGTCAGTATCAAAGTTGCCGCCGTCCGGTTTTGAACCCACTGGTTCAACCAGTTCTGAACCTTGAAGCGGACCGCGGTTCGGTCCAGTAACGGTTAGGTTCGGGAGGGTCCAGAGGTGGGAGAACGTCCGGGAAATGGCCGACTCTAGGGCTGTTCTACGTAGACTCTGGGGCCAAAGTCTTGGGGATGGCTATATCGAATGCTGTCTGGGATTTTGTGTTCAGGAGTCTCAAGATAGTAATATTAATTCTGGAATCTTCGCGGCGGTATTTCCGGCTTAGGTAACCCTGAAATTATATATTTACGTTGGTTTTGACTTGAGACATATCTATCTGACAATGACCACCTGGGCTCAGGCCATCCATCATCCCTGGTTTGATCCATCACCTTTGAAGCGTAAACTGTCTAACGCGGATGACGAGCGCCGTGCATCACCTTATCAGCGCTCATCACCAAGCCCCACAAGCCGCGCCAAACGACGCAAGTTCAACACATTGGAACATGGGTTTGCCCACCTGTCACTCGCGCCGGCGCCGGTCCACCCCAACTCAACGAGTGGGCTGGTGATTACGCCTATCAATCCCACTGCTTCATCTTCCGAATCTACAATATTTCCACCTTCTAGTATCGTCCTCCCCAGCTCTATCGAAGAACCGCCGCACGAAGTTGAAGCCATGGCGCCCGAGGTGAACATGGAGAGTTTAGACGAGGGAGAATGTAAGTGTATTTAAGAGTTTATGTCAGATGTCCTGACTCGTTGTGCAGACACTGGCAAGACCAAGGCGGCTCCTCACTATTCGATATCGACGCCTTTGCTTCGACGCATACGAAAACACCAGACGACAGCGCAGCCTATCATTCCCATCTCGTCGCCCAGTACGGGGGAGGGCGCTCTGGTGTTGTATCGGCCGTTGCGGCCGCTTTCTCCTACTCGACACGTTGATGAACAAACTGAGCCTGTAGAGGAAATTATCACGACCGGTGCTGCGAGTTTCGAGTGTGACGATGATGCAATGGAGATAGAGTAGAATGACACGTCCACACATTTGTTTGCTTTGATACTTATTAATATCCTAAAACGACACATGAACTGTACGAAAACAAGAACTGCTCATCTATGTAGCAAACAAAGCACACGAACAAAGAACTAGTGAGAAAAGTGAAAGCTTCTGATTCAACGGGCATCGAGATTGCGGGTTCCATAAGATAACATGGCGGTCCCTAGAGGGACCGTCTTCAGTAGGATATAAACCTTCTGAGTAGTTAAGGTGAGAGTGATGGTGCCTAGCGTGGGCGTGAGGGTGGGGGACATGGTGCATTTGAGCGGGGGTATATGGGGGACGGAGGGTAACGGATGCAGATGAAGGGGCGGGTAGCTTTGGAGGATTTGCTGTCACAGTGGTGTTTGCCAAGTGATGCTGGGCAGAAAAGGGGGGCTGGGCATAGGGGTTTGCATGTAGGACTGGGTCATCGATGGTGGGAGGGGAGTTATTCTCCTCCTTGTCAACGAGAGGTTGGTCGTCTAGTACGTCGTCATCTGCAATGTCACGAGCATTGGTGGCCTGATTCTTTTGAGCGGCGATTTCCTCTGCTGTGAGGAAGCGGCCACCGGGACCACGGGGACGACGCATTGCGTGTTTGTGGCGACTTTCGTGTAAATATGGCTAAAATAGGATAAAATTTTTGGTTGGATGAGACTAGATTGAACCGACCTTTCTTTGCCTTGATAGTCTGTGTACTTCGTCTAAACGAGCACGAGCGACACGACGCTTGAGAATGCGAAAATATTGTTTTGCATTTACATAGAGAGGTTCTTCATCTACTTGGTGATCATCTGTTGGAGTGTTTTGATGTGAAGATTGGTCTTGTTCGATGTGATGATGTAGGAATAAGTCATCTGCAGGTGAGTTGCGATGAGTTGTGAGAGCGGGAGAAGAAGGACCTGGGGAAGGGTTTCGGGAATGATGATAAAAATGATGATTATAAATATCAGAAGATTGACGAGAAAAAGGAGATGGGGGATGAGGAGGATGACTAGCTGCGTAATGGTAAGCGGAATCGAGCAGCTGATCGACAGGATCGCCCATTGATTGGCTGCTGGCACAAGCGTTGACCTCAAACAAACTAATCCACAACTGGGTCACACCCCCACATCCTGTCACGTTCCTTTACGTAACGCTCTTCTTTCAAACAACAATGGACACGAAACTGTAAAAATTCATCATCAAATTCATCATATCAACTCACTAAAATATATTATAGGAAAGCATTAAAGGTTCAAGAACTAAAAGAAATCCTTTCAAAAGCTTCCATACCTCCAGGAAATGCAAAAAAGCAGGACCTCATCAATAAAATCCTAGCAAACCCCTCTGCTATAGATGTCTTTCACACTCTTCATCCACCGAAGAACTCTAAACCAGTACCACCACCTGATCATGATGACCTCGTGCGTTTTCTTATTATCAACTTATCTTTCATACACTAATTTTCACACAGCTCGCTCCTCCAGAAGAGTATGTCTCACCATCCCCACGTGTCCGCACTCTGACCTCTTTCATAGAGTAGACTGGACCGTCGAAGTGTCTATTCCAGTAGAAGATGCATCTCCTCCAAAGAAATCTGAACAGGTTAGCTCTATTTTTTAATGAACCTAATCTATCATCTCTGACTTTTACTCGAGCCCCTTCCATCACCTGCACCAGCCGCCCCAGCTCCACCTACACCCCTGGTGTCAGAAGAGGATAAGCGCAAAGCTCGTGCAGCTCGGTTTGGTACAACTTATGTTGAACCCACCCAGCAACAAACCAAAAAGGCTGCTGGCGAGGTGAGTACCATCATCTATCAACTTCTATTCTTTCATGACTGTCTGTCCTTTAGAATCCCGACAAACTCAAGGCCCGAGCAGAGCGCTTTGGGACTGTTTCAGTCACGAAAGCTAGAGGAAAGCGTGCAGCGCCTGTCGAAAATGTTGACCCTGAGGAGCAAGAGCGTAGGAGGAAACGTGCAGAACGCTTTGGCTTGCCACTATCCGTAAGTCCCGTATTCATCATGGTCAGCGCCTCACTCACTCATAAGTCTGTAGGGCAAGGCGTAAGTGTTATTGGACTTTTTGTTCTTGAACAGCTTCTATTTATTCACACTGTTGTTGTTCATGTATATAAGCGCATGTCTTTTTGGAGTGTATCATATAGACGCTTAAAGTTGTATTTTCGTCCTATCAACTTGATCACTCATTGTGATTCTGCTGCACACATTGGTACTTGATCTGGATCATCAGACCTCAGTGATGGTAGTACATGCATAATCCAAGGCTGATAACAGTATTCATACCCTATAGCTAGCATCTTAATCGACGTGACCACCACTCCCCTGCATTTCACGCCCATCGGCCCTCTTCAGAATGTCCTATATATCCTACCCCGAGCGTTCCACCTCACTTGAGTTTCTTGGCTTCCCCCCCGGATACGGTCCTTGGACTTATCGTGCTATCCCAGAACCCTTGATCTCATCCGAGCTTGCACGCCTGGCTTCCGCACACGTCATCAGCAGTAAGACAACCATGACGGGCTGTGTCTCTTTGCAGCCAAGCCCAGACCCAGACAACCGATCCCAGGACCGCTTTGTCGTCCTGGACTGGGACGGATGGTCGTTTTCTGCTGTGTTTGACGGCACGTGTGCTCTAATTAGATTCGAAATAACTGTCTCTGATACTTGTAATAGGCCACGGAGGGGAAGAGACCGTAGACTACGTCGTCCAGGAGCTCCCCTTATTAATCCACACAGCTCTCGTCAAGGCTCTGACCGATGCAGGCGCCACACCCCTTGCACCCTCTACCGTTTCCACCCTTCTGCAGTCTTCTATCCAAGCCATTGATGACGCACTAACTGACGGAGTCAAATGCCTCTTCCCCGACGAAGCAACCCTCGCTGCCTACACAGACGAGCAAATCAAGTCCACCATTAACGGCCCCACAAATCCCAACAATCTCGCTATCCTTCGCTGCATGCGTGGTACTACTGCCCTCATTTCGCTCGTGGACCCAAAGAAAGACAACCTCTGGGTAGCCAGCCTCGGTGATTGTCAGGCTGGTGCGTGCCCTTTCTGCGATGCTTGAACATGCCAGGTTGATGTGATCCGCAGTGCTTGGAGCTAAAAATTCCAGTGGTACATGGGACGCAACGATCCTCAGTGTAAACCACAGTGGCAAGAATCCCGCTGAGGTCGCTCGTATTTGCAAAGAACACCCAAACGAATCTGAATGCATCAAGTTACACAGAGTTCTCGGCGCAATCGCCGTCACACGAGGCGAGTGTTTTCTCATCTTCTATAAGCTACACAAACACATATATACCTATTCACACAACCATTCAGCCATCGGAGACCACATCTTCAAGCTTCCGGTACCCTACACCACACGAGTTTTCATGAACTGCGCCCCCGGCTTTTCCATCTCTTCCAAGCTCGAACATTTCCTACCGAATAACAAATCGCCGCCCTACCTGTCTGCTCGTGCCGACATCAAACATGTCGCTCTCCAGCCCTCCACAGCTAACACATCATTCTTGATCTTGTGCTCAGATGGCCTCATAGATTTATACGAACATACGACTGCACGGAGGGCTACCTTGGAGGAGATTCTCACACAATGTGTCCATATGCTTGGTGAGCATATGGACAGGAGGGATGCTAAGGTCGGCGCCGAGGTGGACAAGGAGAATGCAGCACTAGTGCTGCTGAAACATGCGCTGATGGGCGGAGGGGTGGACAACCCAGACCGTCTCGCGCAGATGCTCACAGTGGAGATACCCTGTCGGTGGATGGATGATACAACAGTGCTTGTCCAAACCCTTTGATACGTCGCAGAGCGCATCTATGATATCTATGAGCTGTGGTCCATCAGGTTCCACCTTGCTTTGTACAATGCTAACCACATGTTCTGCTGGCAACAACTAGGAGTCTAGGAGAAACCAGCTCTACCAACTACCGTACT
Organism: Suillus bovinus; assembly: GCF_016758785.1. Lineage (NCBI taxonomy): Eukaryota > Fungi > Basidiomycota > Agaricomycetes > Boletales > Suillaceae > Suillus > Suillus bovinus. The sequence goes on along the minus strand of NW_024542090.1, from coordinate 30,582 downwards.
ACTAATGAAATAATTTTGGCGCGAGGTTATCAGTTAATTTCATGAACTGAAATGTTGCTCTTTAATGCGGCACGCAAGTGGATGTGAGTATATAATTGCTCGACAATGACCAAGATTCGATTCTTCTCTACTATGTAACTCGGGGGTATAACATGTAGAGCACGTCACGATGATCCAGATACGTCTGGTGGGGGTGGTTCGCGAAGCGGGTTCTCTTGCCGTGCTTGGTTAAGTAGCCCTCCCAAACCTTTCTCTGTGACAGCTTTCTATGTAGAAGAGCTCAGCATCAGGACCATGATTAAATATTAAACAAGCAGACGAACTGGTGAATTGGATTGAATGTTGCTCGGGAAATCATTCCCTGTGATGTAAAGAAAAGAACTGTTGCTTACCTGCACGCAGTCTTTATATTCTGCCCAGATACTTCCACATTTTCGATCATACTCTTCCTTCTTTTGCTTTGAGTACTCGATTCTTTGAGCTTGTGAGTGTCCCTTGGTATTGGGGTTCGCAATAGCTGGTTCGAGGTAGCCCTCAAACCAAGTATTGAAGCACGCATCATACTGGTGCTTCAACGGTGTGCATTCTGGAGATAACGAATGGGCCATTCCTGCAAACGGGAAAGACAACTCGAGAAAGTACAACTCGACCCGGTGTGCATGACTTAGTAATCGGCTGCGGCTGTGCTACCGATAATCTATGCTCAGTCACACCGCCGGATATAATTTTCGACGGGAATAACACTAGTACTGTTGAAAGTTACAATCACTGAGCAGCATCCATGGATCACGCAAACGAGCAATCCTTGTTCACTTGCCTGTCATGCTCGATAGCCTTTCTTTCCGCGGAGGAACAGCGTATGTCCTGGCACTCCCTCCTGACTTGATGAATTAATGCATGGGAACACAGGGACACACTATCGCTCAGACCATCATAGGTACAATATGAAGCGTCGCGTCGCATCTCTTCCACCAGTTAGCGTTGCCATATTCAATCAAAAGGTGCTCGAGCGCCGTCAGGAGACCGCGATCATGTCCTCACCGAAAGGGAGCACATGTGAGGTATGCGGGTACGTACCTTCTGATCACAACAATCGCTTTCTTTCCTCTTCCTTCTGCGTTGATATCGTCGTCTCGATAAAGTTTCGATCGAAGCTCTCTGACACACGAACAGGAAAACATACACAACAGAAAATGCGTATAGATCCCACATAAATTCTAAGAAGCACAAAGAGAACGAGCTCAAGACTGCCTCGCGGCAAATTCAACCAGCATCCCATCCAGAAGAAGTTCCTAGCGCCCCTGCAGATTCCCCACCGTCGTCCACGCTCCCCGTCATCTCCAGAACTCCTATAGCCAAAGACTCGGCTCTCGGTGTACCCGCGAGTGCGACTGAGGATGAAAACGACAGCATAGACGCCAAGATAGCTGCTGCCCGCTCGCGTCTTTCTCCAGCACACTGCCTCTTTTGCACGCATACTTCCTCCACACTTTCAGAAAATCTAACGCACATGTCTTCTTCACATTCCTTTTTCGTCCCTGATGCCGAATATCTTGTCGATCTCACAGGTCTCATCACATACCTTGGTGAGAAGATTGCAGTTGGAAATGTCTGCATCTATTGCAACGGCAAGGGACGTGAGCTTCGGACACTCGATGCTGTGCGGAAACACATGCTAGACAAGGCTCATTGCAAGATCGCCTACGATTCCGAGGACGATCGACTTGAGGTGTCAGACTATTACGACTTCACATCTTCATATCCCGCTGACACGCGAAAAAAGAAGTCTAAACAGCCACCCGCGGAGGACGAGGAGTGGGAGGACGCCGAGGATGACAGCGGAGATGCAGAAGAGGTCGTCGATGAGGCCGCTTCAGAGCCTCCTGATTCTGAATCAGATTCTGATGAAAGCATACCTGAGAACCAGATCACTTATGGTGATACTGAGTACGAGCTTGTTCTCCCATCAGGTGCACGCATCGGCCACCGGTCGATGAAGCGCTATTACGCACAATCCCTGCAGCCCACGCACGTCCAGAGTAATGAAGACCGCAACTCTGGGGTCGCACTTGTCCGCAGATTGCTCGCAGACAAGAATGCTGCCCTTGTACCCCGCAAGGGTGGGTTTGGCGCACATGGACAGGGAATGGAGACTGTGAAAGCGAGGAATCGTGGTGAGGCAAGAGAGGCAGGGAGGCATGTACGAGAGTTCAGAGATCAGAAGCGCAGGGAAGATTTCAAGACACGAGTAGGTTTCATACACAACAGCCAGAAGCATTTCCGGGACCCACTTCTGCAGGTGTGTTTTGTACTTGACTAACCCTTATTGTCGCTCACTCTCATCATCAGTGAAGACGCAGAGATTCACTGTGCATGGTAGACTATTATGCATGATATTCCTTCGGCATTTCCAAACCACTACTTCTTGTTATCTTGTCCCATGAAAGCGTCTCTAGAAGGCGGAAACATAAGAAAATAATGCTATGATATCAATGAATCGAAAGAGCGACCGAAAGGTCGATCTCGGTTAAGTAGGGTATAATGATGTGCGACCGATAGCAAGAAACAAGATATGAAAAGGAAACAAATCAATACAAATAAGCCGCGGGTACCACGCCCTCCTGGCCTGTTTGTGGATTTCGCGTATACCACCACCTGAGAAAAGATTATGAGCGGAGGGGCTATAAAGCTGAATATTATCTCTTACGCAGCGTCCCGATCATCTAACACTTCTACCTCGAGCCCAGCCGTCAAAGGTAGTTCACCCTCACCCGTCCCATCGAACGAGTAGCGAGCGTGCGCAGGGCGAGCGAACTCCTCTTCGGCAGCCATCGTACCCACAACTGCGTCTGAGGGAGTTTCAGCTCGCAAGTAGTTGCTACCATCTGGTCCAAACGGGTCAAGCTCTGCAGTAGTGGATTTTCTCGTGACCTCGTCCTTCTCAGTGCCGACCACATGTAATGGGTTCGGGGCACCAAGAATCGTTGTTCGTGTGGCCGCGTTGATGTGCTCTAGTAATGACGATGGTCGGTGTTGAACTGAATTATCGTCGTCATCATCGTCACTAGCATTATACTTCGCTACTCTATCATCGCGACGAGACAGTAGGGTCCAGAGAATGCCGATGAGTGCTAACAGGAACACAACCCCAGCCGCAATGGCAATGGAAATGAGAATGACAATACCAGTTGCAAGGAACTCTGCAAGAGTCCCATGAGCTATGATTGGAGAAGATACAGAAGTTACTTACGTTGTTGACCAAAGCTAAAGTTTGCGAGTGAATAGAACAGTGAGGAAATTGAGCCCAACGCTCCCTGAGCAGTCACAGCGGCCATATAAGGAATAAATGAAGAACCATCGAAGAGAACAGAGGATGCAGAACCGAACGAAGAGTCGGACAGCGCACCAGAGATCATCAACATCCGGTCAGATTCAATGATGCTGTTAGCTGAATGCGTGTCTAGCAGGGGGACCATGAGAAGCTGGGAAATGTTGGTGGTTCCTTGAAACGAAGATCCAACACTACTCCAAGAAACACCATCCCAGAACATCATGAACGGTGAGGAACCGTCAGCAGTGCTGAAGACCATAATAAGTCAGATAATGTGCCTGTGAACAGTAACATCGTGCCACCCACCGACCAGCTGCAAAGATGCTGGAATAGTTGCCATTGTTGACCGCCACTGCTGTAACTGGTCCTGGAATTTCAGCGCTATTCCCAATGGCAGCCCATGTGGAATCCGCAAAATTATACTGTGCGATGTTGGTCGTCAATCCACCCAATGTGATAGATCCAGCAGCAATCAAGATTTCTTGGGTATTCTACCGAAATCCAGTCAATAACATGTTACCAACCGGGACCATAGGACAGAACTCACTCCTGCATATGAGACAGACGAGATATCTCCTTGAATACCGCTTCCGAGCAGGCTCCATTGATTCAAGGTGGTATCGAATAGACAGATGGCTTGGCAAGACACAGAACCAGCCTGCACGAATGAACCGGCGACAATCACAGCGTCAGACTTGTATACTGACGACGTTATCGAACGAACAACGACCGAAGATCCTGCAGAGGGTTGCAATGGTTGCATGGATGATGTATCCCACTGTTGAGTAGATAGATCATAAAGAGCCAATCCACTCGCCGAGGTTCCAGTGAGGTTGAATTCACCACCAATGAAAAGCTGTTGTTGCTGATCAACATAGACGGCGCGAACAACGCCATTGATCTGGGCGCCAGCGAGCGCAGATATTGAAGACGTAACGGGATCATAGATAGCAATGGCGGATGAGGTCGTAGAGGATGAAGAGAATGAAAAGTTGCCTCCAATTATGGCTACCTGGTGGGAAGTGGAAACATTTGTCCAGAATGTCCCAGCAAGGACAGCGGGAGCAGGAGCAGGCGGGGAAGGCGGCAGGGCGCTTGAAGTTGCGCTCTGGCGAGTGAATAAGGTTCCAATATTGAGGTGAGATATCCATGTAGATGGTCCGCGACGGACGTGGGGATGGCGCTTCGTTAAAGTCGCCGGAGAAGATAAATTCGTAACGTTGCTAGTAAGCTGGATACTCATAGGTGTCACGAGAGGGCCTGTACTTCCACCACTAGACAACATCACAAGGCCGCTGGAACCGTATTCTGCCATAGTACGCACATTACCCGCGACGAACTGGGTTTGCTTCTGACCCGAAGCAGGCAAAGTCCCGTTGCCGATGAACGTCATGCTGCCCACTATAAATCCACCACTGTTCACCCACGAACCGATACTAACATTCCAGGTGGCTAAACCACCGGCAGGAACACCGGCAGCCGACGAATTAAGAGTCTCGGTGAAATTGCCTGCAACCACGATTTGCCCATTGGCAAGCGCAAGGCTACTGACCACACCGTTGACCCCTGCACCCATGGCCTTCCATAAATTAGAGCTGACGTCGTAGATAGCAACACCATTGAGTTTGCCCTGCGTAGAAGCTGTGTTGGTGTCTGTAAAAGAGCCACCGACATAGAGCTCGTTGCCGCTCAGCACGAAGGAGGTCACAGGCCCATTTAAACCATTATTAGGGAGAGAAATGAACGAGCCACTCTTGAATGCAACAATGTTTGAGACACCACTTGTCGAGCCGGAGATAAGCTGGAAATTGCCACCGATGTAAACAGTGCCAGAGGCATGCTGTGCGACAGCTGTGATGGACGCAGTGGTAGAAGTCGTAGCTCCCAGGGCGTTATAGAGATCAATGGATATCGTGTCCAAAGAAGTCTCGCTTGTGTTGGGAATAGTTCCAGTAGCATCAATGCTCGCACTAGAGCTCAATGGCCACTCGAAGAAACCGAAACCATGCTGGGAAGTCGCATTGGACCCAGACGACCCAGACCCAGCGGCCGATGTCACATTGGCCGACGTCAATACCAGCGCAACATCACCGGCGACAAGTTCGTACTGCCCATCCTGACCAGTCCCTTCAGGATTATTCGCAAGCGTCATGGATACGGTAGTCACGAAGTCTGTGGATGAGGGGACAATGGGACCACTGTAGACAAGTGTGGTCATGTCAGACTGGACCTGCTGTGAAATAGTAGAAACCCAGGGTTGACTTCCGCCACCTGGAAAGACAGTGACTTGAACAGATGTACGGAGCGGACAATCCTGGAAGTCTGCACAACCAGGAATGACAAGGTATATGTCATACTGGCCAGATGCAGAGACGTAGGGCTGCCAAGTAAAACTGGGAGCCTGAGAGGGGGACATGCCGACAGCCACTGTGGAGACTAGGACGGTTTGGAGTGTTGCGGGGATATTGGTAACAGCATTTTTCATGCTCCACTGGCCCGTACTAGTGATGTTGGATGGATTAGGTGAAAAACATGATTGCAGGTTCCCGTTGCTAGATGCGAACGCGCCAGAGGACAGTAGCTGTAACATGTGCAAACCAGGAGCTTCACCAATCCAACCCGACAGAGTGATCTGTATACCGGTCAATGTCACCGGAACGGTGAAAATGAAGTCCTGGTATAAGATTGATGAGTCGGTGGACAAAGGACAGGTAGCTGTGCATGTCATGTTTTGTCCAGTTGATGGGTTGACATATGACAAGGTCTGTACGGTATTGTCTGGAATGGATGTGACACTGACGGATGCAAAATGAGATGTCACAATCATCCCGATCTATCCATTGAAAATCACATACCTGAAAGTCGTCGTTCCAAATCCACTCTGAAACGTGTTACCAAGGCGAACACCATAGGCATTGATAGACGAGAAGTCGCGGATAGTAATTACAGCGCCATTACCATTCGCAGCCAACCACGTGTTGCCAGGTCCATCCGGACCAGCAGGACATAGTATATTCGAAATGTTGCTAAACTCGGGGTCAGATGACGATGGTTGTCCCAATATTTCTGCGGCTTGAAGAGGAACAGGGACGAGTGACGAAGAAAACGGCGTAGCGCCAGGAGAATAAGGAACATTGGGATTGTTGGTGGTATTTAGTGAAATGGCATTCGCGGCGAATGAAGTGAGGAATGAGCCGGCAAAGAAGAGACTATTCTCTGAGGCGTTAGAGGTGATGGAAAGGACTTCTCTGCCATCACCCGTGAAGCCTTTGAATGGGGGGGCGGACCAAGAATTGGATTTGGTGTCCCATATAGCTACGGATGAACCCGGCGACGTGAAGCTCCCACCCACCCATAACTGGCTGGTGGATATGTCACAATAAAGCGAGTATACTGGACCGTTAGGACCGTTTGAGCCGAGCGCAGCAAATACACCGGAAGAAGGCATGTATGACGCGATGTTGCTGGCAGACACGGATGTATTGCCAATGGATGAGAAGGATCCGGCCAAGTAGAAAATATCATTGATGGCGCAACCCGATCGAATTAAGCCGCCTGCATTCGTAGTGCCAAGCGTAGTTAGGGCGCCTTCGGCGGTGCGAGCGAGTAAGGAAGACACAGAAGGGTCAAATGTGACAGCAGTAGCATTGTTGAATAGACTGAGACCCGCAAATGCACCTGCAAGGCCTACTTGACCCATGCGACTGAAGTCGACTACCGGGAGTGACGCGAAGGCGGGATTGAGGAGAAGAGTTGCGAAGAAGAATGACGAGGGCCATCGTATCGAATTTGATGACTGTGAATGCATTTTATGTATCAGTAGTCTCCACGGTAACGTTCCAGGGTATGAAACCCTGATGGAACCTAGAGTCCTCTACAGAAAGCCAGAGTTTGAGTGTCAGCCGAACGATGTTGAAAGGAAAAACGGTCACGGTTTTAAGCTTTGAATCTTCGTCAAAACGCGTTCTAATAAACCAACACGTCCACGTGGACCATGTCATGGACCTATTAGGCGGTGCACCGCACTTTTGACTGGACTTTATAATTGTCTTGACTGCCTCACTAAGTCCTCACACAGACCGTTAAATTAGAAACTCGCAGCTTATTTCCGAGTCTGTGCACCCATCTCCGAACCGGAAGAATGTATCAGGGGATTTTTACATAGCAATCAATCGAGAGGATCAATTAAAACCCGACCACTGCTGTGCCCACTTCTATTCTACTGTTCATCATCCGGATCTAACAGCAGTTGAACTCATGTCGGCAACGCGCCCGACTGGCTGTAGGTGAGGAGAGCCTGTATCCAGAATTCTATTTCATCGTAATCCGGTACAACGTCAGTCATATCCTATGAGACATTCCAATCAAAGTCACTCACTGAGGACATCTATAGCGGTGCATGCTTGGCCTCTTTGCATTGGCCTGCAAAATGGCATTGTCGGAAGCTTGTTGTGACAGCAGCAAGTGTTGCTCATTGATAGCTGCCCAAATTTCACTCGGCGTCGTGTACTGAGCGAGCCATCGAGTCAAATATACATCTTGATTTGGTGACGGTGCCCATTTATAAAACCCAACTGCAAGCACAGAAAGCAGGACTGTGTTGCGCCAAAAAGGCGTGGAAAACCCAGCTAATCAGCATGCTCAAATGAGTCGTGACTTTGGAATGGATGCGACCGGAATAGCATACCTTCGGGTGAATAATGGGTATCATCATGATGCTCATCATGAGCATGACTGTCGTGCGACGCGAATCTCCGGTGAATGAGTGAAACGCTCCCGACTGCGTGCTTTTGGCGCAAAAGCAGGCTTGCTCTTGCCAGCGACATTGTGGTTATAGATAGAGTTGCTCGTGCCGCCTCGGCAATTTACTTGCGGACTTGGAAGTCCGGATCAGTTTGTTCACAGTGCCGCATGTTGCGTGTTTCATGCTTTTACAAGAATCTTCAGCTCTCGCTCAATCAACTTTGAACAGCCCTTAAAGTAAATTACCAGAGTACTTATGCAATTACTCGCCAGCAGAAAATTAACTGAATTTGTTGTAGGACTTGCACATACACATACCCAAACTATGTTAAGACGTGTACTACCACGCTTGCCGCTTTTCCGGGTCTCTGCACCCATACTTCCAATATCATCGCGGTTAAGTGCTCGCCCAGTACCTGCAATATCCTTGACTGGCTCTCCACGTTTGTCGAGCCCGAGGCTGTTTCATCACGTCCCTGCTCGCCTTACGTCAACTCCACCACCTCAAAGCGATCCAGTATCACAGTTACCTTCAGACGCTACCCTCTCTCAAAGGCTGAAACACCTCATTAAATCCTATGGATGGTATGCCCTTGGAGTGTACATCGTCCTCTCTACACTGGACTTCACCATCGCGTTTGCTGGAATCAACCTGTTGGGCGCCGAGCAGGTCGCGTCTGCCGCTGCCTACATTAAAGAGACTGCTATTGGCTTCATCCATACAAAGCCACCAGAGCCTGGGCGGGATGAAATGAACGGCATTTCTGGAGGAGATGCAGGTCGTGAGGGCTTGTATGCCACCTTGGTATTGGCTTACACCATCCACAAAACGCTATTTTTGCCTGTCAGAGTTGGTTTGACAGCTATTTTCACTCCTCGATTGGTAGGCTGGCTACGTACAAGAGGGTGGGCAGGTGGTGAGGGCGCCAGGAAAGCAGCACGCGATATGAGGGATAGGATCCAAAGAAGGGACTAAAGTCAGTCGATCTTGGGTGAGAGGCAAATTGCAACGTCGTCGTTTTATTCACATCATAGTCACATGCTACTTGCATGGCAATTACCTTCGTTGGCATGACCTTAATTTCAAACTAGAGCTATAGTTGTACGGCCAGTCGATTGGAGATATTGCATGCAAACCTTTCTTTGAACTAAGGTGCCCATGAAGAAGTTAGTGTTGAAAACGACTGGCGGAAAGGGGGTTTGGGGAAAATCCAATTCGAATACGCAGACGAGTTCCCGAAACAATAGCGTATCATGTATAGCTAGCTACCTTTGACCTCCATCACTAAAATTTGAGTATCAAAATCCGTCTGAAGAGTTTTTCCCTAGGCATCTTCGCACTGGCAGGAGGTCTTGCCCATTGAAAAGTACTGGCAACGAGTGACGCGCTGGCATCAGCTGATAAGAAAACGTAACGTAAGATCATAACTGACTCGATTGATTCAATGGAAGATGCCGAACACCGAATACTGAGCTTGACTTCAAAGCTTTAAAAGATTTTCTTCAGCTTACTTGTTCCCAAACCACTCCTGATGCAACTCGATAGCTTAAAGCACCCAAGATCCTGCAACCGTTTCTTCTCCCTTCCTGACATCGATGGCCGTTGGTGACTACTACCTCCCATACACATCGACGCCTTTTGAAGGCCCAGAGAAATTACTGGAAATCTGGTTCGCCCCTTCCGCTGCTCGTGTGCCAGATGCACATGCACCAAAAAATGGCCGTATAGGCCTGAGGAATGTCCCAAAGCAAGTCTGGGAGGACATGCTTGACATCGTCAAATGCAAGGTCCTCAGTGTTATTGAGGGCGAAGAAACTGATGCTTATCTTTTGAGGTATGTGAATTGGTCATCGCCTACTTTTTTTTTTGGTTTTTTTTTGTATGGCTGCCACCACCCTTAATTTGATACTTTTTCACAGTTGGAGTTCGTTATCGCTCATTTTCTTCAATTTAGCGAATCATCTCTGTTTGTGTTCCCACATCGCATTATTTTGAAGACATGCGGCACAACACTAAACCTCCTCGGCCTTCCGCGCATCCTCGAGATCGCGCATAAATTTGCCTCACTTCCATCGGTTTATCGGTGCTTCTACTCACGTAAATCCTTCATGTTTCCTGAGCGTCAACTCGGTCCGCATCGAGAGTGGAAGGACGAAGTGTCATTCCTTGACGCTATATTTCCAAATGGAGCTGCTTACACTGTAGGCAAAGTCAATGGAGACCATTGGCTGCTTTACTTAACGACGCCCGGACAATCTGGCGCGAATGGGGAAACCGCTCCAAGTTCTCCCAATTCCTTTTCGTCCCTGCCTCTTCAGTCCGAGAATGGGGAAGAGAATGAGACAAACCAGACTCAAAATGTTGAAATCGACACACCATTCACTGAGGATTACACAATTGAGATCCTCATGAGTAACTTGTCTCACAAGGCTCGCGAGTCCTTCTTCTTGGCTCCTCCAGTACAAGATGCACCATCGGAGTCTCCGTCGATCATTGGGAGGACTTTGTCCTCTACCATCGGGATTTCAGATCTTTTCCCGCCTCATCTAACTACATTGGATGCTTACGCGTTCGACCCTTGTGGTTACTCCTCGAACGCTCTCCTGAAATGGGGCGACGGAATTGAGGATGGCTGCAGTGGAGAGGGCTACTACACAATCCATGTGACCCCTGAAGAAGGCTGGTCATATGCCAGCTTCGAGTGCAACGTGCCACTGTCCACTTCTCCGTCTTCTTCGGCCAAAGATATCCCCGATCTACATACGCTGATCAGACGTGTCGTCGATATCTTTCAGCCGGGCAGACTCAGCCTCACCCTTTTCATATCCAACGCCAACAACAATGCCGAGGAGGACGAGGGCGAGACTGCTGTTGAGGCCGCTCAGCGGACTTTCAAGTCTGCTCTGTCAGCCCAGCGCTCTGTGTCATCTTCCTCTGGTAATTCGGTATCGGGTGATGGGAGTGGACAAAATGATCGTATGTTGTACAAGAGAACCGACAAGATCAATTATCAATTTGGTGGTTACAATCTTGCGTTTGCAAGTTTCGAGTTTCGATGAAGATATCACTTCGGTGGTGTTAGGTTGTACGCTGAAGTTGTCTTTCTTATCTAGATGCGCTCGTACTTTCCTGTCAATCTACTTTTTGCTACCTTCTTCGTTTCCGCTTATACGACCCAGATTTCGGATTACTGTTCGTCCATCTTGTACACATTATATGGTGTTGATCATCATCACCTGGATTGTTATAAACTGTCAGGTGCACAATTCTAGGCAAATCTTCGATTCACAAGGTCAGGGCGTATTCAGGGCATAAGCTTTGAGGTTCCTGGTGTTTGATAGATCTGACTCCTAATGCGCATTTGGTTATCGGCAATGTCCATAAACCGAAGCATCGTCATGGGATATTGTTCATACCCATGGGAGATCCAGGATAGATTTGGAGAACAAAACACGGTCGCAGGGCGCTGAGCGTTCCGCTTGCACACTACCTGAGTATGTAAGTGTCAGAACAAAGTTCTTGGCTGCTTACATTTTAATCGCCAGAACCCGAGGGCAGTTTGGGAGGCTGTTCGTGGCATGAGAAATTTCATTTCCATCCGAGTGTACGACAAGCATCCCATATTTCACTGGGGGTTCGCAATCAGTTTTCAGCCTCCAAATGACGCTTTATGCTAGAGAGGGTGAACTGGCATAGCCCTAGGCCAATGGCGTCTATGGATCTTCGACTAATCTGGCTATTCGCAGTAGATGAGTATTAATACCGCGCTAGCCGCCATCGTGTGCTGAAGTTGGAGGGCCGAGGCCTATTGCCTCTTAGGTTTCCCAGTTCTGGATTGTCTGCCGTTGAGTTCCTAATATTGACTACCGAGGAGGACATTGAGATATTCTCGTGACCAACTGTCTTCGGGGCTGAATCCATTGCCACATGCCTGATGCCCCAACCTCAGGAGTATCAGAAGCATCAATCTGCGTATAAATTCATACAAAAATTTCCAGCTTCAATGCCCAAAATTCCCGCTCCTGCTTAAGCGGCAGAACTTCAAGTTCACACCAACGATGGTTTATGATATAGTCAATCTTCAAGCTGCCACATCCACAGAAAATCTCCGGGCTCTTGAGGAAGTCAAGGATTTCTATACGACAGATCTCGGACGGGGGGGCAAGAAACGATGGACTTATCACATGCTGGCAGAGGCTGCACTTAATGTTGAGCTGCATCGCATGTCCAATGCGACCTCATCAACATTTGTGGACAGCGTCACTTTTCAGCCATGCGCGGCTTACGCTGATCTCAATCAAGACCGGTACAGCATCGAGGAGTGGGAGCTCCCTGGCGGAGTTTGGCAATTCACGGCAATCTATGATGGTGCTCTTAATTCTTTACGAACGTCATACGTATTCCCTTGCAGAACTAACGGCCAGATTTTTGTAGGTCATTGCGGCCATGATACCGTAAATTATGTCCACGAGCGGCTTCCCTCGATAGTCAGGACCTCACTGCAAGCTCTTCTTCAGCGCGTGCCTATCACATCCCTAAAGCCGGAATTTGTCTCGGAGGTTCTGTGTAGCGCAGTCAGGCATCTAGACCAGGCTATTCTTTCTGAGCTTTTGGACTTCTTGCCTCACGACCACCTTACACAAATGAGCGACACCCAAGTCGACCAACACATCTCACATCATTATTCCGAATGGAATGCTATATCGACACTCTGCACTCAAGGCTCGACGGTACTTTTGGCTTTATCTGACCCACTAAAGAAAAATATATGGATCCTCAATCTGGGAGATTCCATTGCAGGTAAAGTGTAGCCCTTATCATGCCATATCTCCTCCCTGACATTATCACAGTTCTTGGCAGTAGATCCTTGTCTGGGAAATGGTCCGCAACGATCGTCAATTCTGTACATAATTGTAACAATCGCTCAGAAAGTCAGCGCATACAACAAGAGCATCCATTAGAGCAAGCCTGTGTGTGCGACAACAGAGTACTCGGATATCTGGCTCCGACTCGAGGTATTTCTTTAATTGAAATATTTCATATGGCATATCCTTATCCTGAGACCCTGTGCTAGCGTTGGGAGACACATGGCTCAAGGTTCCTTCAGTCTACACTCGCCGCGCCTTTGCGCCGCACTTGCAAGACTGGTTATCGCCACGTCAGGTAGCACAGTATGCCAGTCGCATTCTTACTCCTCCATATATATCCGAACTCCCTGAGGTCTATCACCACTCCCTCGATATCTCTCAACACGAACTACTCCTCATTCTGTCATCTGATGGCCTGCAGGACTTGTATGACAATAATGATATCCAATTATCAGACCAGGAAATGGCAGACCATTGGGTGGGTTTGGTTGGACACCACATGCACTCCACCACAGACATGGAAATGCAAAGCAATCTAGCGCTCAGGCTCCTGCGAGATGCTGTTGGCGGAGATAACACAGAGCTTGTTTCCAGAAATCTCACCTTGGAAATGGAAGATAAATGGATGGACGATGTCACAATTCTAGTGCAGCGATTCCAGTAGTGATATGTTCGGGATAGTAAACCCCGGCAGTATGTTACGGTACGTACGTATTTATTCTAGGCCTACGGCAGGTTTTTAATCATGCATTATCCACGGTTTAAATTTCCAAAAATACGATCCACTATGCCATGCTTGCTAGACAAGTGCTGTGCAGTTTCCTTAAGATATACTTCCCAAATATCGTGATACATGCATGAATGTCAATCTTAGACATCATCTTGTATCCATATTAATGACAATCAGTGGCTAATCCGATCCGTGTCATATGTGGGGTAAGCAGGCTCGAGTTTCACACTGTGAACCGACTTGCTCCGCAGTTTGCATAAGGGACACAGACGAATGAACATTTCGACCATCGGCCAAGTTATAGTAGCCTATAGAATATTGGATAAATTAATAGTCAAAAAAAAAAAAAAAACATACCATTCCCATACGCCTTGTCTCAAAGAGCATCGAAGAAGATGAGCCATGGGCTCGGTGAGCGTAGACAAGGATATCGTAGATCTGGTTTTGTACGGGAATGCGTTCAAAAGCTCTCGTCCACTCAAAACCACCGAAATCGTGATCAACAGCATCGACTGTTGAAGTCTTTCCGTGGTTGTCTATGTATCCAATATAATCTTTCCTCAGTTCCTCTTCTTCTGCCGCCTCAAGATGAAAAAAAGAGTCCCGTGGTATCAAGAGAAGGTGATATTTCTCAGATCCCAGCCGTACATGATGAATTGTTAGCCACATGCGCAGCCGATCCGAAAGGCCTTCCATGTTGCCTTTTGACAAAGCATGCGACGTGACGGCGTAAATATTTGGTGTAAAAGCAGCAGTTTCACGAAGGTCCTGCGACAAATTGTGGAGGAACTGTGCAAATTTATCCTCAAAGGACTCTCGACTCGGCATCTCTGCAGAATTGACGCTACCGATCCGCTGGGAAACTGCGTCAGGCAAAGGCGCAAACGACGGATGTACCCATAATTCAACGAGGGACTTTGCGACAACTGTTCCTTGGTCAGAAGGAAAGGAATGTGAAATAAACGAGATTGAGTTATCAGGCTGGGGGCGTGGGACATCATTTTGAGGCCCTGAACTGGAGGTGGAGAGCCATCCTTGGCCATGGTAGTCAGGAGTGAATCGACCAAAATGGGAGTGGAGTGAAGGTTCACCCTCCTGGGAGCCGCCCCTAACGGATGAATCTGATGCTCCACAACTCCGTGATGACGACGCCACATTTTGTCCATAAAAACTATGGCTAACTCTAGATTCATTGGAATCATTGTTTGCGAAGGCGGTGTGTTCCTCTGGCGATGGCATATCAGAGACGAGGAAAGATGCCGTCTTGGCGCCGTAGGAAGCCATCTTCTTGTCCCGCATCATACCATGATCGGATGGAACTTTATGCCTCTTCTTAGGAGTATAGTTGCACTCGGTGGCACTCTCTTCTTCTGCACAATGGTTGCAAACCGGCAAGTTACGGTCACACTTGTTCCGAAGGATAAATAAGATGCAGAAACTTAATTTATCAAAGCATGAACATACTTTCATATTTCTGAGACGACAACGATCACACCGCGGGATTCCTCGGTGAGCGGGTGTTGGCAAAGGTGTATATTCGCAGTCCCTCCCGTTCGCATATGAGCAATGATTGCAAGTTGGAAGAACCCTGTCACACTGCCCGACAGTTAGCAATTTTGGCAAGGTCAACGGCAAGCTGGGACACACCTTCAAGTTGTTAACCCGGCAGCGATCACACCGTGGCTTCCCTCTGCGTCCTTTCCATTGCGACTGACGAGCCATGAACATTTTAGGATTAGGAATCCGGATTGTCAGTTGTCCATCATCGTGCAAATCTGCAATAGAATCTGTTCCATCGGGTGATTCAGACATGCTGTGTGGGGATGCCACGAGCCCCAAAAAATATGGAGCAAAATTCTAGACCCAAAAAATTGTATCTTAGGAAGCAAGAGATGCCGAAGGTTGGTGGAGTTGTGACTAAAAATGATTGGATGAGGCAAGGACGGGACAAGGAAGGAACATACGTACAATAAACCCAAGAGGTGTGAAAGTTACGAGGGCCTACAATATTCACAATATTCCGTATGAGCTCCAGAGACGGTGATAAAACTGAAAAATGACGATGATTTTAAATTAACCGACACTGTGTGCGATCTGACTGAGTGGTAAACCGTTTGTAGGTAGTTTTGTGCAAAGAACGATCCAACCTTCACCGAAATCTGAACTTACTTCTGGATGTGACACTTGCTGTCACGCTACTTTTTAGGTCAAGGTGGTTTGAAAATTAAACAGCAAATGTTCCGGACTTGGTCAATGTCTCTGTAATCGTTTTACATGAAATTTTATGTCATAAGGGTGTATCAATCTGAAGTCGCTACCGTTGGGGGGGACGATGAGTATGGAGCTCGAGGTCCCTTGCAAATCATTCAGGAGCTGAATGGTGGAGGTGACGCGAAGTCCGGACTTTGTGGCCTTGAACAAGCACCTGGCATCTGAGCGCCAATGGACCATACAATGGTGCATACGATCTTGTCTCAATAGCTCGGTCTCAGATCTAACCCTTCGAGGACAACGAAAACACATTTCCATATATGGAATCTGTAGTTGATGAGAAGCCCGAGATTGCCATGGGAGAAATTCAAACGTTCCGAAAACAAGCTTCAAACGTTCATTGCTTGAAGTGGGTTGCTTCTTGAAAGTCCTTGTCTGTGAGCTTTCCACTCGCAGAATGCTTTGTTAGTATTCACTGAGTCTCTTCTTAAGCTTACCTCAGTGGTGTTTTCTTATCAAGGATCTTCGAGTTTGCTTCAACTGATGTTGAATTGGCAACATGTCGAATACTCAAGTTTTTCATGCAAAGTTCGACGTCTTGCACTACGGATGCACCATCTCATGATTGCTCATTGGAGACTCGGAGATCTTCATTCGCGGATTCTACATCCCATCAAATACTCGACACAAGCTCCGAGCAAAGTTTGAAAATCTTCTTCAGCACAAGTGCGTGGACTTCAGTCCATCCACTGGGGGCTAATTAGTACAAGCTTCTTGGGCCACTTGGCCGCATCAAGGTTGCTGCCCATCTGTTTGCCGGTCAAACCTCAGTCGCCGAGAGTCTGTGCATGATTATGTGATAAGTATCCTTCCTTATTTTGGATCTATTGAAATAAGTGCACGTGTGTGCACAAATCATCAATGAAACTTTTCTTATAGGGTTCCGACAGTACCATGGCTGCGTTTTGCAGATTCGGAACCCGCTGCATGTCTGTTGCGCGCGTGGCATTCTTACTTTCGAGCTAGTGCGTATAAAATCTACGAGGTATATCATGCTAAGACACATCTTCTTCCTCTTGATCCACACATAAGAATCGACACTCTTCATCATTCTTCAACAAGATGTATCTTATGAACGCTTTACTTGGATGTGTGATGCCATATGCAATAATATCCAATCCAATGTCGTCACCTACTACGATGGTCAAGCGAGGTGATGTTGCTTATTATAACCCGATTGACGCAGGGGGTTCGATGCTCATCAATGCTGGCGATGGATACGGTGAACCTATGAATGTACTTTTCTTTTATCACCGTTACGCCCTCGCCTACTAATGGATAGCCTGACCGACCCCGAAAATTTAGGTCATCATCTCTGGTCTTAGCTCTCCCGCTGTCCTCACACTTAACGGAGCTATCAATTTTGCCCGTGCTATTGGATTGTGAGCATAGAAAGAATTGCGAACTGCGTCTCACTTATTTGCTCGTGATAGTTCTGAAGAATGTTTCGGCCTTCACTTAGGCGGTTATATGTCTGCCGACTTGGGAGATGGAAACGGATGGGTCAACCAAACGATCGAGCTTCGCCAGGACTATGGAAACGCAGGAATAGGAACGTGTCTTGAGAGCATTATCGGGGGAAATCATTTTCGGTAAATTTATTGACTAGCCTGATTGATCTAGCGTGGCAATAATATTCGTTCAGCATTTTTGTACAGAACGGCACTGCGGCGGACAGCGGCGCTCTCTTCCTAGCGTGAGTATCCTTAAATTATATTACTAGTGACTTAATTTACGTGTCAGCGTGTCTCGAGAGGAAGTGCGTGATTAGGCAGGATTTTGTTACACTTCTGAACGCCACCTTAGCCTGTCACAGAGAATCACGATGTAGTGCCAGATGGGTATAATATTGGCCGGTAAGTAACTCCGTGATCGTAACAAATGGGTCACTAATTCAATTTTAGTAACCAGCTGGTGTCAGCAGCAGTCGGTGAAACCAGGTATCATGGGATCAAATACTACACTACCTCTCAGAACATCACTGGTCTCCTCGAACCTGGCGCTGATGGTATTAATCATGGTGAGCTTGATCAATTCAGCAGTTGCTTGTCTGACATCAGGACCACTGTCAGGAATCGCTCAAGATGGTATTGTTACGCTGTTGACCGTTACAATCTATTGAGAATCATATGATTTTGTCCCTTTCCTTCATCAGGAAAAACTTTCCTCCATATATTCACAACATTGTATCGTTTTACTCGACTCTACTTAGTTTTTTCAGTTACTATCATGGAACTTCATTTTCATGAACATGTCCATAGTAAGATAGGCCTCATTCAAACAACCACCGACGTCACGTGATGTATTTAGTTTTGTTCGTTGCAGCGACACGCGGGAAAATGAACTAGAAAATCGAGTGTATACTCAGTCGCGTACTCGTAGTGTAGCGGACCAATACTAACCTAGATGAAAACGAGTGCATACTACTTCAGCAAACTATTGATTTCGTTACAATTCCCACACTTATGGAAAGCCTAACAGCCGCGCTCTGTTACCACCTGTGACATGGCCCATAAACGGTAGTCACAAGTTGTGGACTCCGTACACCGCTGATGTTGCTTTTATTATTTTTTCTCAAGACTTCTCAGTATGCGGATTTTGTTGCGAGCACCAGTGAGCTAGTACAGGTAATTAACAGAGTGTGGCTGTCCAGCTATCAATCAACTAGTTCATGACAAATCACCACTCGTCTAAACTATCATCCCCTTCGTCATCTGTGAACTCCCAGACAACCAGTCCATTGAAATCCTCCTGGAGGACCATATCAGCATGTTCAAGTTGAATGTCAGGTTCATCATCAGCCAGTAAAGCATCCAGCTGCCTGTGATGAGATGCATCTGTAATGAATTAGCATGACCCTACATGTAAAAATCAATGTGAAGAACCTAACCTATACCGTGCCCACCACGGACCCCTCCCATATAATAAAAACTGCTATCATCTTCCTGGAAATGTAAGTCTTCATGATCCGTGAACAAAGGTAATTTATAATCATCTGTAGGCATGATTTCAGCAGGTAAATCGTCGCTGAGCTGGATGACATTGAGCATGTCCAAGTATACTCCCCAGATGGAGTCGCGGGTGATGATGGGACACCTCAAGTGGTCGTAGCAAGAAGCAAGGTGATCACTGAGAGTTGGCAGCACAAGGTCAAATATTGTGTGCGAAGGGTTGATATAGGCATTACGAATACAATTAATAGCGCCTGGCTTAATGCTGATCTACACATAGCACATGAATTAGTGCTATGTTAACAATGCTAAACCAGACTAAGACATACCTTGAAATCAAGCACTCCAAAGTCTTCAGGTGAATTATATATCAGCTCTGGAATTCCATGTGGTAACACCTTGTTATGATCGTGCCGTTTTGCGGTGTTATTAACATGATCCTTGTATGCATTCAACTCTGTTTGCAACCATGGGATAAAAATCCAGTGGAAAATCATACTATTCAAGGAATTTTTTGATTAAGTGTAGATACCACCGAAGATATGATCACTCACATTTGCAGGGTATTACCAGCATTATACCAGCCATTGTGCACACCAGTGTCCAAAAGATTCTCGAAATTGGGTGTGAAACGATGCTGAAGCTGAGACCACATTATTTCTGGCATCACATTCTTCTTGGTGCGCATCCAGCAGTGCTGGAGCATACCTTGGAGTGCAGGATCATGCCACTGACATAGCAGAGTGTGTCCATTGGCAATCCCAAAGTTCTCGGTGCCGAGATCACTTTGAGTTACAAGAGGCATATCTAAGAACATATGTCAATAACATTGATTTGCCTGTGTGTTTAGTACGACTGAGCTCCATGAGGGTATCAAGGTAATAAGACAGGATAAGCTGGGGGTTTCTGTTGGAGTGCCAGACACGCATCCACATGATGCAGCCCGAAAATGGTTCAATTCTGGTATGCAGGGCAAGGCCAAACCGGAGCCACTTGTCATGTTGGTCCACAGCAAATAAATCATTGATGCTGGCAGCCCAGAAATGCTTTCAGCAAAGCCATCCTGCTTTGCGCTGGTGAACTAGGTCAGATTCGTAAATAGCAAAGTATGACTTGATGACATGTCTGTAATACATTGATAGTATCAACTATCATGACAAATTCAGTGCGACAGCTTACCTGGAGACAGCCATCCCCCTTTCATGAAACAACAAGCTGATCATTTCTCGTGATCCTGAATTCGGGTATATTCATCGAAGGTCAAGCATGGCATCATGAATTGTCTCAACCAAGTGACCTTGTTGCCGTGCACATTTAAGCCCCATATCAGATCAAATTTCCTTCAACTTTGTGATTCTGGAAGCAAATAAGCACAGCGGTTAAAAAGATATGCAGTTACCACTTACCCAATCCCATAGCAGTCAGTATCAATGACTTTCCACAGTTCCTCTACTATTACCTTGTCAGTGAGGTGGGCCTTCAAGAAGTGTAGAACATGAGGTGTGATTTCCTCCAATGGTGCTGTATCACAGTTCATTGCTCAAGGACCAAGGTAATCAAAATCATGAAAACTCACGCAGTGACTTGTTCTGATTTGGCATTGGTGTGAAGCGCAGCAATTTGAAATCACAGTATAGTAAGTGTGGGGAATTCAAGAGGACAAGGATATCCCCACCTACCCTTATGAAGGAGTTATATGGCTGCTGCAAGGTGCGCAGGTAGTTAGACCCTGCAAGATAACAGTCTGAGTCAATGAAACGGCAAGTGTGCAACTTGGAGGGGCAAGAGCAAGCATGAGGAATCTCACACATGGCATCCGAGTTGGCTCTGGTCTGTTCATTGTGGCTTGCAGCATTCCAATAGCCTCAAGTCCATCTCGCAAAGTCAGATGGCATATGACTGGTGCATCACACAGACTTTTCAGCATTCCAATAGCCTCAAAGATGAGACCTTGTTCACGCATGTGAGACAATAGGGAAAAACTCACTGAGGTCACTCAAGAACATGAGAAGCTTCTCCTTGCGCTGTTCCTCGCATGGCATATGACTGGTGCACCTCAAAAACTCTTCAGCATTCTGATAGCCTCTTGTTCACGCATGTGAGATGATAGGAAAATTGTCACCGAGGGGATTTGTGTGCCTGCAGATTACCTTCGTCAATACATCAATCAGGCATTTAGAGATAAGGAGACTGTGCTGTGGAACTGGTCAAGTGAGTTTAAGTGAGTTTAAAAGATATTTAAGCTGAAAGACACTCATGTACCTACTAAGTACCTTGTCTCCTCATTCTTTCCGTCTCCTCTGTAATGGAACTGGTATCACAATTCACCAAGGATGCATATGCCAAGGAAGACCACATGTGCGAGCGGCCAGCCTGTGCAGCAAAGATCCTGAAGGGCGACCCTTGCTTCTATATTGCTACTATTGATTCCACCAAATCAGGCCACTTTGTCTGTGGCTCATGCCACTTGCGCTACCAAAAGAAAGCAGCGACTACTGTAAGACCTTCTAGTAAGTTACTTTTCTGTATGGTCTGCTCAAGCTCATCGTCCTGATTCCTCCATGCCCTCAGGTCAGGGTACTGGGTGTTAGTTGTGTGGTGACTTCACACTAGATAGGTCGAAGACTTCTAAGACTTTGAAGACTTGAAGGACACTTCAAGGACATTACTATATTAGTAGATAACTTCGAGGACTTTGAGGACACTTTGAGGACACTTCAAGGACATTACTATATTAGTAGATAACTTCGAGGACTTCGAGGACACTTTGAGGACACATACCATACTAGGAATTGTTTATATTTGTTTACATAGACTCGCCCATAGTGCAGAGTTCACAAGTCTTACATGTTTTGTGCATTGACTTTGAACTCTCAGGTATAGTACTTTACTTATTTACACAATAATATCAAGTGCATTGACTTTGAACTCTCAGTTCTTCTAACACTGGGTTCCACATACTGGGTCACATGGGTCATAGTACTGACTGAAACCCACCACTGCACCCTCCTCCAGATTTACATGCAATACAAAGACCTGTCAATGCTGCTCAAAGGACTGGTGAGTTTGGCACTTATTGTTCGCATGATGCAATACTTAATATTATCATAGCTACAATCAATCCCCCTCGAGTCATTGCTATATCACATGGCCTTCAAGGTAGTCAGTCAGGGCCAAATATTGCCATACCGATGGGTTTGAGTTGGCACCAGACCTCCGCAGGCCATGGTGTGGGTTATAGCATCACCAGCGATGGAACAACAACTCGATCTGCCCTCTGTTGAAGAGTCTGTTATGACCTCAAAAAGAGCACACCAGCACAGCAACAGCATCCCCACCATGACACCCCCAACAAGTCACCACCCCACAAAAAATTTGCAGCAGGCGGTGCTTTCTGCTCTCTGAGCCCTGATCGTGAGGGCCTAAGTGAGGCACTGAGGATTGGCGGAACTGTGAACATGGATGTCAGGCAATGTAAGTTCTTGTCGACTTCCTAGTATATTGATTTTCCTGACATACTTTATAGTGTTAGATTTACAGAACAAAAATATACAATACTAACCGATACCAACATGCCCTCTTGCAGCCATGCTGAAGAACCCTAAATTCCTATCCTATGACATCGAGACTGTTGAGTGCTTGATGGGTCAACTGACCATCAATCCATCCATGGCCAGCATTTTGGGTGCTGGTGCTTTCAAAACGGTGCACCCAGGCTGGTTGACCCTGTTTGCCTCTCCCTCGTCTGGTCTCGGATCTAAGGCACGCGATGATGTTGCAGTCAAGCAGGCTTACTACAAGGCTTACCCACCAGGCGCTAGCAGCACATCCCTTAAGTACAAGATCAGCCGTCATGCTCTTCCAGATGAGGTGAAAAGACTCGTAAAAGAGGCAAACATTCTTTATTGGGCTTGGTCACTTTTGCAACTCACTTATGACTTCATCAATCGCTCTATGGCTAGCGCATCTGAACTTCCACCATTCAACATCCCACAGGTTTGCTTTGTGGATGCTGGTATCGTGTTTGCATTTTGTCCACTGCCTGCGTCCAAAGTAGCCTCAAAGTGGTCGGCAAGCACAGCATGTGCAGTTTATCTTGTAGAGGAACTCATTCCTGAAATACATTCACAACATGGACACGAATCCATTGCTTGATGAATCTGACTACTGGTATGATCTGGCTTTATTCTTCACATTTATCCAACATATCCTGTATGTCAAGACATGCGGTGTAGAAAGCTGATTTCCACTGGGCTCAGCAGAAATTGTACTACCTAGATAACAAATATTTAGGTAGATCTTAGCACAACCTAGTCTGCTATACTTGCAGAGCAAGTGCGTTTAATCCTATAGGGGTAGCTGTTTGGTATTAGTTTTGATAGTTAGGTATCAGAAATAGGAAGATAATCCGAAGCTAAGAACTACTTGTCCGAAGGGAAACTGTCGGGTTCAAAAATATCAGAGTCAGGTTGGGCGTCGGACTATGTGCCGTATTGTCGGGAATGTGTCGGACAGTGAAGGAATGTGTTGGAAGTATGTTGGATTGTTGGTCAAATGAGTGTCGGATGTGTTGGAATGTTTTGGAGAAAAAGAGTGGATAGATATTTCACAATACAATAAAGTACTACTAATATCCAATGACTTCCATCCTACTACTGAGTAGGGAAAAGTAAGTAATGCAATAGGTAGGAAGTACTAGATATTAAATAGTGACTATGTAGAAATTCAGACTGCTATAGGCGAGAGTAGTAGCGATATTTCGGGTCCAAAATCCTATGTAATAGGACATGTGGTACTGTGGACCATGAGAAAACATGTAATAATGCTGTATACAATGCTTAGCAAGTCAAAAGGAGTAAATGCACACCTAATGGGGATAGATGCAACTGGACAGGACATAGGGAGGACTGGTCTGATGTGCGGGAATGTCGGGTCGGGATCGGACATGTGTCGGACTGTTGGAAAGTGTGTTGACATCAGTATCAAAATAGCTGGTTCCAAGCCCAGCGCTGCGACCATTGTTACAGCGGTCTAGCTTTTATTTCAGACTATCAAGGTTCATTGCACATAAAGTTTAAGATGCTAAATGATACTCAGGTTTTGACTGTCTTAAAATTCCAGGGAGCTCCAAGCTATTGACCAACCCCCAAATCTTGACGCATCCATAAGAGCATATATATGTGGAATTTTATTCATGCTAACTGTACCCTCAGCACTGTGAGCCAAGGCATCAATATCTTTGGAGATGGCAACATGGAGGTTGCTGTTAGCAAGTTTGAAAAGCAGCATATATGTAGTTATTATTGCGAATGGCCAGGTTTCAGCCTGCAATCTTTTGCAAAGCAGGCAGATGGTAGCATAGATGACACTGCCAAGTCTGCTGCCAATGGTAGCAGCAGGGATGATTCTTGAGTAATATTCCCACTACCTTTAGGGAGTGGGTTTTATAGCCTGCTACAAATTATCACTATTTTCATGTTTTGGCAGTAGATTTCACAATTTCGTCACCCCTCTTTTTTCACTTTATAAAGCATATGTTGCCTTGAATGGTCATGATCAATTGGACTGTATTTTTCAGGTTTCTCACAATTACTGTATTGATCACTGTCACGTCGATGACCCCATGCCTACTTCCCCCTTAGTCCCATGCTTGCACCCTTCGTGCACTTTTACTACCATGACCTCATTCATTGGCCATTTGCCTGTTTCTGTCATCTTCAATGTTGACTCCAGTTGTTTTCTTGTATCTTTTGGGTGTTTACTTGGGCCCTTGGTCTTCACATATTGCATTGCTCAATCGGGCATGTGCTCTGCATGGTTTAGAACTTATAGCACCTAGTTCTTTGCTCGAACCACGAAAGTTGTTCTTGCGACATGAACATCAAGGAATGGACCACAAATGCAGGCACTGATACATCTAGTGCACCAGAGTTCATTATTGTCACAACAGAGAAACTGTATGCGGTAAATGAAACTCCTCCATTTAACTGACATATGTAACTGAAATGACATACCCCAAGGTACCCAAAAGTACGCAACAAGCTATGGAAGGCAAACATGCAAGGATCACCAAAAAAGTTCTCAATAAAGGAACAGACAGTGTGATTGGAAAAGTCACTGAAAGTTTGCCTACTGCAGACACTGGGTTAAAGGAGAGTACAAAAGAAGGAAGCATCACGACTAACGATTTCTATGAACCGACAGTTCTTCCAGATTATGAAGGTAAATTGTTCCAGTACGTGAATGCCAAGCTACGCCAGCTTAACATAAGAAATGTTGATAATGACCTGATCCCTCCTCAAGACTGGTATTTGTGTCTTAGGTGTGGGACTTTTTGTTAGTTGTGTGGTGACTTCACACCAGATAGGTCGAAGACTTCTAAGACTTTGAAGACTTGAAGGACACTTCAAGGACATTACTATATTAGTAGATAACTTCGAGGACTTTGAGGACACTTCAAGGACATTACTATATTAGTAGATAACTTCGAGGACTTCGAGGACACTTTGAGGACAGACCTCTAAGACACTTTGAGGACACATACCATACTAGGAATTGTTTATATTTGTTTACATAGACTCGCCCATAGTGCAGAGTTCACAAGTCTTACATGCTTCGTGCATTGACTTTGAACTCTCAGGTATAGTACTTTACTTATTCACACAATAATATCATGTGCATTGACTTTGAACTCTCAGTTCTTCTAACACTTTTGTCATGATCAGAGCTACATTACATGCATTCAATCGGAAAGAACAACAAGTGAGTCCAAATAACCTAAAAGAATAAGCACTTACAATAGGATGATAAAGGTCTATCAGTTGAATGCACACACTGTCCACATTTTGGACAAGTCAAAACTGGAAATCAAATCGTTCAGCGCTCAATCTAGCAGGTCGGACTTGGGAGTGCCACAGATGCAATCACAGGAGTCCAGTTAGGTAAGAGAATCAGGGAAGACAACAAAGAGAACTGAATAATAAGGACAACAAGTCAATCACAATGTAGTATTGCACTCGCACATAATGTCATGACCAAGACTGATACTAAGCATGTGAGCCAATGGAATTTTTGTGCAAAAGGTGTGGGTATCAAGGATGCTTGGGGATCAGCATTTGATTGCAGAACTCCCACTCCTCAAAAAGCTGGCACTCTGATAGAGATTAAGTCAGTGGGCAGATGGTTAGCAAAAATAAAATTGGAATATATGGATGTGGTGGAAAGGGAAGTGATACTCCACTACTCAGTCTTGGGGCAGGGACAGGCCAAACCAGACTTTATAGGGAGGGGAGTTCGAGTTCTACAGATATGCAAAGCAAAAACTTAGTGCCTACCAGGAATTGGTGTGAATCACCATGCTGACCACAGCATGATAAAGGTGGAGAGAAGCACAGAAATGTGAATGACAAACGAATGAGAAGGGAGACCAAGAAGTTTGCAGAAAAATAAGGCTATCCCTGCTGTACAAGCTGAACACAAGTACCCTAGAAAGGAAAGCAAGGTGTGTGAGTAAGGTTAAAACAAAGAACAACAATGATATTAATAAAAACCCGTTGTAGAGACTCATTCCTGACTAGGCTTGTAGATACTGTCTTTACCTTATGTTTGCTATTTTGTAGCTTACATAATCAAGTTACCTCTTCACCAGTTTCCAGCACCTTGAGTTTGAGTCTTCATAGTTTCCTCTCTCTCTGAGCTTTGAGCTTAGTATAGAAACCCTTTAGGGTCAAACACTGTCTTCTAGACAACATAGCTAGGCAGCAAGACCCAACATTGTTCAGACTAACCATCTGAATTGTTGAACCTTTACCGTAAACACCAAACCAGATGTCCAGTGCAAACCAACGACAGACGATGCAGGAGTGCATGAAGTCCTCTTACCTATTATGGCTACGTGATGCTGACTAAAGGAGCACAGCTGTTAGGCTTTCCATACACACTTATGACAACTCAACACAATTCCCCACAAGGCATCACAGGCGTTGCAGCAGTAGCTCAGCGGACATGCAAAGTCAACTAGATATATTGATATGTACCTGTTGCAGCAGTAGCTACAGGTAGTGTCAGTTAAGTAGGAACTATATATAAAGATAGTACTAACCTCAGCAGACGTGCGAAGTCAACTGAGGAAAGCTGTGAGGTGCGGGAACAAACAATATATGTAGGTACTAGCAAATAAAAGATGGTACCAACGGACTATGACAAGCACTTGATATACAACACTCCCCCTCAAGCCGAGCATAGGCTGAGGGTGGAAGCAAAATGTTTAGCTTTGAGACTAGGAAGGAGCTTGGTGAGTGTGTCTGCAATCATACTATCAGTAGGGCAGTAAACAAGAGAAATAGACCATTTTTCAATGGAAAAACGAATAAAATGATAACAAATATCGATATGTTTTGTGCGCACGTGAAACAAGCCAGAATTGGCAAGCACAATGGTGGATTGGTTATCGGAGTAGAGCATGATTGGGTGCACAAGCAGATGGAAGACTTCAGTGATAAAACAGCGAAGCCATATAGCTTCTTTTGCAGTGTGTGTAGCTGTGACATACTCCGCTTCGGTCATCAAAAGGGTTACTAATTCTTGCTTCTTCAAGCTCCAGGTAATGGTACCACCATCCAGAAGAAAGGTGTATCCAGAAACCGCATGCCTGTGCTCTTGTGAGGCACCGTCTGTGTCCGCAAAGCCCTAGAGGCCGCATTTTCCATCGCCAAAGGTAAGTGAAAACTTCTCACATATTACAGTGACATATTTCCATATTATACAGGTCACCCGACCTACATAATATCCCGTATAAGACGGGCCAGTGGACTATGGACTGATGTTATGTATATCCCCGATGTTAACGGATGGGCCAGGAGGGATATTATTTCTGATGGAGACGGGTGGGCCCATCTATGCTGATGTTATATATATCCTCAAAGATGTTGGGTAGGCCGATGTAATGGTTTATTGTATAGATGGGTGGGCCGACGTACAGGAATTATTTTGTACACGGGTGGGCCGAGGGAGTGGTGGAATATTCATTATATAGACGGGTGGGCCAATGGAGGGGGATGTTATATAGATAGTGTTAGAAGAACTGAGAGTTCAAAGTCAATGCACTTGATATTATTGTGTAAATAAGTAAAGTACTATACCTGAGAGTTCAAAGTCAATGCACGAAGCATGTAAGACTTGTGAACTCTGCACTATGGGCGAGTCTATGTAAACAAATATAAACAATTCCTAGTATGGTATGTGTCCCCAAAGTGTCTTAGAGGTCTGTCCTCAAAGTGTCCTCAAAGTCCTCAAAGTCCTCGAAGTTATCTACTAAT
The DNA here is from genome assembly GCF_016758785.1 of Suillus bovinus. Lineage (NCBI taxonomy): Eukaryota > Fungi > Basidiomycota > Agaricomycetes > Boletales > Suillaceae > Suillus > Suillus bovinus. The sequence goes on along the minus strand of NW_024542090.1, from coordinate 2,370 downwards.
ATAGTAATGTCCTTGAAGTGTCCTCAAAGTCCTCGAAGTTATCTACTAATATAGTAATGTCCTTGAAGTGTCCTTCAAGTCTTCGAAGTCTTAGAAGTCTTCAACCTATCTAGTGTGAAGTCACCACACAACTAACAGCCCGAAACCCGAAAATATGTGTACAACATATCCATATTTCACTCATTGCACAAATCACCAAGTGTCGAGTACCGAAACCCAAAACTCGACACCTGGTACACCCATCACCAAGTGCCAAGTGCCGAGTGCCAAAGCCCAATGTCCGAAGCCCAAAACCCGAAGCCTGAAACCCGAAAATATGTATACAACATATCCATATTTCACTCATTGCACAAATCACCGAGTGTTGAGTGCCAAAACCCGAAACTCGATATACGGTACACAAATCACCAAGTGCTGAGTGCTGAATGCCGATGCCCAAAACCCAACATCCGAAGCCCGAAACCCGAAGCCTGAAACCTGATAATATGTATGCAACATATCCATTTTTCCCTCATTGCACAACTCACTGAGTGTCGAGTACCAAAACCCAAAACTTGAGACCCGGTACACAAATCACCAAGTGCAGAGTGCCAAGTGCCAAGGCCCAAAACCCGACATCTGAAGCCCAAATTCTGAAGCCTGAAACCCAAAAACATGTATGCAATATTTCCATTTTTCACTCATTGCACAAATCACCGAGTGTTGAGTGCCAAAACCCGAAACTCAAAACCCGGTGTGCAATAGGCAAAGATAATGAAAAATGTCAAGGTGAGTGTATTGGTAGTCTTTTCTTGTCAATTGGTTATTTCATTACTCGGTACTCAGTACTTAGAAATCAGTACTCAGTACTTGGTTCTGATACTCGGTACCTGGTGTAATGATAGTCACGGCACTGGGCTCAAAACCCATGTTTTTGATACTCACATTAAACAGTATTTGTCTGATGCATCCCTGACATTCTGATCCTGATCCCGATGCCCGACCCCAACCTGAAAGTTTTGGACCCAATGTTTTTGCATTGGACTCATCCTTCCTATGTCCTGTCTAGTCGTATCTATCCCCACTGGTGCATATTTACTTGTTTTTACATTATTGAATATTACAGACAGCGTTATTACATGTAAGCATAGACCATTGCACTTTTGGCATTTTTCACCATTTTCAGTATCTTGCCCTTGCATCCATGATTCAACCTTTTAATATATAATGAGCATAGCTTATATTATTGCCTCTTATGACCAAGATCAGCTCACAATAGGCTGGAGTTTGTGAGCTAGTGTGCATACTTGCCATTTCTCCTCATAAGGGGCCAATACATTCAAAACATTGAATCTTCATGATCAGAAACCTGGAGTACATTTAAAATATATTAAGTATCATAGACATAAATTTACAGACAAATCCGCCAAGAATTGAGTACTGAAGAAGTGAAATAGATAAGAAATGGAATGTGGGAAACTTCAAAGACCCAAAGCATCGAAAATGGTCAGTGAAGCAATAATAGGACTTTAATGCTGAGTCAACTCATGTTTTTACTATATCCCTTCCACCCACCCCCTACCCTCAAGGCAGTAGGCAGTATGGGTTCCTTAGGTAGTTTACAATCTATCCTACATATTCTTAATGAAATCTTTGGCCTGAATCATCTATAAATGCAACTTTGTAAAAATATGTCTATTGTCACATTTCACACATATGCCTGTCATTGCATCAATCCTTCATGGATCTTTCTAAACTATTAGGGCTATTATAATGGACATATATGGGTGTTATTCCAGGTCTCTGATCCCATCATAGGCTTGTCATGTTGGATATCTCAACATAATGTGCAAGTCTCGCTATTAATATTCATTCCTTTATCTTTATGCTCACTTACTGCACACGTGTACAAATGCATGCCTCATCTTTACATCATTGCTAACATGCCAGACAAATATATAATCCTCATACCTGCATCATCCTACCTCAGTCTATTTGTTCTCAGACTGAGGTATGACTATACATTCATTATCATACTCGACACTGACTAACATTAAACGTAGTCTTCAAATAATCCCCAATTGACAAGAATGACATGAGTATGAAAATCAGTGGTTCCGAGCTCAGCACCACAACTATCACTACACTGAGTGCCAATACTTGGTAGAACCACCAATACACTCACATAGACTCAGACTACAACCTTCATTAAGAAAGTTAAGCATAATAATAATTTTTCATTTTTTCATTATCATTTTCCTATATTGACTAGTGAGTCCCGAGTCCTGACACTTGGTAGTCAATACAATTCCCAAGTTATTTGAACCCTACATCAATGGATAATACACACAAATACAGAATTCATGTCCACTTGTAGTCATGTGTACCGGG